>NC_134872.1:23822739-24176239 GCF_049852395.1 Peromyscus maniculatus bairdii | reverse complement strand
GTCTATCTGTTTTGAAAATCAGAATCTTCTTGGGGTTCTACATCTTGTGTCCCTGTTAACATGCTACATTTTGTAAGTGAAAACAGTGATAGGCAAAAGAAGGGAAAAAGAGTCCATTGTACCTCCTTAAATACTAAAATATGAGATAGAAAGATAACTACAGGTTAATAAAGGGGAGGGGTGGAGGTATTAGGGCTTTGCTATGTTCTATTCATGGAAAGCAGGGCTACTTTTAGAAATTGATTTTTATTTTCTCTTTGTTTTTAATCTGCTCTTGCTTGGTTACTGACCAAAAGAATGGCCATCGGGGCGGGGGAGGTGGCTCAGAAGTGAAGGGCATGCACTGCTCTTGCAGAGGACCTGGATTTTATTCCCAGCACCCCGTAACCTCATTTCCAGGGGATCTGACACCTCTGGATTCTACAGGCATCTATACTCACATACACATAGCCATACAAGACACACGCATGCATGTCATTAAAAAGAAGATACATAAAAACAATAACAACCAAAAACAAAATAAAACAAAAAAACCAAAACCCCAAACAAAACAAAAAACAAAACAAACAACAACAACAACAACAACAAAACCAGTCTGTCAAACTGTCCAACACTTGGATAAGAAAATCTGCACAGGAAAGCCTTCCTCTCTAAGGACTTTCAGAAGTAATATTATACCTGTCTAGATTGACAGGGTGGTGTTTGGACACTGTCCTCTCACCTTGTGAGGGTGTTCTATCTTTGGGCTCCCTCTGGCCACTGTTCATTCTCCTGCTGGTAGTGCCACACTTTACCTTGTAACAAACTCACATAACCTCTCTGCCGAGCCCAGTGTGTCCTACCTGAACTTGTTCTCTGGAGATCACAAGGGGCTTCAGAAGAGGCTGCAGGGAGATCCCACAACACCATCACTTAGCACGTTTCTTTTCGCTGTAATGGGTTTGTGCTCAGAGACTGCAAATTAACTGTATTATTAATTTAAGGAAGACATAATTAGCAAGGTAAATCATCTGCCAAAACCCACATAGCATATTCCAAAGGCAAATATAAATGAGCCATGATGAGCCCGCTGTGCCCCGTTATTAGTGCAGATGAATGGGGTATTCCCTGTTGGTGTCAGTTACACAGCTATGCATGTTTCTGGGGAGTTTTAGGACTGTGTGTGACTGTAAAAGAAACTTCTCATCTCACTCCTCCATGGCTTCACCCCAGCATTTAACCAGTGTGAAAAATCGAGTTTGCTCCAAACCGGTGTTAACGGGTTAGGAAACCCCAAGTAGGAGTTGCGAGCAGATCCACCCCATGGGTTAACTGGATTTCTCTCTCAGCCCACAGCAAACATGTGCTCTGTTCTTGCAAGCATTTCATCATCTGTCCACTCACCCTAGACCAGCATCAGGATAGTGTGTGGCATGGTTGCCAAAAAGCACTTTAAGGAACTCTTGACTAGAGGGAATTTGGGAAGAGGCAATCCGTTAGTGAAGCAGATTCCCATCGATTAATTTCATTCTGTTTCTTCCACTCAGGCTCAAGCATGGCACAAAGAGGGGGAAATGAGAAGGAAGGAGAGAAACCTTCAAATTCAATTTTCTAGCCTGATTTGTGGGACTGCTTCTGCTGGATATCCAGGATCTTTTTTTTTTTCCCCCTGATTTTCTACATCCCTGACTAGGTTGTATAGCACAAGCTGGACTTTGGCATGGTGCCTGCACCAGCCCCTCCTCGGCCTATTATCTTTACAGCCTTTGTGCCTCCTAGGGAGGATGACCCTTGAGATGAGGAGTCCAGACCATGTAGAGCGAAACCCATTGTTGGGAATGAGTAGTAAGAGACAGCACAGGCTATTAACTTACTCTGGCGTTTCCTGGTAGCCATCCAAGGGCACTACATGCGAGGCATGACTCATGACCAGGGTCACCATCACTGTTCCTCTGGGATTCATTTTTATCAGGAACAAGCAAGCAGGATGGCTATAGACTGTCATGTGCAGTGAACCGATGTTTAAGATGTTTTGGATGACCTTACCCCTTCCTAATCATCTCCCACAGCTATAAGGCGAAGCGCTTAAGGCTAGTGTATACACACAGGGGTGCAGTTGTGGGTATTAGCTGTAATGGCATTGTTTCCATTTGTAGAGAACTGCAGCATTTGGAAAGATGGGCCATTGTGAAGGTTGGGAGGGGAACATTCCAGCTGTGAAAGGAAAAAGAAAGAAAGAACAGAAAACAATGCAAGCAGAGTAGTGGAGAGGGAAAATAAGAGTCTAAATTGGTAATTATAGAATGTTTGTTTTAAAGAACAGGGTAAATATAAATTTTCAAATGAGAGAATCTAAGAGTATATTATAAATATTAGTCCCAGTTCCATTATGGTCTTTAACTGTAATCTCTCATGTTTAACTCCCTATGCAGATATTTTATCAAAAATCACTAATTCTTAGGGGCATCTTTACAGAGTGTGAATACATTTAATATTATGTGCATGAGGTAGTTACAAAGAATTTTTTGAGGAAGAAAATGACAGTATTCATCGTGTATTCTGGAGAAATCAATGCATGTTGATAAAAGGAATATTATGTCAGAATGGCTTGTTCAGGATATAAAAATGCTCCAACTGAGGTTGATGACAGAGGGAAAATAGTTGACACCAAAGACTTGTGAATTGAAACCAACAAGTATTATGTAATGGAAGAGTGGGGACTTTGAATTTACTATGACATTTAAAATCTGGGTAAAAATCAGCACTATATAATGACTTCCTTATTAGAATTTTAAAAAATGCAAAAGGTTACAGAGGAGTATGACAAGTTTGATTTCAGAAATGCCTTTAATAAGACACATGTACAGATATCATTCATGGAACTAAACATGAGACCTTATAAAAATTAAAGACAATGATGGAGCTAACAACCTTTATTTCTGTTTTACTTATGAGAATCAATGGTATTCGGGAGAAAATATAGAAAGAATGGAAACGCTTGGGGACAAAACCATGAAGGAAACTTCCTAGAGGTAAAGGACCCAGAACATAATAAGGAACAATTAGAGACTGGAGAGCCTGCAGGTTAGGCACCCAAGCAAGTTAGTTCCAGATTAGAAGTGACTTGAAGTTCAAGGATGACATGGGCCAGCAAAGTTATTGGATGATTCTGACATCAGTGAGCTAAAGTCATCAGCATTACTGATTGAGTAGCATGTTTGATGTACAACAAGATCAGGGTAAAGAGAAGGTTTTATAGATGACATCTGTTCATTCACCCACACAGCAAGAACTTATCACAGTCCCTTATCACTCATATACAAGGCCCCAATGATAAACATGGGACATCAGCAGCGAACAAGTCAGCTGCACATCACACTTTAGAAGAAGAAAAGTGACAGATGGAATACAGTCAGATGGCTCACAGTTTTAGGAGATTTTGGTTTTGATGTCTTATATTAGAAATATATTCTAGGTTTAATTAATGGATCATTGTTCACAAACCCTTCTCCAAAGCAAGGTATACAAATTAGAAATTCTGTTAGACCACAGAAACATATATCTTTCTCTTTGAGCAGGGCATTGGGAAATTCTTTGAAACGCCTTGTCTGATAATGTCATAGTGCCTCTTGCTTAGGAGTTCTACCCCGTACCCAGGAATGAAGGAAGTGCATAGTGAGCACAAGAAAAATCTGGACAGGAGGACTAGCCTGTTTGCTTTGTATTCCAGACCCTTTTGTCCAATCTCATTTCTTTCCCCATTCCATTTTTTCTTTTATGTCTCTGCATGTATATGCATGCATTCATTCATACATGTACATGTGTGTGTTCACATGTGTGGACACATACGTGTAGGTACCTGTACATGTGGAGCCCCGAGTTTCATGTTGGGAACTATTCTCAACTGCTCTTCTACAGTATTCATTGATGTAATGTCTCCTAATCAAGCCCAGAGCTCACCAATATGGAGAGCACTGTCCTTGAATTTATTCACTGTCCATGTCCCAAGGCTGGATTATAGGTGGAATGATATGCTCACCTGACATCATTTGTGTGCTCTGGGGATTCGGGTCCTCAGCCTTGTGGGAAAACCACTTTAACCTCCCAGTTATCCTCCAAAACCTGCCTCCATGGCTGTCCATGCTTCAGTCATGCTGACACACTGAGTCCCCATAAAAGCCCAAGTAACATACTCTGGGGAACCTTCTGGGCAGCTTAAGAGACATCCAGGAAGGCAAATTGCAAACCATCATGAACCAGGAGAATAAGGCACCCTGGCCCCACGGGGACTGACACTGTTGCCTTTAAGACCTTTCAGCACTTACACTGCATATTTATCTACTCACTCAGCTATTACATTTTATCCTTTAAGATATTCTTTTCACAATCTATAAAGTAAATAAGTGTACCTGGGTTTTGTGAGTAAAGCCGATGAATCAACTGAGCCTATACAGAAAGGATAGAACTCCATATCCTCAACTGGTCATTCAGAATCTCTGTAGGCCTGGAATTGTGGTTAGGGTCAAACACAGGGTCACCCTAATGCTTCCCCTAGGAAATGGAGTGTGAGCAGGCAGAGCTCAGCTTTGCATAAGGTTCTTTTGAGTCACTCAGAGGCCGAGTGTGCTTGCTCTCACTCTGGCCACCATCAACCAAGAATGGCAGTGGGTGGCCAGAGTGACACGACAACTTTTAAAACTAGAGAGAAGTCAAGGAAATCAAGGAGCAACAGGCAAGACACTGTTCGAAGGCCTGCAAAAAAATGAGTTACACATTTCAATGCCTTTAGGGGATAAGCTGGTAAGAATATCTGTCCATAAAGATGCAAAGTACAAGGTGTTCACAAAAGGTAAAGTGACCCATCTTTCATGGTGGGATACCTGATTAATTGATAATACAATGCACACATATTTAGGGATACAAGTCAACTCCAAAGAAATATTTTTACATACAAAGAAGTCAGGCTTCCAGTATATCAACTCTGGACTAGAAGGCAGTTGCTGTATCTAATTATTAACTTTGATATAACACTTAAGTGAGAGTTGGTCAGGATAAGGGAACTAAGTACAGCTGTCTAGTCTGCCTGTGGCCAGAAATTGGGACACAGTGCTTAAATGAAGAAATAGGTATTTGTCCTACATAACAATAGATTGTTGTTTTAGGACAACTCTCCTGGGATAAAGATGAAGTAAAGCATAGGAACAGGCTTGCATATACTCAGAGTTTCTGAGCAAGAATGAGAGCCTGTAAAAACTAGACAGAGGGTTTAGGTTGTAGAATGATAGCAAACTGAGTAGAGTCACTGGCGAGGCTGTGGGAGTAGAGATCAAACCAGACAGTGAGGGTTCAACTCTAGAAAAACATACAGAGATCTGACCTAAGACAAGTCAAGTAGCCTAAACGAACCAATAGAATGCAAGGATATAATGAAAGAGGAGTTATTAAATGGGTATATCCAATAAAGATTGAGCAGTTCCATGGTGTCCATCAAAACACTGGAGACGCACCAGTGACACACAAACCCAGAATCATCTCAATCTGTGAAGCTGGATGCCTCAGAAATCCCACACCAATGATGAGGTCCCTTAGGGTTCCTGGAGAGCCGCTGGTCTTCAGGCCACACTGGAATGCTGAAGGAGCTGGGTTCCAGTGGCAGCCTTGGATAGTAGCAATAGTGTCCACAGTGGCACAGATGCCCTCACCAGCAAGAAGCAAAAGCAGGGATTGGTGGAATGGCTCAGGGGAGGGAAGTACTTGCTGCCAAGCTAATGACTCGAGTTCTAGCCCCCAGGACCCACATGGTGACAGGGGAGAACCAACCCTTGAAAGTAGCCTACTGCCCTCCACGTGAGTACCATGGTGCGCGCGCACACACACACACACACACACACACACACACACACACACACACACACACACACACTCCTACGTCATTTTAAAAAGAGCAAAGGCAGGGAGGCAAGCAGAATTCATTTTAATTTTTACTTGGATATTTTCATATCTGGGCAGCTACTGGGAAGTCCCACCCACTCTGAGAGATAGACAAGCCCTACTGGAGGCTTTGTTACTCAGTTGCTTCCAGATTCTAGTGGGTGACCAAGATCAGCCATCACAGGCTGCAATGGAGCCCAGGACTCTTTCCCAGTACTGCATATCACATCACAGTTGAAACATAACCCCGTTCCCAGTGCTGTTGGTGCTCTAGCTGTGCCTTCCCAGACACTGGCTGAATGAATGAGGATTAACTAGGACCCTTCAGTGGATGCAGGTTTACACAGAGCAGCGCGCCTGCAAAGGTACGTCAGGTAGATTGGGGAAGAGACCAACCCAGCAGGAAGAGTTGAGATGAGACACATGGGAACTGGAGAGACAGAAAGAGAAATGAGGAAAATGATAGAGACAAGGAAGAGGGGATTTGATAGCCCCTAGAAAACAATCTGTTCAAAAAACTTTTATTCTTTTCTTTTCTTTTCTTTTTTTTTTGCTGTGAGGTGAAAATATCAGATGCTCACTATAATGTGATCTTGACAAACCAGCTAGTCCACGTGAAGTCTTGTTTCCCATCTGATTTCTTTTTGTGTCATGGGAAGACTGATATTGCAAAGATAAATTGAAGTGTCCGCATGGGGTGCGGAGATGTGTAACTCTGAAGAGACATACACAAATATTCCATTTGAGTGTGGAAAAAGCTGCGAACGCTTTTTTCCCCTGTGGGTCTGATCAGAGGAGCCAAGACAGAAGCTTGCAAACTAGTGAGAGTCCTCAGACAGGAGGTTTCTTTGGAGGATTTCTGAGTCTCTCTCTTGAATGGTCACCTTTTATGCACCCAAGAGACAGGACCTCCGCATCTTGGGCGCTGCGGCACATTTGAAACCAACAGCAAAAGGAGAAAAACCCTAAGTAACTTCTGCTTGCAGTCATAGAAGCCAAGGACACCCAACAAGCACCTCAGAAGACAAGGCAGCCATCATCACTAAGATGTGCCCCGTATCTCACCACTCTGCATCCAGAAGGTGTACTTCAGCAGCCTGTATTATTTAGTTTCGTTTTATGATTTCACGATACAGTGCCTCATTTATCCGAGGCTGACCTTGAAGTCACCATGTTGCTGAAGGTGGTGTTGAACTCTGCTTCTCCTGCTTCTATCTCCCAAGTTATTGGATTGCAGCTGTGCCCCGCTGCACATGATGTATTCAGTGCTGCCAGTCAAACCCGTGGCCTCCCACAGGGCGGGCTAGTACTACATCCTCAGCTCAGGCAGTTGATCTTGTATCTCATTAATTAAAGTGTTATGCTCTCTTTGATCAGCTCTTTTTTTCTTCGCTCACCTCCCTCTTACTTCTTTTTCATTCAAGAAATGTACAGTCCAAGAGGAAATCATGAAAATCAAAGGAGAAGGAAAAGACCCTGAGTGTCAGAGAGAGAGAAAAAAAAAAGATGTCAGAAGTCATGCTATGAGGGGAGTTTTCATATCGACACTTCTGAAGTTACCTTGGTTTCAAACTTGAACTTGGTGCAGCCTGTCTGTTGGCCAGCCACACTTTGCTCCCACTGGACATTAATACAATGACGTTCTTGAAAGTCGTTTAAAGTTCATTTTTAGCAAAGGATAATGCTAGAGAAGCGCCACATGAAACACATTACAGGCATCACAGCCTTTGGATCCACAGGACTGGAGTCTCCAAGTGTATGTCTTATTCTCTTAACCTGGGTGTCACATGCATAACTGAGGGAAATCTGTCTTTTCTTCTTTGCTAGGAGGCTAGCACACCTTCCTTATGTACAAGAATATTAACCACATGGCAGTATATTGATTGACTACATAGTTGACAAATATATCAAGGATGCAAGGCATCTCTTCTTTACCCAAGGCTAGACCCACAGAAATTTTGACCTATTGGTCTATTATTGTTCAATATTTCAAATGTTAAAATCTATATTCTCTATCTCCCTGTGCTTTTTTTGTTGGGAATGGAGGAAAGTCGTTTTTCTCTTCAAACAAATAAACAATGTGGATGGACATAATGAACTTGTTCTTTGCCTTGTATTCTGTGTTTCTCTTCTTAATAATATCAAATACTTCTTGATTTCCCATGTCATCCTTGCATAGAGACCACGCTGCTTTCTTCTGCAACATTCTACATTTTAGTGCATATGGCTCCAAAGAGAGAGCTCCATAGATATTCAGAAACATTGGCACTGGATTAAAAATATGTGTTTGTGTCATTTGCTATTTTAAAGACTGTTTTTGGTCTTCACCTGTAAATTAGAAATCATCATAAGAATTAATGTTAATGTTTAAAGGGTACCTAGCACAGAGTTCAGCCTCACTGGTGCTTCAGGAAGTCACAGCTGTCACCAAATAAGGTACTACCGTGCCTTCTCTTGCTGACAGCGGTGAGGAAGGGGGTCTCCCTATCTTCTCTTCTCATGGGTTTATCACTGTTCTCCACCAGATCCATTTTTTCCCTCTTTTCTGTTTTTTTTCTTTTTTTCCTTAGTATTTTAGGATTTATTTATTTATTGTTTTTGCAAGAACCTGGATTCAGGAAGCCCTTAATTCCTTTCTGGTCATGGGTCAGTTTCCCCAGCAAACTTTTAGTGAGCAGTCACTGTTCTTTAGAACTGCAGTCTTCAAAATTTTAATATCATTTACACACTTCAGTAGAATACATTTGAAGATGTACCATTAAGTATGTATTTATAAACTACATATATGTTGCCATGTTAATAATGCATTTATACTTTAAAACAAACACACAAGGGACTCTTTTGAAAAATGTGGCAGGCATAAATAAGTTTGACTGTTTTCCTCCATATCTTGTGTGTCACATTACATACCCAGTGGGCACACTCTTCACAGTATTTGCTCTGGAAATTGATCATGGTTTGCAAATTCAACGGTTTCACTTTTCTTTTAGTACCTAGTCATCTTCCTGAAAATATATTCCACACACTCAGACTTCTTTCCGTGGAATGTTGACTGGCTGCCCAGTCTCTAGCTCTCTTTTTTTTGCCCTCTAACCAACTGGTTATGTAGCCTTCATGTATATCCGTCTGGCTTATCTGGATAACTTTTTAAAATCTCTCAGCTCCATCACAGACTACTCAGGTCAAAATTTCTGTGGGTCTAGCCTTGGGTAAAGAAGGGACACCTCACTTCCTTCGTTAGCACTCTGTGGTCTGGGAACAGATAGCTCTTCACCCCAGATGTCAGCCCACATCCCCATGTTGGGAAGGCAGAGCCTGAGAAGCCCCAGAGAGGGTCTCCTTTGCTTCCTTTCCTGTCATCCTCGGTTGCTTCAGAGAGAGGAAGGCCATCTCCCCAGGCTGGCTCTGGAGGGAGAAGCCTGGCAACGAGCTGCCCCAGAGCTGCTCAGGCTGCAAATGACAGTGCTGTCATCTGTGGATGAAAGATGACTCCTCCTGCTCTTCTAAAGCTGGAGTTTTGCATTGTTCTCCAAAGCAGGTGTGGGAGCCGACCAACTATGCCGATGATTGGCAGGAGGAAGGAAGGGGAGGAGGAGGCATAGAGACTCCTGTCTTTACCTTCCCACTTTTGAATAGTTCCTTATTTATCATCGGAGCTTCAAAATCCTCATGGTGAAAGGCTGGGTGCTCCTTTGTTTATAAATTGATGGTGGGGTAAAGAGAGAAAACTTCTCAACATTAGTTTTTCCTGCATGATGAAACATCTCCAATCAGAGCTACATGAATGTTTAATTAACTAGACTGCTAGGTAGAGAGATTTCCTCCTGTGCTTGCACTTCCGTTTGTGTGCAGGCCTTGTATAGCTGCAAGGAAATGCTCCTCTCTTCCCCTTCCGTCTCCATCTCTGGCTTTCATTATCCACGAGTTTGCTAAAAGTCTGAGTCCACATTCTTGATTGAGATGTGAGTTGATGTTATAGGCATCTAAGATTAATATAAAAATAATTTCTCAACTATTACTGTTGGTATCAAAGAATTCTGTTACTCACAGAGAAGCCCCTCTCCATCATTTATGGAGACCTCTTGGGCATGTTTGTAGAGGAAAAACACAATTCAACTATGCTCATCTGACCTGGTTCTGTCTGTCTCTTCCCTGGATATCATGTAAGGATACTGTAGCTATTGTGAAGATTTCCTCCAGATAATCATGTTCCTGCTTCTCCTGATTTCTTCACATTGTTTCTAACCAGATCAGTATCCCTGGATGCCCCATGAGCTGAAAATGCCAAGCAGTAGGTCAGACACTGTTCCAAAGATGAGTTAGTGCAGTCTGACTTCTACTAGAATGATTCACTAATTTGTTCAAATAATTTGAGAATATCTTTTGTTAATGTAAATTACAACAGACATCATGTTTGTGATCAGAAAGTTTAGATAGCATGATTAATGTAGCCATAAGGTTGCTAGAAGTAGCACCACGAAACAGACAGTTTCATCCTTGTCATAGTAGCTATAGAGATTGATGGATTGACATACTACTACGAATAAGATAACTCCACTTGTATATCATGATGCCTGGATCCTTCTACACAGGCACTACTCAAAACACATGCATGCTATCCCCAAGGATCTTAGACACCAAGGAAGGCAGATCACCAATCAAGTAGTGAATGCATTACAAAAATATTAAAAGTAGAAGAAATTATAACTTTGAAAGTACAAGGTACCTAAGTTGTCCCAAGAAATCAAAGTAATATAATTAATATATACCGAAATGCAACAATCAATCTGGAGAACAAGGAAGGTTTTGGGCATTAGGTCTAAGAGTGAAACCAACAGCATAGTCATGAGAGACAAGATGTCTGCCTACGAGGAAGCACATTTAGTGATAAGCAACAGATCTGTAGTCCATCTTCCTTTGGGCAGCCGACCCCCAAATAATGACACAGAGACTTTATATTAATTCTGAAAGCTTGGCCTTAGCTTAGACTTGTTCCACTTGCTCTTATAACTTAAATTAACCTGTTTTTATTCATCAATATCCTGCCATGTGTCTCTTTACCTCTCCTCCATTCTGTACCTCTGAATCCCTCTATGTTTAGCTGGCAAGATCCATGAGCCTAGGTTCATCCCCTGAGCTCTTCTCTCTGCCAGGAAGTTCTGCCTAACAACTCTTGCCTAGCTATTGGCTGTTAAGCTTTTTATTAAACCAACCACAGTAACACATCTTCACACCATATACAAATATTCGGCAACACAGATCTCATCCATGTACTGTAGGAAAGAGATGGACAATTTGAACAGTTTCCTAGCCAGGTGGGTGGTGGTGTCCACCTGTAATACCAGGACTCAAGAAGCTTAGGCAGGAGAACCAGAAGCAAGCTCAGGGCCAACCTGGGCTACATAGTGAGACTATGGCTCAAACAAGCAAGCCAACTAATCCAAAGGAATGAAGAAAATATGTTTTTCCTTTCCAGCTTACAGATATTTTCTCAAGCTTTTTATGCAAAGCATTAGCTGGTCCTTGAGTTTCAGCAGTACTTGATGTGCATCTGAGATGCCCCTAGGTCTATGTCTATCTGTTAAAAGCTTGACCCTGGGCTAGCGAGATGGTTCAGCAGGTAAAGACACTCACTGCCTCCCTTGATGACCTGAGTTTGATTCCCCAGGATGTACCTGGTAGAAGTAGAGAATCAAATCCTACAAGGTGTCCTCTGACCTCTACAGGTGTGTAGTTGCCCAGGAGGACCCACATATGCATGCAATCAATAAATAAAGTACAAAATGAAAACAAAGAAGCTTGACTCCCAGACTTTCCCTTTGTGATATCATAGAGTGTGTGCTCCTGAAGGGGGATTGTGGGCCCCGGGATCATCCTTTCTTCTTCCTCCCTCATCACATGCCACCATGCACCCCTGCCCGTCTAAGCCACCCTCATGGGGACCAGAAACCAATGAGGCCTCTCAGTCTTTGATTTGCACTTCTGCCATGGTGAGGTAAATAAACCTATCTCCTTACAAGTTGATTATCTCAGTTATTTCATTATAGTCACACGAAGCTGAGTAATTAACATTGGAAAACCATGTCCAAAATTTACATGTAAATGAAAAAGCACTAACATTTCAGGCAGAGGAGCCCAAACAGTGGTGCTATTGGGTAGATGATGATGGGGGCTGACTCCAGGGAGAACTATCCATGCCTTCCTGTTATAGTAAGCTCTCCTACCTTCCAAACAAAGCAACCTCCATCTTCATTAGATCAGTTGTGTCTGCCTGCAAGACTGAGCTTGTTGGTTGCTGGCATTCTCTCATAGAAGGAGGGGGTTGGGGAAAGTCATAAGACTCTTACATGATATTCTGGCCTTCCTCCCAGCCATTTCTAGGCAGTCATGCCCTAATTACACATAGCTTTCCAATCTTGGAGACAAGCTCTAGAACAGTGGTTTTGAACCTTCCTAAGCCATGACCCTTTAAGGCAGTTCCTCATGTTGTGGTGACTCCCAACCATAAAATTATTTTCATTGCTACTCCATAACTGTAATTTTGCTACTGTTATGATTTATAATGTAAATGTCTATGTTTTTTGATGGTCTTAGGCTACCCCTGTAAAAGGGTCATTTGACCTCCAAAGGGGTCGAGACCCACAGGTTGAGAACTGATGCTCTAGCAAAGGCTAAGGGAAGGGAGTCCCATAGACGTTCAGCCGTAAGGAAGCTGTCACACATGCTGGGTGAAAACTTCCCAGTGTGGCCGCTCTGTGAACACCCAGACTCCCGTCAGTTGCCCTGTGCCATGTCCAGTAAGTAAGCCCCATAACTGACTGGTTCCCCAGGGAGAACACTGGTAGAATTGCGCTTTGATTTGTCATTAGGCCTTATGAGGAGGCTATAGATGCCATTTTTATCTCCCCGGGGAAGGCATTCTCACAACACTTCCGTTGTGTGAAAGGCAAGAAAATAAAATGTGCCAGTGAGATAATTAGGAAGGTGAAAGCACTTCCTTGTTCCTCATTGAACAAACCTCTATGAAATCGTAAGCCATTGTGAAAATGCTAGTTGACACCACTTGATGGCTTTTGCCTTTCTTTGCAACTTGAAAAGACTTTCGGGTTCTGCTTTTCATATACGATTGTGACAAAAAGCTGATTACAAGCTCTGCTGTTGAAAAGAATCAGATTCTGGCTGCCTTCTCATTCATCACTCAAAGCCCAGCCCGGGTTCATCAGGGCAGAGGTGGAAACCATGGCTAAGGAACCAGAGAATCCAGAGCCGGTGTCAGCACTCTTTTAAGGAAATCACCCGCTGGCTTATTAAAGTTAATTGCTTGTAGGCACCAGGTTCCTTAGCCAGAACTATCAACCTCTTCATGAGAGTGGTGATTAAGACTGCGCCGGAGCTCCGGAAGCTGTATGAATACCATCTCACGGAGTGCCTTAGCTTGGGGAGACTGCTCCCTACTGCCTCCTCATTTCTCTCTTTCTCTTTGGTCTTCCGCTATGCTTTCCTCCTATCCCCTCCCCTATGCCAGCTTTTCTAGGTAATGTGTTAGCTCTGCCACTCTCGCATTCAGCAGGCATTTATTAATCATTTATTAAGTGATTGGCAATTCCTAGCCTCAGGAAATAGAATAATGAACAACACAGTTCTGCATGGAAGGAACTCTCAGTCTAGCATAGGAGGTAGACTTTTACACCTATTATTTTAATACACGCCACAAATTATCCAAACAGTAATTTGTACAGTGTACTGAAGGGAGGTAAAGACAGAGGCTACGTTGCATAGGTATGCTTCCATTTTCTTGGTAATGACCTAGCTTTGAGGATGGGGATAGCATGATAAAAATATCTGTCTGTATTTGTCAGAGACGGAATTGGCTTCTGTTACTGTGGAGTCTGCCAAGCCCAAAATCTATAAGGCAAGTTGGACAGGAATTTAGGCAAGAACTGACATTATAGTCTTGAATCTAAGATTTGCAGGAAAGGCTGAAATGGGAGCTCAAATAAGATTTTTATATTAGTTTTTATATTAAAAATTCTTCTTAGTGATTCCAGTTGTTTCTTTGGGTCCACCATCTACTGTATAAGGCCCAGCCACATTCTCAATGGTGCCCTCTTTCATCAAAGCCAATGTATTCTTTGATGTTTTTAAGATAGGATCTTTAAGAAGGTTGACCTCAAACTTGTTGTGTTGTGGAGGCTGACTTTGAACCTCTGATTCTTCTATGTCTCATTCCCCAACTCTGAGATTATAAATGTATACTACCATCCTCAGCTAGCCAGTGGATTAGTCATATTTATAAAATACTTTCCCAATAGCATCTACTAAGAATGTGATCAGACAGCTGATACATGAAGCTAACTATCAAACTTCCTGCTTGTAGCTTTGCCCTTAACACCTCTTCTGCATCTATGTCCACAAAGATGCAGAGTACACAGTGAAGGCATTGTTAATAATGCTTTGTGTCAAACAGAATTAATTAGATGATAACTGTAACAAAGAACTCAGCCAGAGAAATGATAGGCTGTTTTACTTATAAACATAAATATTTTATTATGCATGTTAGAAGATAGGATATCAAAAGGAAGTGTTTTCAAGTATATCTAGATCTTTGTTTTCCTTTCTATCTCAGTGAGAAGTGGACTTCTGATTTAACAGTCTTCCAAAAGTAGTGTGGGTAAAGGGTGGAGGGTAACTTTGTGAGTAGTAGGCAAAACACTTTTCTTTTGGTTTTCTGGACCAAAGTTAGATGAGACACTAAAATACATAAAAATTACATCTGGTAAATGCATTTGGGTTCTCCCTAGAACAGCAACTTAGAGCTGAACACCAGTTCTCTGGTTAGAATGAGAATAATAAACACCTTAGTAACACCAGGAGGTCCAGATCCAAGGAATGGGGCTCTTGTCCCAAGTCCATGAGTTAGGGGACTCTGTTACAAATACATCAACGGTGAATGCCTCTCCACTTGGTTTCAAAACCGGCTCAATACAATATGTGTGCTCAAATATCCACTCAAACGAATAAGTAACATTAGGACTGTGGTTGAAATGTAATGTATGGGAGAAGAGTAAAAGTTAAAAACAAAAGATTAACATTACACAGCTCTAGGAAAATGTTTCTTCCCCACTCATCAGAAGTAACAGACATCAGCTCAAAAGCTGCAAAAGCATGCAGTTCACATTAACACTAGCATCCTGGGTGGACCTGGGCTTCATTGTACCCAGGGTGGAGTGTGCTGCGACATCAGGGCTTAAGAGAATGACACAAATTCTTTGCAAACTCTTCCTTCAGGAAGCAATGCCCAAATCATCACATAGCCACGGTGGCTTGTTTTTCCAAGTAGAGGAGCACTAGTTTGCTTCTCTTCTCATCATATCAGCGGATTTGAAAAATCCACACAGACTAACACAGCATTTGCCCATGATGACTAAGGTGCATTTTGAATGAATAAACAGTGTATATTCCTCCTGTATATACTTATAGGACTAGAGAAAAAAAGTGAATTGAATGTGTTATTGACTCATTTATGGTCACCCAATGAATTATTTTTTTTCATGGTGCTGAATATTTGGATTATCTAAAATTATATTATAAAATGAAATTAAATGAAAAAATATCAAGTTTAGTAAAATATCCTCAGCTTGTAGTTTGATATTCATGACACATTAACTGTTTTAATATAGTAGACAATGTTGACTACTTAAGATTTTTCTGAATGAATTTATTTTTGAGTTTTTACATTTAGTTAATTTTAATAAGGAGAATTTGTTTTCTACAACTTTAGAAAAATGTATTTAATTTTACAGTCTTTGGATTATTATTACAAATAAGCTAGAAATCTTGGTTACATCAATAATTTGATAAACGAAGGCAAGAAATATATATACATTTTTAGTAAACATATATAACATGAATTATGTCTTTAATTGCTGCCTCAAGACAAAATACCTAGTCATGCTATTGAATGTTAAATGCAATATTTGCTTTTTTTTTTTTTTTTTTTTTTAAAGATTTATTTATTTATTATGTATACAGAGGAGGGCGCCAGATCTCATTACAAATGGTTGTGAGCCACCATATGGTTGCTGGGAATTGAACTCAGGACCTCTGGAAGAGCAGTTGGTGCTCTTAACCTCTGAGCCATCTCTCCAGCCCAATATTTGCTTTTTTTAGTAATACTATATTCACTATATTTTTTCATTAAGGCATTTTTATAATATTATTTTTTATAATAAATTGTGTATACTCATGTGTCTGTAGGTGGGTATGTGCACATAAATGCAGTGCCTGTATAGGCCAGAGGGGGCATTAGATTTCCAAGAAATAGAATTACAGGTGGTTGTGAACTACTGAACATGGATACTGGATGCAATTTGGGTCCTCCACAAGAGCCATGCTCTTAAGCCCTAAGCCATCTCTCCAGCCCTAAGAAATCATTTTTTAAAAGGGAAGTACAATGATAGAACATACTTTATTGAAAGTTTTTAGTTGTATTTATGACATTTGAACATTTGGAAATATGATATGTGGGCCTCCATTTGTACTTGTGCTGCAGGGATGGTAGGCAACTGAGCCAACATCTGGGAGGAAGCATCAGTGTCCTCAAGGTGCCACCTTTATTCCAAGAGACATATGCCACTTTTTAGCTCTTGGACTAGGGGTGGCTGGTGGGAGGCAGAATAAATGCCATTTCTCTTTTCTTTTACCTCGTTTGACAAGTAAGCAGTCTTCATTTCTTTTTAAATGTATGAACATGTAAATTCAAGAAAATTATGTGGGTGGATCTGGAAGACTAGAAATAAGGTATAAGTAAATTATTGAAATTAGCCCCCAGAAATTATTCCCTGAGAGGGGACATTTGAGCTGGATCTGGGGAGATGAATAGAACTCCTCCAGGTGGATGGGTTGCGTGTGGGAAGAGGTGTACTAGGAAAAGACATAAAGGCATAAAAAGCAGGTTGTGCTCACAATATTTCAAAATGTCCTTATGACTAAAACACTAGGTGGGAGGGAGGAAATGGAAAGAGAAGAGCTGAAATATCAGAACAGAATGGGTCTCGCATGTCTTCCTGAGAGCTTGGACTCAATCCTTGACCTGAAGGGACACCCACAGGGAAACGTCATTGAAGATGTTTGAGGCAGGTCAGTGAACATGACTTTTGTTGTTCAAAAAAAATATATGATTTGAGAACTTTGGCTTTCAAATGTTAGCGTGATAACTACTTGGAAGGCTTATTGAAACGCAGATGGCTGGGTCCCACCTCCAGTTTCTGATTCAGGAGTTCCCGGGTAGAACCCAAGAATCCTTGTTTCTAACAAAGCCTGAGTGGTGTGGGATGCTGCTGATATGGTAACCATGCTTTATGAACTACCAGCCAGCAGGGGAAGTGTGTAGTAGATAGTGCATGAAGGTGACACAGGAATCAAGGTCTGAGAACTGCCCCACCCAAAGCAGAATCAATAGTGGTACGGAACTAGAAAGGAAAGAAAACTACCAATAGAAGATGAGCTGACCAGACAGAAGACTCCTCCAGCATAGCAGGTGTGATCCTGACTGTGTTATAGATGCAGAAGTAAAGCTTCTACCTGTGTGTTTTAAGAAATAGAGATTGACTGATTTCAGAGAATCTAGTTAAGGAAGAGGTATTAAACATGACTCTGTTTCTGCCTTGTTTGTCCTTGGGTGTTAGCAAGATCAAGAGATATAGATAGATATGTAGATAGATAGATATGTAGATAGATAGATATGTAGATAGATAGATAGATAGATAGATAGATAGATAGATAGATAGATAGATAGATAGATAGATAGAGATAGACAGACAGACAGAAAGAGAGAGACACAGATAGAGACAGAGACACAGATAGAGGTGGGGAGCTAGAGAAGAGAGACAGAGACCACAGAGAGAGAGACAGAGACCACAGAGAAACACACAGAGAAAAAGAGAATCTAAATGAGAAAATGTATGAATAAATTTCTACTTTGTGTGCTGAACCAAGAGGAGGGAATTTACTCATCAACAAAATAGCATTAGTTCGATTAATAGAGAATACATCAATTCCATCAGCAAAGTTTTGAAGTAAATATTATTAATATGTTAATAATATGTGCACCTATTATAGTCATCACATCTTCATGATTATTATCACTTTGTATGTGTTTAGATTAAGGATCGAACTCTTTTGAAGATTGTCTCAAATCTAGGACTTAATTCTTGCTTAAATGGCAAAACTGTCATATACATTTTTATTTTATTATTTTCTATTATGTGATTTTTGTCCACAATCTATTTAAAATGTATATTTAAAATGCATTTCATTATATATAGTTGGGGAGTATGCATATGCCACAGTACATGTCTGGTCAGAGGAAAATTTGTAGGAACCACTCTTTCCTTCCACCATGTGGGTTTTGAATATCTAACTCAAGTCACCAAGCTTGCAAACAAGAGTTTTTACCTACTGAACCATCTCACTGGTGTATAATTTTATATATTTGATATAATTTAGGTTAAGTAAAATGAATGCTTTGCTTTCCACAGGAGAACTGAACACAACATTTGAATGAGTATCAGAAATACATACATACATATGCAGAGATAGAGAGATAGAGATAGAGATAGAGATAGATAGATAGATAGATAGATAGATAGATAGATAGATAGATAGATAGATAGATAGATAGAGAGAGAGAAGATTGAAGAATTAGTGGGAGGCTGCTCTTTTCATTTGTGAAAGTTGATTTAAAAAATGTAAGCCAAGATAATGGGCTCCCGAGTAAAATATCTTTTTGTTTCTCAATCTTGAAACATAGATCCATGTAACAAAAAATTAAACTTGTGTAGGCTATGCTATTTCAACATGGCAGCACATCAAAGATGGGTGCAATGGTTTGTTGTTTGGACTCTGGGATTTCAAGTTATGAAGTGCAGGCAGGTGTGATTCGCACATTTTATGAATTAATTCTAGAGCTTTTTGTAGGCAATTTAAGTTACTAATTAGGTTACTATGGCAATTTTTACATAGCTGGCATTCTATTGGTATAGTGATTTGAAAGGTTGGAATATAAAATACAACTGTAATGACATGTTCAAAGTTTAAACATTACATTGAAATATTTACTTTTGTTCCTTTAAGGTTTTTTTCCATTTAAAATTTAAAACTATAGCATAAAGTATGACTAATATCTAACAGCATTCAAATAAAAATTACATAAATACAACTGAAATTTAAAAATCTAAATCATTTTACATGGCATATTAATTACTCACATTAAGATTTTATATCGCACTTCACGGGTACTTATAGACATATATTTGTACATATTAAAGAATGATGCATGCTGTTGAGTACGGAGAAAGTGTCTCACAGTCACCTCGTACAGCATCGGGGCAGCTGTAGGTCCATGTACAACAAAGGATTAGAACAAGGAGAGAAAATGGCTCTTCTGTATCTGGGGAAAAAATACCGAGCAGAAGACAACAATGCATTCTTCTGGGAGGGAGGATTGACAAGTTCATTAATTAGTCCTTTCTCTTCCCTGAGCACTTCCATCTCTCACACGGCACACAGGAACGTGGTGTCCTCTTCAGCACAGACAATGACAGCACAGCAAACCTTCGTGTCAATGTGGACATGCTCATTTTTTTATTTCTTTTTTCTTTTTCAAGACTTTAAGGACACAAACAACAAATGGGAAGAAAAGCTATGGCACACCCCGAATGTCATCATCCAGGGTAGCAAATAATGGAAATACACAGGAATGCCACTCCATAAATCATGGGAGGGTGGAAGTGTAGCTGCAGATATGAAATACAGACACCATGAGCATTCTGTAGTTTAAAAGAGAAAAATACTAAATTCTAACTGTGTTTCTCCTCACCCTGCATTTGATTCTTTTCTTCTTTCAGGATATTTTTAGCTGTTGGAAATACCTGTTATTTGATGGAACAGGTATTTTCAGTTGGTATTTAAGTTAGAAAAATCAAACAATGGTTATAATTAAGTATGGATAGCCTTACAAAGTCTGGAGCTTACAATATTGAAAGAGAATAGAGACTCTGGCTTGAGAGAGGACTGAGTTATGCAGTGCCTAGAGGGGGTCATGAGAAAGGACAGAGGATTTCTCCATACATTTGCTATGCTGTAACAAAGTGCCAAAGATTGGGTAGTGCATTAACTGGAAAATGAGGTTTCACTGTTTCAGAGATAGAAAAGTAAGAGACTGAGTCACCAGTAGGTTGATTTACTGTGTGGAGCAGGATGCCATTCTTACTGATAGATTTCTCTGTAACTCTCATGCTGGCAGGGGTGAGCTCTTTCCCTGGAGGCTCTGCTAGTGTTTATCCCACTCATGCCAGTGCCTCATCAATTCCTGAAGGACCCGCTTGCTAATACCTTCACTCTTCAGGCTTTAAACAATGGCTTTTTAGGAACACAGGCATTCAGAGCGCACAAGAAGGCAAGAGGGAGCAGTAGAGGGATGGAGACAGACAGGGACGATGAGAGTGAGCTACATGGAGGGTTCATGGGAAGGGTGATGATTAGGAATTTTTGATGGATGTTTAATGTATAGCAAGAAATCCACTGTCACAGGAAACAAGTAAATAAAGGACAGAGTCACAGCATGTGAGGAAAAACGGATGTGTGTAGCAAGCTTTCCTTGTCAAATTATCTTTGGATCGCCAGCCCCAAATTATGAAAGCTTGGCCCTTAGTTTCGGCTTGTTCCCAACTAGCTCTTATCACTGAAATTAACCAGCTTCTATCAATCTGCTCTGCTACGTGGCTTTTCCCTTTCCTCAGTCCAGCATGTCCAGGTGCCTAGATTCCTTCTCCTCTTCCTCTCTCTTCCTGGAAATCCCGCCTCTCCTCTTTAGTAAGCCAATCAGAAGGCGCCTTGGCAAGGACACATCTTCATAGTGTACAAAAATTTCCACCATGGATGTGTGGTGGGTGGAACAGGTCCTTACACAGCAGGCGTCATGAACGACTTGAAGTTCTGAAGTGTTTTACACAGTGTAGTGACTTGATGATCAGATAGCAGTTAGAAACGAGAGGATAGGTCGACAGGGCATGGCACAAATAAGATTCTGGATTACTTTGTATTGTGTCCAGATGTAGCAATCAGAATGAGAATCTGGGCCAGAGCTGGGAATTCCTAGCCCAGTCAACGGTGGCAAGAGATGACAGTGTTGCCATGATACTGCTCAGTAGAGGACCAAAACCCTAACGCTCTGAGGATTAAGCTTCTAACCCAGGGAAGTTTTTTTTATTGATTTCTTTAATTAAAAGCTTTATTGCTCACAGTATGACCCAAACTGAACAGCACAAAGCCCTCTAGGTGCTGTGCTTCCAAATACTTAAAGCACTTGTATGCGTAACACTGTCAAAGAAGAGGCATTCCCTGGTCTGAGGTACTTCTACAACCAGAACCAAAGATGACAGAAGCCAGTAGTGATTAAGAAGAGAGAAGGGATCTGAGATAATTACAGTATCCCAGGTAAAGTCCCTGCTGCTCAATATTAATGGAGATAGAGCTTAATTTTAAAGGGTTTTTGAAATGTGTTTCTGTGTGAAGGAGAAGGGAAACATGATATAAACAGGCACAAGCCATCAGGGGGACCTGGATCACAGCATCCTGCTAGATATGTGTTCTAGGATCTATGGCACAGAGCTGAAATGGCTATATGGAGGGTTTCTGAAGGAGGTTTGGAAGCTGAGAGCATATGGAGACCCTTAATTATGGTGTTAGTATGACTGGGGAAGTTTACATGGAGTTTTCAATTACAAGATCCCAACTTTTTCTAGTACTCCCAGGGAGATTCCCTAGGGAGGAGCCCCTAGACATTTAAAGAAGGTAAGGAAATATATAATAAAAAGATCTATGTGAATAATTTTATTCTATTGTTATTACCATATAGACACATTCTCAAGCTGTATGCTGCTATGTGGTGCAGCTTAGCATTGAGAGATGAGTGGGAAATGGCTTTTCTAGTAGTGTCAGAGAAAATATAAAATTAAGTCATTCAGCATGAAAAGATATGGCTTAATTTTAAGTGAGGGCTGCATTGTGCTACTATAGAAATCTTAATGGAAAAAGAGACTCATCCGCTATGTCATAGCATTGTAGACCAAGGAGAGCTAGTCATAAACTCAAATATGTCCTGCAACTGGGACTGTGAAAAGTTGAAGAGAGAGAGAGAGAGAGAGAGAGAGAGAGAGAGAGAGAGAGAGAGAAGAGGAGAGAGAGGAGAGGAAGAAGAGGAAGAGAGATTTTGATGATTAGATTCAGCATTTATTAATAACTTCTCTATATTTTAAGAAAAAACTTTACCTTTCAACTAAACTTAGACATTCCCCAAATTAAGACTAACTACCTCCCTAAAGATATTGAAATTTCAGACCCCAAGGCAGCTATTTGGGACAGTAAAGTCATACTCAATATTCAGGTCGTATATTTGTCTCTTATTTAATTCCTTCCCATTTTTCTCATCACAAATCAGAAACTCTGGAGCTTGTAAATATCCTCCAGGAAATCATGATGTAAGTTTGGAATGCATCAGCTAGGAGACATCTCTTATACTCCTTGTGGATCTCAGTCTGTGTCCCGTGGTTACTGTAGACATCCATTGTTGATCTTGGTCTGTGTCACGTAGTTACCATAGACATCCATTGTGGATCTCGGTCTGTGTCACATAGTTACTGTAGACATCCAATGTGGGTCTCAGTCTGTGTCACGTGGTTACTGTAGACATCCAATGTGGGTCTCAGTCTGTGTTACGTGTTTACTGTTTAGAATTGAACATCTGTACAACTCTCATCACCATCATCTTTCTCCTTCTAAACTCTTCAGCACATTGGTGCCTATCCTGGTTAGTTTTAATTGTCAGCTTGACAATCATCTGGGAAGAGAGCGTCAACTGAGGAATGGCCTAGTTTGGGTTAGTCTGTGGGTGTGTCTGTGTGGGACTGTCTTGATTGTCAATTGATGTAGGGCAGTCTAGCCAATTGTGGGTCGTACTACTTCCTATGCAAGGGGTCTTGAATTGTATAATACAGGAGAAAGCTAGTGAGAGCAAATAAGCAGGCATGCATGCATGCACTCTGCTCTTGACTGGGGCTGTGATGTGACTTAGCTGCTTAAGTTTCTGTTTTGACTTCCCCAGAATAATGGACTGGAACTTGAAATTGTAAGCCAAATAGTCCCATCCTTACCCTTTTGGTGGGGTACTTTATTACAGCATCAGAAATGAAATCAGAACAGTAGCTAAAACATAAACTTAGATGCTAAAAACATCAATATTGATTTTATCACATTCTTATCCAACTAGACCTTGTTGTGCTCTGAAAATGAAATGTCTCACATAGGCTCATGTACTGGTGGCCTTGCTTCCCTTATGGTAGGCTTTAGAGAACTGACTGGATCATGATGGCTCTGATCCAGTCGATGGATTAATTAATTAATTAATGTATTTATAATATTATGTTATTTGGAGGAGGTGGTTAAAGAGTAGAGGATGGAGACTGTCTTAGTCAGTGTTCTATTGCTGTGAAGAGATACTATGATCATGGCAGCTCTTATAAAAGAAAGCATTTAATTGGGGCTCGCTTACAGATTTAGATATTTAGTCCTTTTTTATAATAGTGGGAGCCATGGTGGTACACAGGCAGGAGAAATTAGCTGAGAGTTCTATATCTGGATCTCTGAGGGAAAGAAAGAGAGAGCTACTGGGACAGGTTTAGGCTTTTGAAAGCCCAAAGCCAAGCCCTAATGACACACTTCCTCCAACAAGGCCACACCTCCTAATCCCTCTCAAGTAGTGCCACTCCATAATGAACAAGTGTTCAAATAATTGAGTCTATTGGGGCCATTCTCATTCAAACTACCACAGAGCCTAGTTGGAGGAAACAGGTCTCTTGGGCACCTTGGATGATGTACATTGCCCTAGCTTCTTCATGTGTTCTCTCAGGTTCCTGTAGGTAGCCTCTACCATATGCTCTGCCTCATCCACAGTAAACAGAGCCGCGGGGGTAACACCTCTGAAACTGCATTCCCCCCTTACATGGTTTTCTTGGGGACTTTGTTATGGCGACAAGAATACTAACATATATCTTAAGAGGAGGAGGTCAGGGGAGTTTATCATTTATATGAGGAGATTGTAGCCCAACAAAACCAACGAGGTCAGACGAGATGAGTGGAGATGGTTTGGAGCAAAAATATTCAGAAAGCAGAGGAAATCTCAGTCAAATATTGGAACTGGTAAAAGTAAGGGCTGTAGGAAATAAGGATAATCAAACTGCTCCAGGCCGTTCAGAAGAGGGTGGGCGACACAGGAGCACAGGGAAAGCAATGCATATCTATCCTAGGGGACAAGGAGGGACACTCAGAAGGATAGAACGGTACTTACCCACACACATGTCTTGAGCTTCCTGACCAATTGCCAGCTTGTGCTGTCTCCAATTCCTTCAGTAGTATCCGAAGCTCTAGGTCACAGGACATTTGTGTTCTTTGGCTAAAACATCTGGAAGACACAAGTTGTGGATTCAAGGCCCCACGTTGTTTGGCTATGCAGAAAATAGATAGCTATCACAAAGAAATCACGTGAATGTAGTCAGATGTTTTCCTATGTCCTGCCCAGTCCCCAAACCACCCAGACCCAAGTGAACACACAGAGGCTTATATTAGTTACTAACTGTATAGTCTATGGCAGGCCTCTTGCTAGCTAGCTCTTGTATTTAAATTAACCCATTTCTATTAATCTATGTATTGCCACGTGTTCCATAGTTTTACCTACGTCCCATTACATGTTGCTCCTTGGGCAGCTGGCTCGCATCTCTTCCCTTCCTCCTTTCTTCTTCCTGTCTATCTGCTTGTATTTCCTGCCTGCCTCTAAGGTTCCTTGGCATAGGCCAATATAGCTTTGTTTGTCAACCAATCAGAGCAGCACATATTCACAGCATACAGAAAGACATCCCACAGTACTTTGAGGGTTGGTTGTATCATCTGGTAGAGAATACTACTGTTTATACCCAGGATAAATGTCTATGGGAACCAGGTTCCACCTCAGTCACCCGTACATCCCTTGTTTTACCACACGAACTGCTAACATCCACTTTAAAATAGTCTACAGCAAAGCATGATGACTGTAGTTCAACAAATACATAAATAAACATTTTATTTTCAATTATTTCATAGCTTCACATATGTATGTAATACATTATAGTCATTTTTATCCCACATTATCCCCTTTCATCCACTCCCCCTTCCTGCTGAAATCCATCTTCCTAAAAAGCTAGTATGTGCGTGTATGAAGTGCTCAGTTGGTAGGGTTGCTTCCATGAGCATGGGAGGGAGGTTATTTCCTGGACCACATCCAATTTACCAGCTGCTGTGCTGAGATTTGTCATATATTTAAAAAAAAATATTCTATGGGGGAAGAGTGGGAGTGGAGGCATATAAATCGGAGTTGTTTGCAGCATATCCTGATGCAGAGAAAATTGCAACAAAAAGTCTAGTTGTAACAAAAGTAGAAGTTTCAATTTAATGTTTTAAAATTTTAAGTGCATGGATATTTTGCATGTATGTATGCCTGCGTATCACATGTATGTTTGATGCCCTTGGAAGCCAGAAAAGGGCAGTGCACTGGATCCCTGGAACTGGAGTTATAGATGACTGTGAGCTACCATGTGGGGGCTTGGAATTGAACTAGGTCCACTGGAAGAGCAGCGTGTGAGTGCTCTTAATGGCTGAGCCATCTCTCCAGCCTCAGTGTTCAATATGCTTAAAACTTTGAATTATACATGACTCGAGTGACTAGTTATTACTTCAAACTATATTTAATTATGGTTTGACATGTATTTTAAGATGTATTTTAACTACATGCTCAGGATATATGGTAAATTATCATAAAGGAAGTTTGAGAAAAACATTTACTGAAAGTTTTGCAATTCCTTGTGTGTGCTCTGGGGTCGACATGTAGTAATTTCTGAATTCACTTCATCCCACCGAGTGTCTCCTCATGAGATTTTATTATGCCATAAGCAACCTGACCTGTTTTCTTGTTCTGTCAACAGAGCATGCAAGTAGTGATGGATAAGAATATGAACCTTCTACCACCTTAGAAAAATATTTTCTCAACATGAGAAAAAGCCCAGCATTGGTGGTATATCAACCTCTTGACTCATTTTTTTTTTCTTATTAAAGCTGAAAATATTGCAACTGACAATTCGATAATTGCCCTAGTACAAAAGTGAATACTCAGGCAAGTGGTTCTGGTCTGACCTTGAGGAAGCACAGAAGTGGAATGTTGAAACACCATTTCCCAAACTATGCCGAATAGTGCTGACTCTAGCCTTAAACAAATCTTTCCATGTTTCCAGATCTCAGTTCTCACATCTGTTAAAGAGGGCGTTTGCCAGATGGAATCTAAGATGCTTCTGATTCCCACATTCTGTGCTGCTGTGACTGGCCTCCATCTCACACATGAGCTCAGGGGCATACAGGCCTGATGTTTACAGTTACTCTTTTGGGGATTGAGAGCAGCCTGTCCTGTCTCAATGTTCAATAGGTTGGCATTTCAAATATCATCATCATGTGTTCTTTGTCACTAAAGCAGGGAAATTTTAGACTAGGGTTTGACTTGGTGAGATTTTAAATCAGTCATGGCTGCCGGTTCAGCATCAAGCATCTCAATATATAGGATGTCATATTTTACAAGCCAGGGAAACTTTTAAAACAAGCACTGAAATGCACATTTTTATGAACACATGCAGAAACCAATCTGATTTCAATTCTTGTTTGTAACAATCATCAACACTTTGGTAGACTCTGCACTTTGCAAGCAGTATAAATAAACGGGGTGATAACAAGAAGGAAGCTGTTTTGTTTAAATAAAGTTAACTGTGGACCCAAGTATTTAAAATTGCAAAACTTGGGTCAACAAGATGGTTCAGCAGCTAAAGGCACTTATTGCCAAGGCTGATTACCTTAGTTCAACGTCTGGAACCTATTTGAGGGGAAAGTGAGAAACATCTCTTGCCAGATGTCCTCTGAACTGCATAGGCATACACACTCACACATACACACACACATGTAAATAATTTTCAAATAGACAAATAAACTAATTAATTAAAAATGACACTTTCTGATATTCATGTTTGATTCTGTAAGCTCTGTGAAGCTTTCAGATCACCAAGGGATGGGGACTGCTACTCTTCCTCCTCATCTAACATTTTCTGAGATTCATAATCCTTTCTAGTCCTTAATTACATGCTGCTGAGTCAGTACCTGCTGTTTGGAGACATCTTTTTAAAGTATGTCAGATGTCCTCTGGCAGAGGAGAGTCTGTTCCTGTACCTCACTGGGGTGCAAGGGAACCCTGTTGAACTCTGTGAGGGGACACAGAGACCAGGGACTCTGCCCTGAACTTTCCTTATTTTACTATGTCCTAGATTTGCACAAGTCCATATAAAGTCTTTGCTATTGTTTTTTTGTCTTCTTGGGTTTGGTCCAAAGGAAAGGGAGCCTTTACCATTATACATACAAGGCCCTACAACAATCCTTCCTGATTACAGGACCTAGATTTCCTGACACTTATAAGCTACAATTTTACCACATATCTCTTTTGTGAAGCCATGAGTGTAGAGTAAAGGATAACCACAATTGGGAAAGAACACAACACAAATAATACACCATGGACAAAGGCAACCAAAGCACACAGGCTGTTTCATGCTGGTATTTCTCCACAAAAACAATTTCTCTCTAAGTAGAATGTATTTCCAGGGAACACATGGATTCCTTATTTAGTAAACAGAAACTGTCATTACTTGGGGGAACCATTAATAGACATGTTATATTGCCTTGGTTATTACATATGCTAAGGCTGCAGGCCTCTACTGGCTTGAAATTGGTCAATTCTTCAATACTCCATAGAAAGTACTTTAAATATCTTTATAAGGGATTGAGAGAGTGTTTAGTGGTTAAGAACACACTGTCCTTGAAGAGGACTTGAGTTCAGCTCCTAGCACCCATGTTGGGTAGATCAGAACTGCGTATAATTCCAGCTCCAGGGGGATTTGATATCGCTGACTTCTGCAGGCACCTGTACACACATACCTGTGCATGTGCACATGCACATAATTAAGTATAATACAAATAAATATTTAAAAGTATTTTTAAGCTGGGCAGTGGTGGCACATGCCTTTAATCCCAGTACTTGGGAGGCAGAGGCAGGCAGATCTGTGTGAGTTCCAGGCTACAGAGTGAGTTCTATGAAAGGCTCTAAAGCTACATAGAGAAACTCTGTCTCAAAAAAAGTATTTTTAACTTACATCAGCCTGTAACTCCAGCTCCAAGGGGTCCAACACTTTCTTCTGGCTTCCCTAGACATTCCATACACAAATAAAAATAAATAAATATAAAAAACAAAAATAGACAAAGTACATGGAAAGATAACAATAATTTCTTATTATAATAGTAAAAATTAAACATTTCTGTAATTAAAAAAATCTTTATTAGGCTTTCTGAAAAGTTACCTGGCCCCTTTGTATTTCTTTCCTGCCTGATAAATTCCATATTTCTTCAGAATGCAGCTATATTTAGGGATGAAACCATTAAAGAAGTGGTTATAATAAAGTAAAGTTGAGAGAGACTTTCATGTAATATGAGTATATCCCATCAGAGAAGAATTTGGATACACAGAGACACCAACTTTATGAGCAAGCATTTAGGCAAGGCTTTGTAAAGACTGAGTGGGAATACCATCAACTGTTGGCATAGATGAGGGGCCTCAGAAGAAACCATATGATCCATCACCATTCCAGACTTTTACCCTCCAGACTTGAGGGAATAAGTTTATATGATTTAAAGTAAACCTAGCTAATGGTATTTTGTGGATGCAGCTCCAGAATTTTGAGGTACCTGTGTATGAAGGCCAAATCATAGTTTTCCATAGTGTTAGGCCTTGTGTACACACCTATTCTAACTATTCTTGTCACAGAACATGTCCAGTCATCCTAATTTTTAATGAAGCCTTATGATTTTACTCTTCCATAAATCTTATTCGTACCCTTTATAGTTTTCCAGAAAACTGTCAAGGCAAGAGGCTGGGTGACTTGACACTGTAACAGATTAAGAAAAATATAAATAACAGGTTGACACTTCCTACCATTTAAGACAATACACTGGAATACTTTTCCTTCAGTAAATCTATAATGATGATCTTTTGAAAAGATTTAACTGCATTTCAAAATTGCTCAATGCAGCCCCCCTCCAAGGAGTATAATATGAATGCTTAGAAAGTACTGTATGTAATTATTCTTTATTTCTATAGCAGATGTCAAGTCATATTACCACTGACATGTGGAATAAAGTTTTAAAATAGACACTCAGGTCTTCTAACATTTATTGCTTCTTTATTATCCATTTACATTTCTTTCTAGAGAGTGGTGTCTGAGGCTGTTTTTCCCTGTTATACAACTTGTTTTTTATAAAATCTTCAATCTAAGGTTACAGTAGTAAGGATATTTAGCCCTTTGAATAGATGGGCTAGAATCAATGAAAAAGTACATGGCTAGCTTTCTACCACAAAGATTAATAGCCAGGAAATAAATCTATATATTTGAAACTCTATCATGCTACATACTAGAAATGATACACAGAATAATAAGCTTTGGCCTCATATAACTGGAGATCCAGTTGAGAAGATAGAGTTTAGAACATTAAATGCAATTCCATAAGACTAGAGATATGGCACAGTGTAAGATCCCTTATGTCTTTCAGAGAACCTGGATTTGTTACCCAGAACCCATAACAAAAAACTCACAACTTGCTGGCATTCCAGTCTCAGGGGGATCTGACACCCTCTTCTGGCCTCTTTGAGTACTGCATACACATGGCAAGATCACACACACACACACACACACACACACACACACACACACACACCAAAATAATCAAATACACCTAAAAAAGTAAGCATCTCAAAAAATTCAGTGGGACAATTCTTGTATATGTATATATATATATATATATATATATATATATATATATATATATATATATATATATATATATATAAATTCTGCAAACTGAACTTCTGTACATTTTATGGAAAATAGATGTAGAATAAATCTATGAATGCACTTTAGTTGATGCTGGTTTCTCAAACTGTAGCTTACTTTAATGATATGAAACATTCCTCATAATGTTGTTGTCTTGCAACTTTAAAACAAAGAGAAGGTTTTTAAAGACTTGCTTATTCCCTATTTAAATAAACACAATTAAATGCTAACTTGGACACATAGAAGCATCTGTTCTCATTTATTTTAAACACTCTCCTCTTCCTTTTTAGTATTGATGTCTTCTTTTATCATGTTTCTAAATCCTGTATTCCCACTAATTTTGTCCACTGTATAAATAGCAGTCCTTTGATGGCTCTCTTTTCTCTGAGTTTATTTGGTTTCCAGTCTTGTTTTTCACCCACTGTGAATTACACAACTGGTTCTCCCAAACTCTTCTTCTAAGTATACCTTCACATCCTTGTTATGTGAACTTCTACAGAGAAAGCTGAGCTTTCTCTTTGTGCTTTCACGAGTCCTCCAGTCTATTTCTTATAAATGTTGAGGGGAACTATTTATGTCTATTTCTCATAATCTGTTATCTCTTTTCAGCCGGGAGATTTATCTTTCCACATGTGCCATCAGGAAGACAATATCCATAACAAGCAGGCTGATGCTCCTTTTCCATTTTCATTGTTTTAAGAGGTAGAAAACATTTATCATCCTTACATAACTGGTTGAGACAACAATAACTTCTGTGGTTTTACTCTTTTACCTACTGCTACTGAGCATGTTTCTGAGCACGGACAATAGTATGTTTACAAAAGAGAGCAAATATCTATCTTTGAAGATGGGGAATTGTCATCCAAGAGTTGAGCTATAAATAGACCTTGAGTGGCATGCATTAGAGAATCGACATCCCATGGTCCAACTAATGAAATGTAAGAAAGGCATTGTAATTTATTCCTGTATTCCTTGTATTCTAAAGGCTGAAGCAGCAGGATCTAGGGAACTCTGGCTTATCCAGGAGAACTTCTCTTAACAAACAAATTCACAAATAAATGAACTAATTTGTTGTTTTATGTGTATACCTATTATACCAAGTAATCTTAAGGTTGAGGCAGGAGGAATAGAGATGGTCAGCCTGAACTATGTGATGAGTCCCAACATGAATAAAAAGCAAGAAATATGTGATAACATAGCTTCTGATGATAACAAGTAGAATAATTATACAAATGCAGAGAAAGTTTAAATAGATTGTAAATATGTGTGGCTGCAAAAAAAGCACAAAGAAGAGAAAATGAATGAAGAAATTTAAAAAAGGAGATGGTAGAATGGACCACAATTTATTCAGGAGTCTCTGTAGGCAGCATGGAACCTGGGTATATTATTTGAGTAACATCGTGCTGTACAGTATGCTACTCTAGGAACTGAATAATCACAGTGGTCTCAGATGTCACAATCTAGGATTCAGCACTGAGCACACATTATAGCACAGCCTACTAGCTGAATAAAGCTTTAACTGTTAAAAATCTAGTATGTTTAAATGGAAGTCAAAGATACCTTGTAGCTTGAATATACTTGTATCCAAGAGAATTGCATTGCTCATGACTAGAAGAGATACACATTTTGTAGAAAAAAAAGTGTTTCAAACAGGAATTAGATCAATCTAGTGGATCTAGTTGGGCTAGACATAACGGGTTGAATGTTAGGACAAAACTTAGTATGCTCACAGATGGTAGCTAATACAATCAGTACCCTCTCAAAAACATTACAGAAGTAAAACCACATCCATAGGAAAGGCATATGTTAAAAGAAAAAAATTATGCTTCTAAACATGATAGAGTAATAAATTGATTTGTGATTATATTGGCAAGTTTGATACCTCAATCTCTGTAAATTAAAAGCATGTGATCCAAAATTTAAGGATGTAGATGACTTGAGCAATAGCATTATACAATAAAATCCATATAACATACCTTCACAAAGAAAGTTCTAGACAAAGGGGGCTTTCCTGGTAAAATCTACCAGACATTTAAATAAGGAATAGTACCAGATCTATACAATTTCTTTATTCAATCTGAGGCAAAAAGCAATACATCCAACCACATGTTCTGAGGCCAGCACTAAAATGATACTAAAAACCAAAGTAACGTGGGCCAGTGTTGCTTATGAATATACATGCAAATATTTTAAAATGTGGCAGCACCTATCCATAGTTCTGGCACACTGTATGTTTAGGAAGAAATATATATTATGCATTCCTCACCAACATAGGCAACCTGAACATCTTTTAAACCTCGAAACACCATATTACATACCTCAGCTTTATAATAAGACACTTTGCAAAACCCCACCTCTTACCACCACAACACAAAGATCAGTGGAAAATGTGGTCTCAGTCTCACTGACAGCCACCTTGCTATTTGAATATTCACTATTCCATGTCTTATAAACAAAGCAGCATCTCTGGGCTTTTAATTTTCCCCCCATCCTTTGTCAGTATGGTTTTCACATGTGTTTTGCATTCAGTTAGTTTGAACTAAGTCTGCCAGCCCTCAGAGGATGTGGTTCACGGCTTCCAAACCCAGGGGGATACAGACTCTGGTGTCTCCACTGTTTTTAGTCTCCTTTTGAGGTGATTTAGTTCAAGCTCCCTCATAAACCAGGTGACTCATTTTTTACTCAGTGTTGTTTCTCACACACTGCCAAGAGAAATACTTTCCACTGCAGACCAGTAAGGCTTGGGTCTTCTTGTAGCAAAAAGTTTGGAATAGAGGTAGCCTGGAATATTTTTTCATGCATATACTCAATCCAACTGCATATTCTTGGTTTGATTCTCAGCAAATTGTCCAAAGTGGTATTTTCCAGTTGGGTTTTGTACTATTTGTCTTTTATCATGGTCTGTTAGAATTCCTTTTAGACCACATCAGGGGAACTTCTACTTGACTGGCACCTGATCTTCTTATCCTTTGAGTAAAAGAAATAGTCATCTTCTCAAACTCTAATGTGCTTGTGTTCTCTGTGTATAGTTCGAGCTTCATCACGTATTGACTGCTAATTTTAAAAATATTTCTTGGATTTTATAGTTTGAGATAAGTATTTGGAATCAATGCAGTTTTCTCTGTCTTCAAGTTCTTTTCACCTTGATAAATTTCTGATTTTTCTTTTTTTTATCTTCTCTCTGATTTTTTAATTAGGAATTTTTAAAAATCATTTTACATACCAATCACAGATTCCCTCTTAGCTCCTCCTATCCATCCAGCCTTCCCTCCCTCCATATCCCCCATTCCCTCCTACAAGAAGTAAGCCCTCCCATGGGGAGTCAGCAGAGCCTGGCACATTCAGTAGAGGCAGGTCCAAGCCCCTCCCCCAAAGGCTGTGTGAGGTGTCCCACCATGGGTAGTGGGCTCTGAAAAGCCTGCTCATGCGCCAGGGATGGATCCTGATCCTACTGCCAGGGGGCCCCTTAGGCAAATTAAGCTACACAACTATCTCACTTATGCAGAGTGCCTAATCCAGTCCCATGGAGCCTCCACGGGTGTGGGACTAAAGTTCTTGAGTTCCCACTGGTTTGGTTTGGTCATCTCTGTAGGTTTCCCCATCATGATCCTGATGCCCCTTGCTCATAGAATCCCTCATCTCTCTCTTTGACTGGACTCCTGGAGCTCAGTACAGTAGGCAGTACATCAGTCTCATATTCTGATTCTTCTTAAAACTTCCACTTTCAATTAAGAGGATATGCAAAGGGCTAGAGAGATGGCTTCATGGTTAAGGGAGCATCCATATTGGGTGGCTCACAAACACCTGTAACTCTAGGTCTAGGTGATCTGAAATCTCTGGTCCCTGTAGGCATCTGCACCCATGTGCACAGACACACATACAGATAGAGAGACAGACATACAGATAAGCACACACACACACACACACACAATGACAAACAGATAAGCACACACATACACACTCAATGAAAAGTAAAATTTTATATATATATATATATATATATATATATACATATATATATATATATTTAGACGTTAGCTATTATTTCTACTCCATTTTAGCATTTTAAAATTTCTTTTTCAGAGTTTATTTATTTACTTATTTTTAACAATTTATTTATTTATTTAATATACCAACCACCAGATCCCCTTCTCATCTCTCTTCCCTTCCCTGCCCCCAGCCTTCCTCCCAACCCATCCCCCATCCCCACCTCCAAAAGGATTGGGGCTCCCATGGGGAGTCAGCAAAGCCTGATATATTCAGTTGAGGCAGGACCAAGCCCCTCCTCACTGCATCAAGGCTAATTTGTCTATTCAGAGGGGTATGGTGATGCACGCCTTTAATTCCATCACTTGGGAGGCAGAGGCAGGTGGATCTCTGTGAATTCTAGGCTAGCCTGGTCTACATAGTCAATTTCAGGACAGCAAGGGCTACATAGAGAGACCCTGTCTGAAAAAGCAAAAAAAAAAAAAAAGGCAGGGAGATTTGAGGGGAGGCTATTCAATATGATGTAGAGGATAGAGACCCATGGAGGAGACTATGTGTATTGTATTCAAGGAGTTGCCTTGTTAACTATAAACTGTACAACTCTCTCCATGTTAGTACAAGTACTACTTAAACCACTTCTGAGAGGTTTAAATGAATATACATAAAACTCTTTGCTCAGATCTGGTTCCTAGCAAATGTGAATAAATATTAGTAAAGAATAACTCTCAATTTTATGTGTTAGAGGATAATAGTACTGATATGAGGTATAGGTTTGTCTACATATTTTATGTACTATGTGTATGCTGCATTTGAGCTTCTATACATATACATACAAACAAACATGGATACACACAAGCTATATATTTGACATGTGGGTTGTATCGTCTGCCATTTAGTCCTGTCTAATATTTTTGTTACTTCAAAACAAATGGAATTATTAAAATGACCGAACAGAATAATACTTTTATCAGTGTCCCTATTAAAGCTTGGTACTCTGAAATATCAGTACATTACTTGAAGCACAAATATTTATGAGTTCTTGGACATTTTTCTTCATCTCTCATGTTTTTACATTTTAGCTAATGTTACAACCAATTTCATGCAACAGCCCTATCTCCCAGTTCCCATCTCCCACATTTTATCTCAGTAATAGAGGCTCCAGGGCTTGATGTCAGTGCTCATTGCTTTGTTAGTTCAGGATTCCACTTTATCATAAGATTTTGCATCTGAGAACTATCGTTTGCTGTTTCTGGACCGTCTCTTCTGAAGCACCAGTACAATGATGTCTTCTGAGTGTGATACACCTGAGGCACTAGAGAAAATGATGAATCTTAAGCAGGGATCCTCCTTCCTATTATCACAGAGAATACCGCTTTACATTTGTCTTGTGTAACTGGTGTCACAGGCAGCTCAGATATCTCTTCTGATACCACCCACAGGTATTTTTGTTTTATGATAGATTGCAGACATGTGCATATACGTATGACTGTAAGGCTAGATACACTTTCATAATAATCCAGCAACAGTAGCAGGGATTCCATTTCTCAGGTTAACTGAGGTGGTCATATATTGGCTCAACAGGAAGAGAAACCTCAGGTTTGCAAGGCCATTTTTACCTTTTGTGGAACTCACCTCTGAAAGATTTTACATTAAGAACATATGCACAATGGTTTCAGGGAATGTTTACATAAAGTTAGTTCCAGTTCTTGAGGTAATCATTAGGACATAATTCTGGGGCCACTGAGATAACATGAAAGGTAAAAAGTGCTTGTCTCTGCTCCATCCCTGCAACATACCTGGAGAAAGAGAGAACTGAGTCTGATACCATTCTCTGACCTCCACACACATACTGAGGCAAGTGTGCTTGCATACACAGACAAAGATAATAAATCAAGTTTTAAAAATGACAACGTTCTGGCATAAATTCATGGAGATAAACTACTATTGTTGGTAGGATGTTCAACTAATAAAGCACACATTTCCTTGGAATGGCAATCAAATTAATTCACTTCACTATTTAAATCATTTCAAAATAACAACAACATCAAAAATCAACCAACAAAATGACAACAACAATAAAAAACACTGGCTGTTAGAGGGCAAAATATTCTTTTCTTATCATTGGCCTGAGCTAGCCTGGCAGCAGTACATGTAGTGTTAGTGGAGTTTCTGCACCATGGTTCTCATGTATGGCTTTATTTGTTGCTCATAGTATTCATTCACAAGTGCTTCACAGAGATGGTCCTAGAGAAGTGTTTTCCATGCACAGGGAATGCAACTTTAAAAACGTTTAATGTTTTAACCTATAGCCATGTGAAAATTCACAGTGGTGTCATTGTGGGTTGCTAAAGCTTGTGACAGAAGTATTGCAAGTCGAAGCCCCACTAGACACTTAGGATGCTGCTTCGTGCCTTTGTCTTAAAACTGATACTTGAATGTCATTTTCTAGTTTTGTGTACAAGTCTGTATTTTATGTGTATACACTGCCTTCTTCAGCATATTTAATATGAGTGATCATGTATGTAAATGTCTTCCCGAAATTAACCTGGCAGGGGCTGGGTATGCACATTGACTGTGTAAAATTGTAAAATTACTTACCTAGTATTGGTTTTGTCCAGATCTCTCTCTCTCTCTCTCTCTCTCTCTCTCTCTCTCTCTCTCTCTCTCTCTCTCTCTCTCTCTCTCTCTCTCTCTCCCCCTCTCTGAAAGTCTTACTATATTCATACTGAAGATACTTTTACTTTCGATTTACTATTACTGGATTATTTTCTGATATCACAAAATTTTCTGGCCTGGGGATATATCTTAGTGGCAGGATACTTGGCTTATATGTACAGTATCCCTGGACTGGACTTCTAACATCATTGCGCTCTCAAAACAACAGCAAGTCAGGAGTACTGGAAAATGCCTATAATGGTAGGCTTTGGGATGCTGAGGTAGGAAATCCTTGAACCCAAGGTCAACTTGGCTCCAAAGCCAAATCTTTTCTTAAAATGAGAAGATTTCTTTTTCCTCTTTAGAATGCAATGGATGAAAAAATGTCAGGGTCTAGAAGCATAACGTGTGGGTGGATACTGTTTTCCTAATAGTCCCATGTAGATATCTAAGAAAGTTGAATATCTTAATGTTATTGAATTGGCCTAAGCACAGAGAAATACAGGTCACAAAGAATATTTTATAAGAAACATTTTTCATTCCAAATGGAATTAATTATTTTCCCCCTTACCACAATTTTCTTTTGCTAAGAAAAATGTGCCTAAAATTTTTACTCAGTGATGAGATCATGGCAGGGAGTAACCTAACAGCTGAGGAAAGAACTCAGCCTTAGAGGCGTTCTCATATTTATTACATTATTATGTACCAAGAGGTTTTTATGACATATTATTTAAATACATATTGCCAGCCTGAAGGTTTAAACAGTGAATAGAGTCTGTAATGAGATAAGTCTCCAGTTCCCTGCCTTCTCACATGACTTTATGCCTATCAGGAAGGCTGGAAAATGATGTGCACAACATTGCTTCATTATAAAATGAGAATAAAATTAGTTATTGAACTACAGATAACACCCACAAGGGATTAGAAAGCCTACAAAACTTTACCCTGCATTAAAAAGTTGAGGTAAGGTCCATATAACTACTGCTGTTTTTGCTAAAACCTGGCCTGCCTTGGAGCTGGCATTTTAGATTGGTCACAGACCTGTTAATTACCTTTAAGTAATAATCTGGAAGTGGCTAGTGTTTTTGTAAGTGAGGGCACAATTCCAAATTTTTAATGACCCAGAGTTCTGGCAAAGATGGCACTCAATTTCAGAGCATGAATGCTTGACGCTAGTTGGGAAAACATCTTTTTATTGCTCCTCCATACTCTCTTTCATACTGTTTCTGGATGATTCAAACTTTCCCCCATTAACTTAGGGCCACACAGAGAGACAGATGCATTTGCATTGCCTTGTGTCTCCTCTGAATGGGAAGCTTCTCTTTCACTGTGTAAATCAGTACTGAATTCTTAAGCTGCAGTCTAATTTTTTAAATTCAGATGGGCTCATATCAATATTAGAAGGAATTTCCAGGTTTGTCTTCTTGTATATTTCCATCTCAAGCCACTGACAAGATTGCTTCTTCCTTGGCAGCAGAGTCTAAAAGTAACTTACTTTATGAGCCACACAGATCAAGCTATGCTTTATTCCTATGTGTATATGGAGGGTATTAAAGAGTGATATAGACTTTACATACCATGCTAATGATGTGAACATTATACATATACATATATATATATTCATTTTATAAAACTTTATTTAATCCTCTCATGCCCCATGGGAAATGGAAAGTTTTATTTCTTAGTTAGAGGTCGGAGAGTTAAGGTCCTATTGTCAGTAAAGAAAAATTCAAAGATTCCGTTTCACCAAAGAAAACCCAATGGTCTCTAAGCAGCAGAACCCAGTTTAAGCTGACTCCCCAAATGCCAGTTTCAGGTGTTTTGTTTTTCAGGTGCAAGGTCAAGAAGACAGAAACAAAGTGTGTGTATGCATTTGTTCCTCTCTTGGAGAAGAATGCATGGCAGGGCCAGCTTTGCCTAGCAATCGATTTAATGTGCTTCTTTGGAAAGGAAAAGAAATCCCTTGAAATGTCTCTGGCATTTTTTCCTGTGACATTGAAGTGTCAGAACATTTTGGGCTCATAAAGCAGTCAATTCCTTTAGGTGCCATAGACCTTTCAGCAGTTGTATATTTCTTAGTTAGTAAATGGCCAAATGTATTTCTTCTATATTTCAGTTCAAAATGAAATCACCTTAATGAAGAGATCTCACATGGAAACGATCTGTGCACATCAATAATGAATGAATTCTAAAAGGGCTTTAAAATAACTTCTGAGAGGCACAGGAGGAAATAACAAAATTTAAAGTGGCATTTCCAACTTGTTGGCAATACCCATAAGAGCTCATTCTCTCCCTATGGCTCTCAGCTTTCACAGCATTCTGTCCACATAGAATTCATGGATGCAGGTTGTAATGCACTGTTAATTTTTGGCAGGAAGAATTTATGACCACCGGGACCCAGTTAACCAGTGTCTATATGTCTTACACCATAGGAATACTTTTAAATTGTTGAAAAAATAGCAATAGGTATGATGTAAAAATCACATGAGTGACCATAAATAACACTTTCTTGAAATTCACCCTGTACACAAGTCCTTCCCACGATCTGTGGCCATCTGCAACCACATATTGACACAGATAACACATACACATACTCACTCCTCTTTCCCTTTATTTTAAGAGAATGGTCTATAAACTTTTCTTGATTCTTTGTCCATTTTTCTTTTTACAGATTTCTCTGGGCCTAAAATTTACTGCCTTTGTCTCTCCATCCTCTATAGATTCATGTAATCCTGAATGTACAATTTGTTTGTTTGTTTTTGTTGTGCTAAGTACCAAACCCAGGGATTGTTGAGCACTGGGAAGGTACTCACACTGTGCCCTAACCCCCAGCCCAATCCTACTTTGTTTTAATTGTTCAATATTTTAAAGTGGTGGTAGAGAAAGAACAGCAAGTAGCATTTTGTCTCCCATGTCTTTGTGTTTGTGTGGCTATGCCGGGAGGTTCAAGAATCCTGGGTTTCTGTGGCGGCCATGAGGTGCTTTTCATCTCTCGTGCCTTCTTATCTATTGTGTCTTTTCATTTACACACACACACACACACACACACACACACACACACACACACACACACACAGTATATGCTGAGCCTCTTCTGGATAACGGGCATACTATATAAAGTTTTTATTTAACAACTGCTCTTATAGAGCCTTCATTTTAGAATATGACAGTGTAATAGTTCATATGATTGTCAACTGATTAGACGGAGAATCACATTGGAGATGGGGCGATTCTAAATATGAGAGTGGCCATATTGTACAGGCTTGGTTGCTGGGTCGCATGGAAAAGGAGGCATCACATCAAGCACAGGCGTTTGTCTTGCTCTGCTTCCTGAGTGCTGATGCGATGTGACCAGCAACCTCACTCTGGGAGCCATGACTTCTCTTCCAGGATGGTTTTAAGCCCTTCTTAAACTGTGAGCCACAATGGGCCCCTCCTTCCTTGAGTTGCTCTTTTTTTAGTGTTTTGTCATAGCAACAAGAAAAGTACCAAACACAGACAGTCAGTGAAAAGATAAACGAGCTAGAAAGCTGTGCTAGGGTAATGCAAAGCACTCCCGTGTGTAAGAAAGTTACTAGTGAAAGAAGGGCAAAGTGTTGAGGCAATGTTTCATCTGCAGCCTAGTGAAGGAGATGGTCCTAGGACTCCTTGTGAAACAGTGAGGCAGAAAAAGGAAAAACTCCTGTCAAAACCCCGGAGAATGCAGGCAGGCATGACTTGAGGCCAGGGAGAAGAAGTGCAGGATGCTTGAGATGCACGGGGAGCAAACTGAAGATTCTGAGGGCATGCAATAGGTCACATGACTTCCCACACCCAGGAATGGCCTCTATGCTTTTTCTCCAGGTTTTTAAGATGAGACTCAAACTTAATCCACTAGGAAAGAGATTTACAAAACATTTATAGAAGACATACTTTCAGTCCTGTGGGATTTTACTGTTATGCTAACACTATTTAATGCTTTCTTGTTGTCTTCTACCCCAAGAACTTCTCACTACTTGCTTGATATACTCACTTGCTTCTCACTACTCAGTTATTTGATTCTTCTTCTAATTCAGAAAATCTAAAAGTTTCAACACAGGAAAGATAGCCCCAAAAGGTCACTGTTGTATTTGCCTGAGGTTAATTTTCCTCTAGTGTCCACTGAATTATGAAATATGTTGAATCTCCAGAAAAGAAAATACAGACACTATCATTCATTAGAATACAGATCAGTGGGGTTGGAGAGATAGAGCAGTGGTTAAGAATACTTGTTGATCCTTTAACAAACAGCAGACCGGGGTTCAGTTCCCATCACTCACAACCACCTGTGACTCCAATTTCAGGGGACCCATCACTCTCTTAAGGTCTTTGTGGGCTCTGAACATATGGAGTACATTTACATTCACTCAGGTAAAACACTCAGACACATAATATGAAAGCAATATAAAAAATATGTAGTTCTAGAAGATACTCACTGTCTTTCTTATACTCCAGATCTTGGAATGTGACATATATACAATGCTATGTTAGGGTTGGACCTAATCGAGTGAGAAAGGAAAAATAAAGAGACTTGAACAAGTCCCACTCTTCTTTAGCCTGCTCATTATTTCATTGCCTCATCAAAAATTCACTCAGTAATATTGCTCCCATGTTCTCTTTTCCTATCCCAGAGCACAGTATAGCAAGGTAGATAGTGTATTTGTAAGCAGGACAAACATCTCTACAGTCCAAGCCTGTGTTCTGTGGGAACAGAGAGAAATTGGCATTGAAAAGTATTTCTCAAGACAATTCTGTTACAAGATAGTGGGTATATATCCCTGATCCTCACTGAGAGGAAATAGCCTGAAGAAGACAAAGGAACAGGCATCAACAAATCTGAAGTTATCTTCGTGAAGAAAAGAACAGTTTGAGATTTTTTTATTAAGAATTTTTTCATCCATTTTACACACTAATCAAAGATTCCCTCCTCCCGCCCCTACCCAACTTACCCCCCCACTCCTACCCACAAGGAGGCAAGGCATCCCATGGGGAGGCACATCCAGCAGAGGCAAGTCCAGCCCCTTCCCCTGCCTCCAGGCTGCAGAAGTTGTCCCATCATAGGCTCCACAAAGCCTGCTCATGCATCAGAGATAGATTCTGACCCTACTACCAGGGGGCCTCCCAGGCAGATCAAGCTACACATCTGTCTCACCATGCAGAGGGCCTAGTCCAGTCCCATGTAGGCTCCACAGCCATTAATCCAGCTTTCATGAGTTCCCTCTAGTTTGGTTTGGTCGTCCATGCATGTTTCCTTATCATGATCCTGATGCACTTGCTCATAGAATCCCTCTTCTCTCTTTTTGACTGAACTCCTGGAGCTCTGACTAGTGGTTGGCTGTGGATCTCTGCATCTGCTTCCATCAGTCATTGGAGAAAAGTTCTCTTTCTTCTTCCCTATACCGTTTGGTTTCCCATTCTTCTGTATTATTCTATATCTTCCTTTCCCTATAATATTTTGTATATGAGAAAGTGCCCTTACCAGCATTCTTTCTTATACATACTTGACAGAAACACACTTATTTTAAGTGTCTTGCCATCCCATTGCATCAAATACTGCAAATTTGCTGGGGGTGGGCATTTAAATACAGACTATGTCATAAATCTGAAAGATGCCATTATCAGGTATTTTAAGGTATAAATGGTTTGTTGTTGTAAATACTGGAAACAGCACTCTATAATTTTAAAACTTTTTTTTTTTTTTTTTTTTTTTTTTTTTTTTTTTTCTTTTTTTGGTTTTTCGAGACAGGGTTTCTCTGTGTAGCTTTGTGCCTTTCCTGGAACTCACTTGGTAGCCCAGGCTGGCCTCGAACTCACAGAGATCCACCTGGCTCTGCCTCCCAAGTGCTGGGATTAAAGGCGTGCGCCACCACCGCCCGGCAATTTTAAAACTTTTATGTCTTTAGTTGATGCTGAAATGTTTGATAAAAAATTATCTCAGAGTAGATCTAATGCAGATGAAAGAACTTCAATGGCTTGCTGTATATGAATTCTCAGCATCCTTACAGGGTTGCTGTGGATCTGAAATGGTGCTGTGTTCTTTCTTTAGCTCCATCCCTTAGTCTCTATATTGTTTTAATTCACAGAGAAATGGTAATAGTGTCCGGTTGCTCCAACAACCATCTTCTTACATATTTCATATCTAGTATAAGGAAAGGACATATCAGCCACATATTGTATTTTTTTTTCTGACTTCAGTCACAGGCTTGCTAAAGAATCTAATTTAAGCCGGGCGGTGGTGGCACACGCCTTTAATCCCAGCACTCGGGAGGCAGAGCCAGGCGGATCTCTGTGAGTTCGAGGCCAGCCTGGGCTACCAAGTGAGTCCCAGGAAAGGCGCAAAGCTACACAGAGAAACCCTGTCTCGAAAAACCAAAAAAAAAAAAAAAAAAAAGAATCTAATTTACTATGAATGAAGAATAAAGGGGCTAACTTTAGTTAGGATAGCAGTATAAGAAGAGCTAGGTTTACCTCGCTTTCTCCAAAATTTGAAACTTGAGGAAGTTTTTTTTTTTTTGGGGGGGGGAGGTGTTTATTTTGGCTCATACTTCAAAGTACAGTTTATTATTCCAGGAAATCAGAGCAGCAGAAGACTGAATCCACAATCAGGAAGCACAGAATATAATTCAGTTTGCCAGCACAGAGAATGGCGTCACCCACAGTGGAAAGATCTATCCACTTCAGTTAACCTAATCAAATTAATCTTCCACAGTCATGACCAGAAGTCCATGTCTTAGGTGTCTATACAGTCATCAAGTTGACTTTGAAATTAACCATAACAAATAGTGGCTTAGGAAAAAAAATTGGTATCTTAATAAGCCTAAGAAATCACAGTTTTACAGAAGCTAATTAAAATTTTGTAATCAGGTATGTAGACAGATAATATTTTGATTTTACATTTTAATTTCAACATCTGTGCATTTTAAAGAATTTTAAAATACTGTAGGAGAAACCATACCATAACATCATACAGTTGAGGAAGTTTTATTAGACAAAGACTATGAAGTAGGGGTTAGCCTATCCCTTGCTTCATAGCCCATGTTGGTCTTAAACTGGAGTCTTCCTGTCAGAGGAGTTCTGGGATTATAGGAATGCAACACCATTCCCTTGGTGTAAAGAATAATCTTAGAGCAAGATAATTATCTGTCCTTGAAGCATTAAAGCAACATCTTATAAAACAGACACAAACAAAAACTGAGACTGAGATTTAAGTTCGTGGGGTAGGAACTGCCTTGTCACGGAGACTTCAAGATAAGCCAGTAAGTCTTTTTTTTTTTTTTTTTTTTTTTTTTTTTGTGTTTTTTTTTTATTATTATTATTATTTTACAACACCATTCAGTTCAACATAATAGCCACAGAATCCCCTGTTCTCCCCCTCTCGCCCACCCCTCCCCCCAGCCCACCCCCCATTCCCACCTCCTCCAGATCAAGGTCTCCCCCGAGGACCGGGGTTGACCTGGTAGACTCAGTCCAGGCAGGTCCATTCCCCCCTCCCAGACCGAGCCAAGTGTCCCTGCATAAGTCCCAGGATTCAAACAGCCAACTCATGCAACGAGTCCAGGACCTGGCACCAATGCACAGCTGCTCAACAGAGGAATCCCAAATGGCTGAAAGACATTTAAGGAATTGCTCAACTTCCCTAATCATCAGGGAAATGCAAATCAAGACAACTCTGAGATACCACCTTACGCCTGTCAGAGTGGCTAAGATCAAAAACACTGAAGACACTTTATGCTGGAGAAGCCAGTAAGTCTTAACCCACCAAACTTGATTCTGATTTTTTTCTGCTAGCTAGTTTGAATTGATTTTTCATAATATGAATTTTCCTTACTGAAATACAGTTATGAAAATTGTAGTGTGCTATATGCTATCAGATCAAAAAGATTTTAAACCCAATGTCTCATAAAATCATCCAAGTTCGGAGCTAGAGGAATTTTGCACATCTCTTCATTTAATCTGCCTATTTACAGTTTAAGCAAATTAATCCATGAGGTTGAATAACTCATTCAACACCTCACAGCATTGTAGTAAGGAGATAAAACCATGGGCTATGGAAAATTACACTTCCATTTTGGTGGATAGAAATGTGTGGGTACATTTATCAAAACTGTTCTTGGATAGTGTTTCTGTTGCATTTGCAGTGGCCAACATGAGCAGAAAAGCTACTAGCATCGTTCTCATAAAAATATTTAACAATGCTCATTATTTTCCATCTAAATACTCATTTAAATATAGAATCCCTACTCTTTTTAGTACTCTTCTGTATTTATATGCTAGAAATAAAATAGTTAAAACTAGCAATCAACAAAACAGAAACTTTTAGTCACAATGGAAAAAAAAGTCTATCAAATACACCTAACCTATTGTTTTTTTCTACTTTTATATTTTTATAAAAAGCAAACAAAGGTCATTAGGTGAACTTTTTAGAGTAGTCCATATGTCTACTCCTGTGTAATTATCAATACAAGACAATTCTTTTTCTTTGAGTTCTATGTGGCAAATCAGATACTTTACAAATCAATAATTTATGACATTATGCCTAAATTCTGACTTTTTTGGCATACCATCATGTGATATTTTAGGGAAGAAAAACTCCATTGTTATATTAGAATTATTTATTGGTCATGTGAGATATTTTGTGCTTATAATGTATAGGAGTAAACTTGGCAACTTCACATAGGGAAAAGAGATATTAAGGTTTAGAAACATCAGAGTTGTGTACAGCCAGTTATGACTTCTCCAACTCCATCATTCTCTTCTCAGCATCAAAAGTATATGGAGGCTCCAGAATTGCTGATTTGTTTTGAATTTATTTTGCATTTCCTAGAAATGTGTGTAAATGATATCCCCCGGAGAGACAGAGAGAAAAAAATCCATCTGAATTTACACCCCACACTTCCCTTATCAGGAAAGCATGTTTTCTATTGTCATTGAGTTTTGTAAGTTCTGAGAAATGTAGGGAAGTAGTCACTAGTGGATTGGTGTTTGTTATAAGAAAGCAGCTAGACATTAATTAATTGGAAGCAATGGCTGCTGAGGAAAAATGCTACTAAGCCTATTATAAAAATGAATCTTATTTTTTTCTGCCAAGTGCTTTATAATTAAAAGAAAATGGGGAAGCAAGGAGCTTAATCAGTAACAAAAATACTAATACAATATTGACATTTATATATTAATTTTAAAATAAGGATGACTAGGTCCTTATTGACCCAATTATACACTTAAAAGAAAGCTCAATTTCGAGCATGGTTTTCATGCTGGGTCTTGGGTCCTGAGTCCCTATTATTGGGAGGGGGTGTCTCAAATGGGATATTCATCAGTATCTTTGTTTCCTATTCTCCAGATGATAGTAGAACCAAGCTGAAGTTTTGTGAAAAGCCAAATAACCTAGCTGTCCTTGAGAAAATCATCCCTTCCTGCAAATGAGAATGTCTGGTTTAGAACTAGACCTAACAGGACAAAAGTATTGATATATCAATTTATCGTACATCAGTTAACCAGTCATTGACATTCCCTTGTATCAACTTTACCGTTGATCAAATTCCATAATTTGTGTATGTATCTTAGGATGTCCATTAAAGTCCTAACTCTTTCCCCCGCCTACCCTTTGCGGTGTGGTAAGGGACTTTATGGCATCTCATGTCCCCGTGCCTACCTCACATTTCCTGTATTCCTTTAAACCATCTCCAAGTACAAGATAAACTGCTTTTGTTCATCACCGACCCATCTCTCAAGATGTTACCGAGTGTGACAACTTAACAGGTCCAGCCAACTTGAATGAATTACACTTGAAAGGAAAAGTGCGCTCTCATCGTGCGATGCTTATTAAGCACTATCAAAATTTTGATGGAGAGGTCCCCTGGTGCCGCTTCCCCTTCTCAGAGCTGCATTAGTGCAGGTGTTTTGTGCCTGTCAAACCTTCGACACAGAAAGATCCACAGCGCATTTGGTTCCCATCGCTACCGCCGAAGCATTGCTTTTGTGCAAGGCACGCCTGCCTACTGTTCCCAGTCCAATTTCAGCTGTAAGTAATGATGGTGTGTTTCCACTTCCTTTGGGAGAGCCTTGCAAAGTTTAATTTACTGTTTCCTAACGACTTGTAGTAGTATCAGTAGCTAATGTTCGAAAATTTCAATAGCGGCAATTTCTGCTGATCTACATTTTGCCCTCAGAGATGAACGTTTTAATATCACCAGTGGGTTTTTCATACATAACAACTTTATTTCCTATGACTATAGAATGAGCCTGAAGTTTGCCATTTTCCTTCGGCTATAATCTTTTCCTTCGTGTTTGTGAATTTGAAAGCCCGAAGCGGTCTAGCCTTGCACGACAAAAACATGCAGCTGGCACAAAACTTGCTTGAATTTTACAGGTTTACTTTGCAGGGAGGCAGACTGCTTTGAATACTTCTGCGAACAGAGAGAGGTATAGAAGTTCAGAGAATTAAGCAATATATCCCGACATCACAAGTATTTCTGAAACTCTGAAAATCAATGATAATGGACACACACTCATTTTTCTTCTTTTATGTAACATGTTTATTATTTTTTCCTTTGAGAATTTCACATATGCATACAATGTATTTTGATGTTCCCATACTCCCCCACCTCCAACTTACCTTGGATGCCCCCACGTGTCCCTTCCCAAACTTCATGTTCTCTCCTAGAAACAACACCGAAAACAAAACAGTGAAAAATCCCCCAAACTTATTGTTGTTGAACCATCTCTTGTAGCAGGAACAACCCACCAATCACCACACCATCCAAGAAAAAGTCTCTCCTTCCTTGTAATGCACACTGTCTTGGTAAATTGTTGTGTGCTAGAACTCAACTGAGAAACTGGGTCTTCAGACTCAAACATGTTTCTTTCAAAGTGTCTCCCTACGCCCCCTTGTCTGAGGGTCAGCTGTCCCAACTCCCTTGATGAAGAAAAGAAAGCAGAAAAGAACAGCCCGAGAGAAAACACAGTGTGTCCTTAAGAATGATGAAAAGAGAAACCATTTGCATCAGAGGTTGCTATTGTTTAGCCCTCCATATGAAAGAACCTACAGTAGAAAAGAGAAGCCAGAAGTTTAGCCAGGGAGAGAAAGTGCAACCAGGAACCTTCTTCAGCCTCCCCTGCTGCTATCTGCTGCATGTTGTATATGCCTGATTTGACACTTTTAGCTCTGTCTGTTGGTACTTGTTTTTAATTTTTGGTTAGAAGCCTTACCAAGTGGGATAAACCTACTACTCTGCCAGGAACTCTAGCTGACTGGCTTTTTTTTTTTTTTTTTTTTTTTTTTTTTTTGGTGGGAGGGGGCAGGTTTCTCCAGTTAATTTTTAGTGGATGTTTTAGGTATCTAATTTGGTGATGTTTGCTATCTGTAATCTATCTATCTATCTATCTATCTATCTATCTATCTATCTATCTATCTATCTATCATCTATCTATAATCAATCTCTTACCATTTATTACTTCACTTTAACTTGCTATATGCTTAATAAACTCACTCATTTAAAGACAAAAGTATGGGTATCATAAATTGTCCATACAAAACACTCCACCAGCAGCCATGACCTCCAATAGCTCCTCAGCTACATGTGAGGCCCTCCCACATCCATGTGATATTTACCTTCTTATTTATTCACAGATGATGCAGTAATGGCTTCCATTCAGAAGAGAAGACTGAGGCACAAGGCAAACAGTAGCAGAGGCAAGGGCTTGGGCTTTATGACTCAAGGCTTCAAGCCATTTATTAATCTTGCTTTTTCTTTACTATTTACATAATTACTTCCCTCTTTTATTATTGAAAGTATTTTATCCTAGAGGTGTTGACAGTGAAAACTGTATGAGATTCATAATGAAATTCACTGTTAGTGAGTGAGGGACTTTAGGACAGGCTTGCTTTGTCGCCTGTTTACTAAGCACATCTTATGAAGCCCTTCCTCAAGCTCCCCACTTCCAGACCTTTTATAATGTGCCCCCCCCAGATGATCAGTTTTCAGTAAAGAAGCCTACATATTTACTGTCCACTGAGTCGTAAACAGTAACATTTCTTTATTTTAATTATGGTGTTTAGTTCTTGTGCATATATGTTATATAACTCCCACATAAAATGACTCAAGAAATAGTCTTGGAGGCCACTGGGTGAGTTCCAAAGTTGTTCCTACGCAGAAAACGAAGCAGGACCCCTTAGATTTTATACATAGTTACTGAATCTCCCAACCACAGTGAGCAAATGAGTCATCCTGAAGCAATTTATATCAACCCCCCTAAAGGCGGATACACTCTTTGAAACTTAACCGGAACAAGCTTCAGTGAGGAGCCTGGTGCATGCACAAGGATGTGACACTCAGCTGTGGAGGACCCAGCACCCCTGCTGCATGTGGGTTGCTGAGCCCTTGTGCTAGTATGCTGCTGTGCCACTGTGGAGAAAATTGCCATTTTCCCTGTGATCAAAGCATACGCCTTTTGGCTATCAAACACCCAACAATAAATTCCATTAAAATCCAAGAGCTCTGAAAAGCTGTTTTCAGGAGAAATCAAAACAAACCAGAAAAAGTCCTTGTAGACAAGAAAAGAAAAAAAATCAATTTTAGGTTAAAATCAGGCTGAGGGGAGTAGGAAAAGAGGAAATCTTTTAAGAAACCCCTGGGGTGCCTCCTCTGACTATTGGCAAACATTCAGTATTATTTAGAATGTTGGGCTGCCTGGCAGAGTGAAAGGTATGGTATGTTGCACCCTTATTAAGTCTTTTAGCAGTGAAAATGCTAAAAATTTCTCATGCTACAAGAGCCTGAGCTGACTGGGGAGGACTAGAGAAATCAATCCCTTTATTTAAGTCAAGGCACCAATAATATTTGTTTTGTTTTATTGTTGTTGGTTTTTTTCCCCTCTGAGTGTGATTTGCCATGTAAACTCATCTGTAGACTATTTCATAATCTTCTTTGGTAAGAATCAATAAAGGCATGTTGGAAATCATCTCCAAACTATACTCTTCTATTTGTACAACAATAATTAGTTTCCATTTTGGATCCCCAGGCATATCCTATGGTATTAGAATTCAGAGTTTCCGAACTTAGATCCCAAGAGCTAAAGCAGCTACCCAGAGCACCTATAGCATTAGCAGCCATGATAACATCCATTGCTTTTTTGAGAAGCAGCAATTTTTTTTCCCTAGAATGATAGAGAAATGAGTATTTCGTCTAGAAAGTGGTCTATGGCATGCCGAAGACCTAACATCTGGTGCATCCCCTTTTAAGTGTGCATTCAAACCCTCTTCTCCAGCGGTGGGCAAACTCTTGCACCAATGTTGTTACACAGTGTCCACATAGACACTGGATATCTGCTCCATGCCCTGCAGGTAGTATATAAGGCTACACAGGACCACACCCCCAAAAGAATTGTTTCTAAAAGTTAGGGATGAGCATGAGCTTCTTTCTGTTGTTCTTCCTGCCTACACCTCTTCAGCTTCCTCTTAGCAGTCTCTTGTCTTCTCATTTGCCTAACTGCAATGTTAAACTGCTTGTATTTCTCTGTCACCAATATTTCCTTTTCTAGGTTCAGTCCACATGCACAGTTCCCTAGGAATGTTCCTGTTCTAATGTTTCTCAATGAATCAGGTGAAGTCCTAGTTGTCCTTCAAGACTCAGTTTTCCATAATATATAGTACTTTCTATTTGTGTGTCACAATCATGGCACATAACATCAGGATACTGCAGGTCACTCGAAGGCTTCCAATATATTCCCACTTTACCAAGAGACAAAAATACAGTCCTTACACTGGCCTGTAATTTGTTACTTTCTAACTGCTGTTTCTGACTTCATCTAGAAGAATTTCTTTTTCTATTACAGAAACTTTATAATCAATTTTCCTCTTATGTAAGCCACGCTTTCCCCAACTATCTACCCAGCTTCCTCCATCATTTCTTTGTTCAACTGATGTTAGTAATACTTTCTTTGACACTCTTCTTATGCTTTTTAATGCATTGCATTCTTTTTCCTAACCACCTAAAATACTCCGGAATTCTTCACTGTGTGTTTCATGATTCTTACAACCACCTAGTAAAACACATACTTACATATGTAGAAATAGAGTTCTTCATTGTCTACTGTGAAACACATTCTCCACAAATATGTTTCTCTTATCCTCTTCCTCTATCATAGCATAGCCATGCAGTCAACACTATTGAATGGTCAGCTCTGGTATCTAGTACTCTCAGAGACAGTACCTTGTTTATTTTCTATCACTAGTTCTTATCCTATGTCCAGTTAGAGTATTTAATAGTTTGTTAACTTATTCAAATTGTTTGGAAAGCCAGCTGCTGGATTTAGGGAAATGATCAAAAGAATTTTTCTTTTAAGATGTTACTGAAGAAAGCAATGGTCATTGAATACTGGGAAGACAGGGGAGGACGTGCCAGTCTATGTTGAGAGATAAGCTATGTTCCATATATGGACGGACAGTTACACGTGGATGTGAGCTGCCCTATGGATGCTGGAAACTGAGCCCAGGGCCTCTGCAAGGGCAACGGATGTTCTCAATCTCTGAGCCCCTTCCTCAGACACCAGAACACTCTTGATAAAAGAAAAAAAGATCTGCTCTTTGGAAGGAACAGCTCTTAAACTAAACACACACTAGCACTCGGAGTAGCAAATTATGTGTGATGATAGTCCATCAATATAAGAAAGCCTCTATAACATTAGAGCTACACCGTCAGCCCAGACACAGCTCCCGAAGACTTTGGAGAAAACTTAGGTGATCTTCACAATTATTTTTTTTTATGCCTTTCCCTTTTCACATCTGTTCTCTCTCTCTTGATTCCCAATTCTGGTTCTTTACATAATGCATACACACAGGAGAATTCATTGCCTCTAAACAACTCAAGGACAGGGGCCTTATGTGTAGTTTTCATTTGCCACTTTGTACTATCCAGTGTTAATGGTTATGCTTTGGGTGCTGTGCACATGCAGTGATGTGTCTTGAAAGGGAACCAATGGGAAGGCCCGTAAGTCATTCTTAGTATGGTTATTGAGGTAAGCCGAGAACATAGATGAGAGGACTGGGAGATCACACACACACACACACACACACACACACACACACACACACACACACACGTGTGTGTGTGTGTGTGTGTGTGTGTATTCATCCTTCTTATTTGTCTTATTCTTTTCATAACAGCTATGGACTTAGTCTGGAGTCCCACAAGTTCTCATCTGAATCTGACTTGGCACAACTTGCTCCATTGTGGTCACTTCCTTGGTTTCTTTCAGGTGCTATAAATAGATTTTTGAGGAATCTTCTATTAGTTTTTTCCCAAAGTGAGATTTGTAGATAAGTGCTCTCAACTGATAAAAATCACCCCCCCCAAAAAAAAACCTTTATAGTAATTTGTTAAGGTAATTTTACACCTGTACAATTTAATAGACAAACCCAAGTGCACTTTGTGTATCCTCCTTGTTTCTTAAAGTGTTTTTTTTTTTACATTAGAAATTAGAAACTCTAGCTCTCAAAGACTTATTTAGGCTTCTTTCCAGATCCCCTGAAACGCTTATTCAGGCCTTAGGCTACAGATATCTGATCTGGCTTAAACCAGTCATTTATAGACAAGAAATCTGCACACCAGAAAAGCCAAATGATCAACCCACAAGTCCATAACAAACAGGGAACCAACATTACCTTTCTCTCCAATCCACAGTTAATTTTTTCTTCTTGTTTCTAACTCGGGCATTTATACCAGTCTTTCCTACTAGAGAGTGGGCCATGTTTCCTCTTCAATCTTTGTGCCATAATACTCTCAGGGAAGCCTATTCAACCACCTACCTGCATCCAAGGAGTATATGCATCCCATTTAAGACATTATATTAATATTAGAATGTGTGCTGACTCATGCTGCCAGTATCACTGTTAACCATGGACTTATTGACAGCATTACTTGATGGAGCTAACATTCACTGAGTGAGTAAGTCTAGATTTTACATTTATTTATGGAAATTGTCTCTAATTTAAACAAAACTTGATGCTATAACCTGACCAAAAAAAATGAGTATTTCTGAGAAATGTATTTTTATTTCATCTAATTTCTTTGATCATAACTGGCTGTTTCTCACAGGAAGAGGGAGACCGAAAGGGAGGGGGAAGTGGACAGGGAACTTGGAGGAGAAATCTCCATCCCTCAGAGGCTGATGGTAAGGAGACTCTATGGAGTCACAGGGAAGGCATGCCAGGCAGAGAGAAGCTACCTTTGGCTTTCCTGTCATGCATGATTGATGCTTCCCTTTTATCATCCAAGCTCATGTGTCCTAGTAGTTTTTGTCTTTCTTGCTGTCACAATTATAATTAATGATTAAGGTACAGCTACCAGCATAACACCTGGCTATTAATTCCAAGAGGCAGCTGGAGGTGCATCGCATTCAACCTCACAGGCACTCAGGAAGAACCCGCAGAACCTACTTCATCTCATACACACGAATCCCCCACCTTTCCACATCACATCTGCATGCTAAAGTGCAGCCGATGCTGGAACAGACTCGCTAGCCTGACTTTGCCCACAACTGTGCTTTTCCAGCTTATTTCACAAGCTGGAGGGAATAGCAGAAATTAAGTTGCAGATGTGTGTGTGTGTATGTGTGTGTGTGTGTGTGTGTGTGTGTGTGTGTTGTGTTGTGTTTTAAAAGTACCAAATCTCACGTGTATAAACTGCAGAAAACACGTGCTTTCTGCTGATGACACCGGTGTTGCAGGCTTCTGTAGACAGTAGCTGACATGTTGGACCTGCCTGTGGTCCCCATGATTTGATCCACAGGTTAGCATCACCATCATGCCTGTGTTTTAGGTTTGCATCCTTTGGCTTCCTCGGCTCTTTTTTTTTTTTTTTCTTTTTTTTTCTTTCTGTATATTCTCTGTTTCCCAGGTGCTTACATAAAGAATTCAGGGCTCATTGTCATACTGACTTGAAGATGAGCTGTAACCCAAACATTTACAGAGTGAGGAACTGCGCTGGTGACAGTGATGTAGGCTTTTTTTAAATTTTATTTTATTTTTATTGAGGCATCTACTTCTATGCTTAGAATCTCGATTAATGAAGTGGTCAAAAGGTTGAGAAAATTGGAAAATAACACAATACTCAAATTAATTGCATTGAGGTTGCCAGTACTTTTAAACATGTTGGTAGCCAGTTCTCTGTACCACTTTAGCTAAATGGGTAACTTCCCATGACACTATTCGGTATATTCTGTTCCTAAACGAACTCAACTTCCAGAAAAAGAGAATGAGCATTCTACCATTTTCAAGATCCAAAATAGGATTTCCAGCTTTAAGATGGGAAATTAACCAGACTATTTTCCTTTGTATCCTAGCCCCCTGGAAATAACTAACGAAGCAGAAAATAAATGAGTGAATTTTATAGCAATACTAGAAAATAGGGGGAAATCGCATCAGTGGATCAGAATCTTGCTTGTGTATTCTCCTAAGAAAGGAGAGGCAGATGATCTAGTTTCCATATAGACGAGGGTTTTGTTAAATACCTTATCAGCAGTGTAGGGAAAACTTCAGAGGCAACTGACATCTAGAAAACTGAGGGAATCCCATTCTTGGGGAACTGTAGTCTTATTTAAAATCTAACCGTCATCTGGAAGAGGGCAATGTCAAAGAGAATCACCAAATAATATTTCAGAAATTTGCCAGAATACAAAGAGGCCCGGACACTGCATTTGGCTTAGTCCTTCCTCAAATGCCCTTGGATTTCCCTGGTCTACTTTCTTTATCTCTTTGGAACAAGTCAGGTTCATTTATGGAATATAGATGCACAGTTTTTCTGCACCTCAGCCAGCATGCTTTGACTGCTACAGTCATATCAAAAGGTTCAGAAATAAAGAGTGCCCGAACTAACTAGTTATAGTTAATCTAAGGGTATATGAATAAATATGAACAGATAATGTAATATCACCTATCACTGGGGAAAGAAGAAAGCCAGGAATAAGAAAGTGTCACTGAAAACAAGTAATTCAGCTAACTAGAAGTTAATTAAAATCCTAATTAATGTCCTCATTGATAGTTCTGAGTCAGATTTTTCCCACTGTTGAATAGCCTATGGAAAGAAGCCAAAAGGTGATTTCTGTGGAAGGTCTACTCACCACCACACACTGTTCTTGGATCTTGTTACATCAGCTCATTCAGCCTTTGTAACTGCCCTAAGAGAGCCATGTTATTGTTATCTGTGAATGTTGAGAAAATCAAAGCATTTTTCAATACTTTATGTTTGAACAGATAGTAAGTTGCAAGTTTGAAATTACAGAAGACATACATCCCGAGCAGTGCCTTAATTATTAAACACTATGTGGCTTGGAAATGGAAAGTAGCCATGATTAAAAGGAAAAAAATTAAAAAAAAATCCTTATTAAAAATAATAATAGGACACAGTAGTGAAAAATCAGAAACATCCTCAAGGAATTAAGCTACCCATTAGTTTAAAGAACAGGTTACCAGTCAACATTAGAAATTTGGAAGGTAGACATGACACAGTGCAAGAACTTTTTTAATCATAAAATGAATTAATTGAGGAGAAGCCATCATCACATGGGGAAATGTCCCTCAAATTCAAGAATTGAGACTATAGACTAAAACAGTTGACCAAGAATTGAGTTGTTAATATTGCAAAAAGACTCAAATATGCATTATTACGATGTTTCTAAACTTCAGTAATAAAAGGAAAACATATTTACTTCCTAATAGAATGTAAAAATGTTTATAAAGGCAATAGTAAAACTAGCATTGGACTTCCAATCTGACATTTAAAATGAGCCAGAGGAATATACTTGAAATAAACAAAGAAATACTTCTGTTTATTTTATTTTTATGTATTTTGATGTTGGCTTTGAAATGAGCCAATAAGGTATATAGCTAATGTGTATGGTCTCAAAGACTCTACAGTAAATTTTTCAGTGATATAAATATGTTTGATATGTTTAATTGTAAGAATTAAATTTTAAGATGTATAAATATATTATCTTTATACAAATAGATCTTTTGTTTCCAGTGTTTTTAATTATAATACATAAAAATTGTACACATTTGTGAAGTCTCAGATGATATTTTGATATTTGCATCCATTATATAGCATTAAAATCAATGTATAGTTAATATTTTAATTAAAAATCATTTTTCATATAGTAAATTTTAATCACAGTTTCCTCCCGCTCATCTCCTCCCAGATCCTGCCAACCACTCAAACATTCAGCCTCTTGTATTCTTTCTTTTTCTCTAGAAAATACGCCAATAAATATCAAACAAACCAGAATAAAACAAATCAAACAGACAACAGAAAAAGAAAAAGCATGAGAAATACATACAAATATTCACACATGTGCATGTGCACACACACACAAAACCCATAAAAACACAAAATTGAAAACTATAATAGATAAAGAAAAGACAAATGGAGTTAAAAAAAAAGTGCCCCAAAAAAGCATAATGAGAGAAAACATCTCCCAAAATACCATTGAGTTTATTCCGTGCTGGCTATCCACTCCTATATCAGATATTTTTAAAGATATTCTTTATTAGGTCTGCGAGTATTTTGTACCATGTATCCTGATCAATGTACGTCTCTTCCCCAACTCTTCACAGATTTACTCCCCCACTTTCCTGTGCACCCAACTGTTTTTTAAAATCCATCACATCAAATGTATGCCACCCAAATAGTACTGGGATACGGCCTTCCATTAGAGTATGGTCAACCTACCAGAGACTATACTCTCAGATCTAGCACTCCCTCTCCTGGCAACTATCCGTTAGTTGCCAATAGCTCCTCAGTTGCCTGTGGGCCTCCATGACCAGTCTACTCTCCATGCTGGGATTTGGTCTGTCTTTGGTTTGCAGAGGTTAGTGCAAACTTTCACAAATGCTGTAAGTTCATACATGGGTCTACCCTGTTGTGTCTGAGAAAATTGTTGTCATCCACCACCTCTGGCTGTTATTGTGTTTTTGCCTTTTTTGAAATGATTCCCGAGTCTTGAGAGACATGGTTATGGTAAATATGTTTCAATTGGGGCTGAACATTCATTTGTATCTTGGCCAATATATGTCTCTGTGTTGATCACCATCTACTACAAATAGAATTTTCTCTTATGAGAGTTGAAAGATGTATTTATCTATGGTTATAATGATGTCATTGAATTTGGTTTAATACTGTCTATTTAGCAGAATAATATTAATCAATTTATTCCTAGGACCCATGACCTCTCTCTCTATAGGTTTATGGCCCAGTAATAGTGTGGAGTAACACTTAATAAAGAAATGTCCACTGTTCTTGCATCTTAAACTATTTTAAATTTTAATATTGTGGTAAGCCTGGCTTATTAGGGTGTCTTATTTTATTTTGTGGTTATAACTTTTTTGATACAGTGTAAAATATTTCTAATTTTCTGAAATATGAAATAGATCCACTTAGAACTCAGCAGCTGGTAATGAGTTTGAAAATTCTGTTTCCTATGATTTTTAGTTACATCAAGTCAAGAATATGATTTCATTAATGTGTGTAATTTGTCTGTGTGAATGCTCAGTGAGCGGAAATGTTTAACAAAGAGATACGCATGGTGGAAACCATCAACAAAGGTGATTATACAATCTGATTAAAGTGGTACCAAATGAAGATAAATTCAGTTTTCAAATATTTTACATCCTATTTGTTTTCAGCTGTGGACATTTAATGCCTCATTAGCCGTGGATTAAATAACTAGTTCAGAATCTATCCTCTGTAGTAGTTAATAACCATTGTCCTCATCAGGACACCTCCTGAAGTAGAAAAAGTTGAAACAGAAATACAGTGGAGGTTCCAGTCCAGGCTTTGCAACTGACCACTTATATGGCCTTGAGATCATTAGTTACCTTTTCAGAAAAAGAAAACAATTGCATCATAAAGTTTCTCCCAAATCTTGAACTTCAGCTCCTCAGACTACAGCCTAAATAAGAACATTTTGGGTCAAAACAATATTCTTTTAATTAATTAATTTCTGTGTGTATGTGTGAGAGAGAGTTTTTTGTTCATGTGTGGTATGTGAATGTATGTATATGTGTGAGAGTGTATGTGTGTGTGTGTGTGTGTGTGTGTGTGTGTGAGAGAGAGAGAGAGAGAGAGAGAGAGAGAGAGAGAGAGAGAGAGAGAGAGAGAGAGAGAGAAACAGAGAAAAAGAGAGGAGAGAGAGAGTTTGTAATTGCATGTATTTGTGTGTAGGACCAGAGTTGATGTCCAGTGTCTTCCTCTATCACCTCTCATTGTTCTTGAAGACAGGCTCTCACTGAATCTGGAGCTCACAATAAGGGTTGGAATGGCTGGCCAGTGAGCCTCTGGGTCCTCTTGTCTCTCTGCTTTCCTAGGACTGTGCTTGGATTTTCCTGAGTTCTGGGACTCTAACTCGGGTCCTCATGCTTTCCCACCAAATACTGTACAAACTGTCATGTCCACAGATGCATCTGATACATTCAAAGCACTCTTCTGTTCTTTAATGTAAATTAAAAATACTATAACTGAGTTACATACCACAAGGTTGTCTCACAAGATAGACGGTGTGAGAAATGATGGGGAATGAGTATTTCCATGTAAAAAGATAGATATGGGGCCGGGCGGTGGTGGCGCACGCCTTTAATCCCAACACTCGGGAGGCAGAGCCAGGCGGATCTCTGTGAGTTCGAGGCCAGCCTGGGCTACCAAGTGAGTTCCAGGAAAGGTGCAAAGCTACACAGAGAAACCCTGTCTCAAAAAACCAAAAAAAAAAAAAAAAAAAAAAAAAAACCATAGCTATGTTCCCTCTCACTCCTAGCCATATACCTTACTATAACTGAAAATATCTTTTCTCAATAATTTTATTCTGAATTTTAATATCTTAATAAAATATGAGTTACAAAATATGAAGAAGACTTTTGGAAAATGTTGGTACATATTAAAATTACAACAATAACTTCTCAACTTCTACAACTAATGATTTACTTTTCAACATTTTCCCTACTTTAACAGGAAGCTAGGAAGGCAGGTTTCTTGACTAATTCAAAATGTGTGTGTGTGTGTGTGTGTGTGTGTATGTGTGTGTGTGTGTGAGAGAGAGAGAGAGAGAGAGAGAGAGAGAGAGAGAGAGAGAGAGAGAGAGAGAGAGAGAATGGCTTGCAACCAAAGGTATAGAGTTGAAAGGCTATGGAATCCAAGACCAGGATAGAGCTACAACACAGATGATGCCTTTCCAGAAATCGCCCTGGCTAGCAGAGTTGGAGAAGCGGCTGCTGGACTCTCTTCAACTCCCCTCAGTGCTTGCTGTTGATGAGCTAGGTTGACCCCAGCTCAAACGTCAACGCTGTTCATTTTACATTTGGAAGTCCAAGCTCTTAGAGAGTGTAGGTCTATTTTGCAACATTCTGGATATGAACATTGGATTTTATTTAAGAACAATCACCAGAGTCATGTGTGGTGGTTTAGATCTATAACCCCTGCACTTGTAGGAGGAAAACCAGGGAAAAGGTAGACAGAGTTCATGTAATCATTGGTTAAATAGCCAGCATAAAAATTACATGGCCTGCCTTGGCAACATGAGACATGAGGAGGAAAAGGAAGAGAAAGAGAAAGGATAGACGAAAGGGAAATATAAGGAAGAGAATATTCACTGATATTTACTGAGCCCATTTGAGGCAATAATTGTCTAGCACTTCCAGAACTGTGCATACACTTGATTATACATCTTATTTCAAACTCACAGCAGTTCTAGGGGGAGTGAAAATTCTTATTGACCCATTGGACAAGCAGAAAGTGAGGCATGAGGTGGGCTGGGTGAATTGTCTCTGACCATTCATGTATCAGATGACAGAACCAGACTGAACTTGGAGTAGCCTGAAATCAGAGTCCTCTGTCCCTCATCAGTTCTCTTTGCCAGAAGAAAGGTCAGAAGGATGAAAATCTCAGTGTTGGAGCCGCTCCGTGGAGGTCAGTGATGTGGGGGAACCACTCATCGTAATCATTATTCTTAATTAGAGTTTAAACAAGAAAGAGTTGAACAGAGAATAGAAAATTACTTTAAGAAAATGATCATTTTCTCCTTTCAACAATGCTTTGATTCTGCAGTGTGTTAAATCAAGGCAAGAATTTGGAATGTTAGATTTTTTTTAATTTAATTGAGTATCTTTCAAAGCTTTAAAAACTGATTTTTTTCCTTGGATACTAATCATAAGATGGGTAACCTAATATACTCAAATTCAGATATTAAAAGGATGATTTCAATAAATGGCTTTCAGTAATTGTACAAGTTTAATTTGGATCACACAGATATTGGATATTGTGATCTTACCATCACCTGACATTTTAACCATACTAACGAGATTCATGTTTTTATAGTGGTTTTTTTCCCCCTCTGGCTAATTTCCAGAAGCATTATCCTTTTAAACTAATGTTTCTCTTGTAAATACTTAAGAATAATTGAGTTTGCAATTTGGTACTTAACTTATACTGATAATTGCTCCTTGGGAAAAAGACATGTTTAATTGTAATCAAAGAAGATCCTCTTTCTCTTGTGCAAATAGCTTTTCCCAAGAAATCCATGACCTATTTAAACATCTAAGACCTTCTTTGTTGAAATTCCTAGCAGAAATTTCTCACTGGTCATGAAGTTAGTTACTCAAGTAATCAAGTGATGCTAGAGATATTTCAGTCAAAGAAATTCGAAAACATGTTTTACGGATTGCAAAAGTACAAAAGAAGTCCTAATTTCATAATTGGCAGGTTTTTTTTGAAAAGAAAAAGAGTTCAAATACTGTATGTACGCATTTGTGTTTGCTATTTATAAATGGGTTGTTTCCTGGTGGTGAGGTATGGGCACTTCTTCTAGACAAGCATTCTTCAGGTGACATCCACCGCCTGTCATTTCAGCTTTGTGTGCTGTGTACTCTGTGCGAGGCAGGATTCAAAGGTCTCCTCAAGATTTCCATTCTTTCTTACAATCAAATGCTAATGTAGTGCTCTGAAAGAATTTTCTGTAAGGTAAAAATGAGTCCTGATTGTCAGGATAAGACCAGTTTAATCTCCTAAATCTGTATGAGGAGAACCAGAAAACAGAAGAATCAGCCAGAGAGGAGTACAGAGGAGATGGGACAGAGGGAAGATGGGAGGGAACCAGGAGATGAGGAGATGCAGATGGAGGAAGGGCATCTGAGTCAGGCAGTGTAGGTGACTTGGGGAACTCAGAATGACTCCTGGCTGGCAGCCACGTGGAAAGAGGGATTGCCATTCCATAGCAGCATGGAATGGAACTCAGCCAACTACCCAGGAAGTGTGAACATAGATTCTCTCCCATGAACCTCTAAATAAAAGCCAGGTCATTCACTACGTTGATTTGGGCTTTTAAGTTCTAGAACAAAGAAACAATCTGGACCCTCCCATACTGCCGACACACAGAAAGGCGCGAAGGAGAGATACTGAAATTGTCTTGTTTTACTCAGCTAAAATTGGCTACAGCAGTAACAACAAAAACTCCAAAGATAGTGGACGTGCTAGTCTGGGGTGTTTTGAAATTTCCCAAGGAATCATCGAAAGAAAATCTTTTTAAATGTTTGTGTGTTTATTAACTTGTTGATGATGAATGGGAGACCTCAGAAAATTAGCTTAAAGGAAGAAAGATGTCTTTGCCTTGTGTCTTTCAAAGTTTCCTTCTGTGCTCGGCTGCCTCCAGCCCTGGGGCCTGAGGCGATTCAGAGCACTGAGAGAGTAGGAGCCTGTCTCCAAGGAGAGGCTCCACTTCAAGGTGGGAAGGAAACCAAAAATGAGGGCAAGGAGGAGAGAGAGTTCTTCAAGAGCCCACTTCTCAGGTGGCACTGTGCACGCTGCTTCCTCTATTTTGGGTCCTACCTCCTGCAATTTCCAGCATCCCCCAGGAGCCCCTTCAGCTACATATCCATTAACGGGTTTACCCATCCTTAGGAGAGAGCTCCTGCAATCCAGTCACCTCTGAAAACTGCTATACAAATCCAAACTATAATGGGGCTCTATGCCGAGTATTCAAAATACTCCTCTAAATGGTCTCTACGTTCCAATATTGCACCTGTTCTGTATTTGCTTTGAAGAAATCTCGGGATTTATTTTTGATGTCAACTCTTTCTTCTCCTACCAACCCTTACTATACTGCTGATAAGAGGTTTAGCATTCAAGGGGTGTTGACGAGATGGCTCAGTGGTTAAGAACACTTGATTCTCTTCCAGAGGACCCAGACTTGCTTCTTAGCACTCATATGGAGCAGCTCACAGTCATATGTAACTCTAATCCTAGGGTATCCAATGTCCTCTTCTTCTAGCCTCTGTGGGAACCCGAAGGAATGTGGTGTACTTATATACACTCAGATATACTCACATTCACTACCGTTAAAAATATAAATCTCCAAGGACTGTAATATTGATGAATAATAAGTTCTATATAATTAACTATGCCCTGGAGGGACATGCTAGTGGGGTGCTATTTACTGATCTCTCTGGTATATGAGTTCCCCTCCCTTCTCCCAATACTCGCCCCCCCTTTTTTCTGAAGACAGCTACCAGAAGAAATGTATTCTGGGTAAACATAGGCATTGAGTAAAAGGATAGAAACTTTAGATTGTTTTTGTTACTTTCTTTGTTTAAATTTCTTTGACTATCATTCACACTACAAATGGCCTATTATAATCCGCCATTATGACACATTTTAGCTACATAAAAAAGGCTCTGAAAATAATGTATTGACAACCATGTAAACATCTAGTAACTTAAGGGAAAAAAACATCATAAAAATAATTGAGGTTCTCTTTGTCCCCTGGATACCATGTCCTGTGCTGCTCAAGGGATTGACCTGATTTGGATGACAAGGGGGGTGAAGAAATAACCAATGTATAGATACAGAAAATATGAGATCTGGCTCTCTGATGTAGAAGCCTCAGGGACCAGAAGCTTAGTGTGTTTATTATATACAGTTGAACAGGAAGGTGGGGTTATTGCATGAAGATAAAAAATGTAGCAGGGTGATTATATACAGCTGCACAACCAGACTGGTTTAGCTAATCTGGTAGGATTAGGTTCTGCAGGGAGCAATATTCAGGGTGTAAACATCTGTGAGGAGAAAGCTAGAGTGGAAATTTCTACACATTCTGTCTATATTTGTACTTGGACCAGGAGGGAAGACTTTGATTTTCTCTGAGCCTGGCTTGGGGAAGGCTTTGACATGTCCGTGGGACTGCAGCATTGAGGTCCTTACATGGCTGTGCCATGCTACACAATGTACAATCACTCAAGACTTCACTCGCTCCCCACACCTTGTCTTCCAGAATATGTAATATGTTCTTTAAAATTTTCGAATAAATTATAAAACTATAAGAACTTAACATATACATCCAAAATATATGTATACTATCCAAGGTATAAAAGTGTTCAACCACCAAAACAGTAAACAAATGGCTCACTTAGATCATTCCTGTATAAGCTAGGTTTCACCTAAGCAATGTGTGTTTAATGTAGTCAAAATGTCTAATTTGAGAACCTCATGCACAGAGCTATGTGGTAATTTAAATAAATTATACGTATATATTTAATTTTAGTTTGCAAAAATGACTTAGGATCACATCTTGATGTGTCTGTAAATGACTTGTCATTTGAAAAATAAAAAGTTGAACAGCACCGCCATTTTAAACATCAGTTTGCAATCCTATATTTTTCTGTTATAATTTCCGTGATCATTATGTAAGGAACAGTATGATCTAATGAGCCCAGAGTTTGGTTTCTATTTTAGTTCTGCTCTTGGAAAATGGCAAAATCAATTCAGGACTTACCTATGAAGTAAGGACAATAGCAATGGTAATACCTGTTTCAGAGTTGTGTGTAAATTGAGGTGTGCTTGATATATATTTGATACAAATACCTTAGAATATCTATACAGCAGGAAATATATGTATACACATATAAAAAGAAATATGTTATATATTATTAAAAATTCAGGGGCACCTAAAATATTTGTTCATTTTTTTATTGGTGTGTAGTTGTGCATGTGAGTGTCTGTGGGAGCCAGATGAGGGTCTTAGATTCCTTGGAGCTGGAGTTACAGGCAGTTGTGAGCCAACCCATTGTAGGTGCTGGGAACCAAACTCAGGCCCTGTGTAAGAGCAGCAAGATCTTTTAAGCACTGAGCCACCCCCAACAAAGATGCTCATTTCTAGATGATTTCTGTTTGTGATGGAAACATTATCATGTGATCCTGTTATCGCAGTGACACTCTGCTTTTCTAGTTGCTAGTATATTTCATTATATGGTTCTTCTTTCAATCATCTGTTCCTAATCTTCCAGCTACTTAGTGACAGACACTACTTTTTAGTGTGAAATTGGTAAGTCAAGAGTTCTGAAGAGGTGCTTGCTTTTCTCTTTACTTGAGAAAACATTTAAAATAATCCCCAAACCTGTTGTAATGTGTGTCTGTGGGATTTACAATCCTCCTGTTGATCTGATTTGACACTAAATAGAAATCAGATGATGTTATCCATCAGTCAAACAACATAATTATCTTCTATGGAGTTTTGATGTGCCACTTTGGGGATGTATAAATTAGCTTATCCATAAGAGTATACAAACCTTATTGAAAGTTAAGACATACATCCATGAAGACAAGCAGCCATAGGAAAAGCCACAGAAATGTAACTGGCTGCTAGATTATAACAAGAAGTACAATCAATACAACATTTAAGCTGTACTGGAGAAATATAAATTTAAAGTTTTTTTTTTTATAGAAAGGAGACCTTTTAAGTATAAAAGAATTGAAGAAGCATGCAGGATTAGCCAGCACAGTGGTATTAAAGAAAAACAAATGATTACATCTGGCTTCTCTGTTTGTTTGAGTTATAAGACTGTTAGAAAATGTGAGGCAGCTGAGATACCTTGTTCAGGGTCAAATGCACAAAATTGGCAACTCGGGAATGTGTGGGAATGTGAGGTGTGTCTCCTCCCTGACAGTGTGTACTATAATTCATCAGATGAAAGTGATTAATGCTTCAGCTCAAAACAGTGAAAATGTGCACAAGACCTTGTTCTCTGTCCCATTCCCATCAACACGGTTCCTGAAAATTGTGACATGAGCAATCTAGACGAAAAGAGATAACATTTTCACCCCTTCAAAGATGATGAATAATCTTACATTTCAAAATATCTGAATAGGCAGAACATTTAACCCAGACAGTTTTACCAGGAATAAATTAAAATGTGATCTTGTAGTGGAAATGAATTGGTGGCATCAATAAAAAAAAATCACCACTCTCTATAAATTAAAACAATCACCAGACATCTTAGAAACTCGAAAGTAATGGAAATAGCTCTCAGTATGTTGTTTGGCTACAACCTCAATAGGAATTAGTCATATAGTGTGATTGTTGAAAACTCTAGTGAGTCTGTGTGGTTTAACATACCCTGCTGCTTTTCAATCCTCTTTACATTTATATCCTTTTAAAGAGTTTTTTTTTTTAAAAAAAAAACTCTTTCTCCCAACCTTTCCCCAATGAAAATCTAAGACCACAGATATTTCTTCAGTATACAGTTTATCTATTAATATTTTCATGCATGTCTGTGCTTTCAGGTTTCAAAAAAGCAAGATTTTTAACCCCAAACCATTATATAAGCATTTATATAATCTCACTGAAAATTTATAGGGTTTATTATTGAAAAATATTCTAGAATGAGCAGTATTTAAATTAACATGTTCAGTTCTGAATGCTACATAAGATGTATTTTAAAACTGGATGATGTTCAGAAGAGAGTAATTATGGTAGCTTGACATGAAGAATTGTGATATGCAAGGGATGGTAATCCCAGTGAATAATGAAGCTGAAAGGTCCTTACAATAATCATCAAATAAGTGAGAGGCTGTCACATGTCAAAAGAGATTTAATTATTGAGCAGATGGTTAATGAAATATTTTAGCTAAATATAAATTATTTAATTCAAACTATATGAAGATAGAAATTATTCCTTCATTAACGATAGTTTTCTTTTTTACTTGATAGAGATACTTCCTTGATCTTGTGGTGGGGAATGTGGTAGACTGAAACTTGAATGGACATGTGCTGTAGCAGCCTTAGCATTCCTGAAGCTTTGGGGTACATGGCCATAGGAAACCACATGAATAGAAAGAAGGCAGATTTAGAGATTATACTAGCTAGCTTCACTTGTCATCTAGACACAGTTTACAGTTGTTGGAGGAAGTCCTAGTTGAGAGGTAGGTAACCCTGTACAGATTAGTCTATGGCCACTTCTGTGAGAGATTGTCTTGATGGGTGATTGATGCAGGAAAGCCTACCCCACTGTATAGGTGGTACCATCAGTAGGCAGGTGATCCTGTACTGTGTAAGAAAGCTTATTAAACATGATCCTGGCCCTGCCTCAAGGCTGTGTGAGGTGTCCCAAATGGACCTGCCTCTTCTAAATATACCTCCCCATTGGAGGTGATACCTTCTTCCAGGAGGGAATTAGGGGTGGTTTGGGAGGGGGAGGCTGGAGGGGCAGAAGGAGAGAAGAGGGGAAATCTTTGATTGGTATGTAAAATGAATAAAATTTTTCTCTTAATAAAAAAAAAAAAACATGAACCTGGTGCTTGCCTATGCGAGAGCCAGAAAATAGGGTTCTTGCATATTTCCTGCTTCCAGATTTCTGCCTTGAGTTCCTATCTTGAATTCTCTCCATGACATATTACAACCTGGAAACAAACCCTCTCTTCTCTGCATTACTTTGCTGGAAAAGCCATTGCATTGCATGCTCAAGAACTTCCTGGGTTGCTCTACAGGAGTTTGTTCAAGAAAAACGCAGACTTGGAGGCCTGGCTTATGCAGTTTTAGAGTATTTTATTGCATCAACAGAGAGCAAAACAAGACAGAAATTTAGGATGATATACAAATAGGGCATTGTGGGGACTGGAGAGATAGCTCAATGGTTAATAGCGCTGTCTGCTCCTCCAGAAAACCCTGATTTAATTCCCAGCATCCACATGACAGCTCACTGTCTGTAACTCCAGTTCCAAAGGATCTGACACCGTCACACAGACATAGATGCTGGCAAAACATTAATGCACATAAAATAAAAAAAAAATGGCATAGTGGTTAGAGAAAAAACTTAGGAATTACAGCACACATATTTGGCTTCTCTTAATTGCTCTGGCCAAAATTCTGTTTGTACTATGATTGTTATGAGCATCTGTGGTTCCATTTTCTTACTTACATCTCTCTTTCCTAGCTCAAGAAAACTCCATAGTAATAATTTATGGCAGGAAGCTTGTGTTCCCGTTGTCCAACCTTTCTCATCAACTCAGCAATTCACAGAGGATTCATAAATCAGGAGCCATCTGACTTGGCCCTTGACCTGTCATACATGACAATAACTATTATCTTTTAGAAAATTCAACCACAGAGAATAGTTTGTGTATAGAAGGGAGAGAAAGACACTTCATGATTCCAAAGAGGTATATTATGATTTAAAAAGTAGAAGGAAATTCTGTGTAAAGACATTGATTAAGAATTGTTTTGTAAGCCGGGCGGTGGTGGCTCACGCCTTTAATCCCAGCACTCGGGAGGCAGAGGCAGGCGGATCTCCGTGAGTTCGAGGCCAGCCTGGTCTCCAAAGTGAGTTCCAGGAAAGGCGCAAAGCTACACAGAGAAACCCTGTCTCGAAAAACTAAAAAAAAAAAAAAAGAATTGTTTTGTATAAAGGCATTGTTCAGGAAGCTCTATCACCACCATCCCTTCATAGTAGGGCATGTAAAACATCATTGATAATTCTAGAGCATCCAGCCTGTAAATTGTGCTGGACTGTGAAGACATAATAATAATTGAATCAAAGAAGTTAGACTATTGATAAGAAATTTTCAAACTCATGTTTAATTATAGATGCTAACATATTTACTTGGCTAAAATTCAAATCTATGCAACAAAGTATCTGAAAACATATATATTAAGTATAATACACACACACACACACACACACACACATATTTGTGCATGTCTTTGAAGATATTCTGTTGCCAGCATGACCTAAGTTAAAACTTTTTAGCCTCTCTCACCCTAAATTTCCTTCTCTTGTATATCAGAATGAAATCACCTGCCCAGGCAATATTTTTGGCATGATTCTTCTTCCTCATGGTTAGTTGAGAGGAGTGTCACAATCCTTGAAAAAGAGATAAGACTGGACATAACTGAGTTTACAGGAGGGCTTGGGAATCCGTTTTTCCCCAGTCTCTTTGAATGACTAAGATATGTGGTCATAGTGTAGAGTGGCACAACTTGATTGTATCATTAGAAGAATAAAATTAAACATCAGTGTCAATGTGCCCTGTAAATCCAAACAGGCGTTTTCAAAGGGGCACATGGATTTTTCCATGGGGTTGTTCTTCTTGGCAATAGCATCAGCCGCAGTGACGGTCCTGTATTGCTCCCTGCCAGGAGAGTGGGAGAGAAAGACAGATACAGATGAGTGTTCTCGGTGCAGAGTCATGCTCCAGATGTCAGACCTGTCGTAGTCATGGCATCCAAGATGACCAGCAAACACCTCTGGTTTCCCAAAGGGCCCAGCGAAGCTCCCAGCTCCCAGCCTTGCTGTGTCCTGCTACCGAGTGGATCAGAGTCCAAGAGATGATCCTTTCCTCACAGTAATGGGTGGCAATGAGTGCTTTCCAAGCATTTCCTAAGATTATTCCTTTTAGGTTTGGTAAAGTTAGGGTCTTCAAGATGTACTCAATCTATGTGGCTTGGTAAATGCCATAAAGCTGATTGACACTTTTTAAGAAACTTATTTGAGATGTGACAGGCCAAGAATGTCAGGGGATTTCATTATATTGTTCAGGGCCATTGCTATAAATATTCAAAGAAATGTGTCTAGGGGCGATTAAACTTCTGATAAGTATTCAATAGGACAGAGAATAAAAATTAACCTTTTGTAAAAAAAGATTAACCTTTTATATATGATAAAATTTTAATATAAAGTATAAAATTAGTACCAAAGACATTTACATTTGGCAGAAATATAGGCTGAATTTATGTGTTCAAATGACTATATGGACTCTAATATTATATTAAGTAGAACAAAAGATTAAACAATGAAGAATCTTACTACCTAAGGTAACATAGAAGAAATAAAATGTAGCTAACAATCTTCGTCCAACTAGAAAGGACTATTTGTTATTTAATATAGTTCACATATAATTATTCATAACTTTCTTTTACAGTTCTATACTATAGCATTTTGAATTTCAAGAAGACACATTTTTGTTTATTTTTCACCATTTGGGCATTAACTAATCCTAAGATTTTGAACTTGGTATAGAGGATTGATGCATTATATAGCAGCCAATGACTTAAAACGAGTTTGATTGGAGAAGTGCTCATTACGGAGTGGACAAGAGAGAGCTATGGATGTATCTAGAGGAGATTGGGACAGGAGTGTTAAACAGTGGGGACAGTTAAGTTCTGATGTGGAAGAGGGCTGCAAGGGGAACTGCACATTTGAGGGTTGATGGGTATGATGGATGAGGGGAGCAGACACGGCCAACAACTACTTGACAAGATGTGAGGCTGGGAAACAGCATCACCTTGACTTTTAATGGAAACACTGTTGCTACTGTGTCAAGCACAAGCTAAAAGGAATAAGTGTAGCTGCACTGAAACTGGACAGGAAATTACTGTGGTAGTTGGGGAGAGACAGGCAGAAATGGCAGTAATGGAAGAGGTAAAAAGTTATGAACAAGAAATATTTTCTGACGGATCATATGATAGAGTAATGAGAGAGAAAGAGGGAGGGAAAGAGAGAGAGAAAGGAGGAAGAGGAGGAGGAGAAAATAGAATTGGAAGGATGAAGTAGCCATTTGTGTGATTTGGAGAGTTACCGTTGGCCTTCAATAGAGTTTGGGTTTAAAGCTGCTATGTATGAGGTATCTGTTCAAATGGAGATATTTAAAAATAAGACCTCTCTCATATGTATGATATAGTGTATATTGAATATCATATATAATAATATTTTATATATATATGTATATATAAATAAACTTATATATGTATATGAGTTTAAGGGAAAAGTCTCCAATAAAGACAAAGCCATCAAAATCTGTGAATTCTTCTATGGGGATATGTGTCAACCAAGGGTGAAAGTGATCTGAAGATGTAAGACTTAGGGCTTTCCATTATTTAAAATTTGGGAATGGCTGAAACCTGGGAAGGAGACTACAGAGTAGCTGGTTACATAGAAGACAAAAACAGGAAGCTAACCTAGACTGTTTCAGGGAGTGAGAAGTAATCATCTGTCAAATGCTTTTGGTAGGCAAGTGTTTGGGTTGAAATATGCCCCTGACATCTTACAAAACACACTTTGAAGTCTTGGCTTCTAGTACTTCAGAACGGGGGTTTCTTAAGAAAGAGGCTAGTTGCCGACATAATTAGTTGAGCAGAAGGAATGCTAAATTAAGGTGGGTCCCTAAACTACCATGACTGGCATTTCTATAAGATAAAGAAATGATAGCGGGGCCACACAAGCAGACTGGCATGGCATAAGGAAAGCAGAGGTTTGAGTTTTGCACTTTCAAGTTAAGGTATGCTATGCCAGAGGCTGATGGATGGGTCCAGAGTCTAGAAAAGGCAGATGCGAGACAATGCAATCATATATTGCTTCTCCCAGTTTGTGGTTCTGTCTTAGCAACCCTAAGAGAGGGATCCAGTAGCCTCCTGTATTTACTGAGTGATGGATATAGATGACAGGCAAAGTGCTACCTTTTTTTTGAAGCTGTGTGAGTTTTTCATAGATTAATTCCTGGGTTGATGTAAATCTCCTAAATGTTGATTCAACTGCTTAACATTTCATGAAGAAACACTAAGACATGCCGAGGCAGTTAAATCTTTTCTTTTCTGTTTGCATATCTGAGAACATTTACCTTTTTGGCAAACTCTCAGTGATTTTATGTTAATCTCTTTGGTGGGAGAGATTTTGGTTGCATCAATACAAACCCTTCAGGTAATAAATGTTTACCCCCTCCCCAGCAATGGTCATCAGCGTGTACATGGATTCATTTTAGTGCACTTATCAAAACCCCAGGCATCATGGGATATCATTATCTATGCAGATTCAGTTCTCTATTGTGAAATTATTTTTAACTGATGATATGAATGTTTTAAGAGGATTAAAAAATAAATTGCATTAAACTCTTAAATTGATAGAATTGAAAATAATATATGCTAGTAAGACTGCTCCAATTGTTGAATATCAGAAATAATATACATTCATTCAGTCCTATACTGATTCAGTTGGTACATAAATAAAAATGTATTGTCTTGAGTGTAAATGAAGCACCATGAAGAATATTTTCCAGATTCTTACAAAAATAACCTAGGAATTCATGAGTCTACTAAAAAATATTGGTTGCACCAGCCTTGGAAAAATGAATAAAGGATACAGAAATTCCTGACTTTAAGATAATTGTATATTTTTTTACTCATGTAGTGTGTATGTGTGTGTGTATGTGTGCACATGTGCATGCAAGTGTGCATGCATGCATGTATGTAAAAGTAGGAGGACATCTTGCAAGAACTGTTTTGTTGTTGTTTTATTCATGTTTTTCTTTTCTTACCACTGTATGGGTCCTTGGTATTGAACTCTGGTTGATAGTGTTGGTGGCAAGTGTCTTTACACACTGAGTTATCTCTCTGGCCTGGGACTTGTGTCTCAATGGTCAATAGACAGTAAACTAATAAATGAGTACATTAGACTGATAAATGCTTTGCAGAAAGAAAAGAACAGGTTGGAATTAGGTGTCGCGGTAATGCCCGCATTACCGATACTCGTTTACCATGTCTGAGCGAAGGGCTGCGGATTAATCCCCTTATAGTAATCAGCATACCTAGAGAACTTACCGACGTCGTAGCCGTTCCTGGCGAATTTACTACTGACGTCACTGTTCCTGAAGAACTTACCGACGTCACCGTTCCTGGAGAACTTACCGACATCACCGTTACCGATGTCACCGCTCCATGTGTTGAGTTCTGAATCCTCTTCGACCCCTCACCTGGTGTCCAAAGTTACTTTCCCAGTCAGGGAACCAGTTGCTGTCCAAAGTTACTTTCCCCAACGGGGAGCCAGTTGCGGCACGCTCCTCGGCCAGCGAGGAAGAACGACCACCACGGGAGGATTCTTCTCAGATCACACTTTATTGGAGCGCCTCTTGGTTAAGGGAGAGCGGGAGGTGAGGGGCGGCTCTTGATTAGCGGGAGGTGAGGGGCGGGGAGGACTAAACTGCAGCTGCTTATATAGGGAATCAGGCAAACGTGCCGTACTGTGATTGGGTCCCGCCAGAATGCTAGCACAGGGAGCCACGGGATAGGCTGAGGACATAAGGCCAATTACCATACTCGTGCATCATAGCCAAATATGGAGTTGTTTACAGCTAGGCTACCAGGAAGCCAGTGCCATCTTTGAATAGTGGCTCCCTACAATTAGGCATCAGTTTTGAAGGTCCAAGAAGACTACTACTGTCTGATTAAGAAGCTGAAGAGGTTCAAAATATCTTATTTGAAGTTATTGGAGGTAATAATTTTCTGGTAAGAAAGAAGAGTAAGTACATATGCCTTGCACGTGGAAGGAGTAGCCAGGACTATTGACATAGGAGAAACAAAGATGAGCTAAAGGGATGCTTGGGTCAAATAGAAGAAGAAGATGAAAAAGAAGAAGAGGGAGGAGGAGGAGGAGGAGGAGGAGGAGGAGGAGGAGGAGGAGGAGAAGCAGCAGCAGCAGCATTTGGAGCTTTGTAGACCATTGTTTGGATGAATTTTTACTCTGTTTGAAAGGGACAGACGTTGACAAGTTGGAGTCAATGAGTGACTTACTTTGTGGTTATTTGGGGAATTGATAGCTTTGTCGATTAGGAGTGAATTTCTATGGCACAGATGGCCCCAGGAGAAGGCCAGACTTAAGGTGTGATCAGACTTACACCAATCAGGGGAGAAGCTTGGTATTTCAGATTGGAGCATGAGTACAGAGATGAGGAAGGCAGTGCACACTGGATATATTTTGACGCACAATTGTCAAGCGCTGTTGGGTTATTGGTAAGGGCATAAAATGGTAAGAGGGAAAGTTGGCTTCAAAGGTTTTTTGTTTTGGGTATTTATTGGCTATACATTTTTATATAATATATTTTGATCATATTTTTCACCTTCCCAATTCTTACTAGATGGTCCCCATATCCTTACCCACCTAACTTCATGTTCTTTCTTTGTCTCTCAAAAAAAAAAAAACCCTCAAAGAAACAAACAAGCAACATAAAAACAAACAAACAAAAAATCAAAGCAAGAAAGCAAATGACAGAACACATACAACCAAGCAAAGACAAATGCACACACACACACACACACACACACACACACACACACACACAAAGGCATCTGTTTTGTGTTGGCTAGCTGCTTCTGGGAAATGAGGCCTGCCCTGGTGTGTTATTGATAGACTCAGTGACATGCCATTGGAAAAAAACTGATATTCTGTCTCATAGTCTGGATCAATTGCAAATATCTGCTTGGTTAGTAGAAGGACTTTTTGCCTGTGTCCTCCTCTCAGTGCTGGACTGTTGTACAAATTGATCTTATGCAAGTATTGGATGTACTGTCACAGTCTCTCTAAGTTCATACTGGCTTCAAAATGTTGATCTCAGCGTTTGGAGCCCAGTGCTTGCAACTAAATGAATCAGGAGGCTGTGAAGATAAGCCTCTTTGCTAAAGAGAATCATGAGCTTAAGTTTTCTTTGGGATTCAAATCTCTGTACAGAGTTGGGGTGTTCAGTATAAATGCAGAGTTTGGGCCACACACAGAGATTTGAGATTTATATTTAAAGTTGTTGTTTATGGTTAATTTTTGAAAGAAGTATTGGGCAACAATATAATATTAAGTTTCCATCTTGGCTATCAAATAACTCAGATAATTAGCTTATAACATTAAAGGGTTTGTTTTGGATTATATTCCAGAGGTTCTAGTCTATCCTTAGCCTCATTATTTCAGGACTGTGACAAAGTATCCCAACTTGGTGTGAATGTGTATTAGAGGCAGGTCAGGGGAAACGTGATAGAACTCCAGAATCCTCTTGGCAGGGTGTCTTAGTTACTTTTTGTTATTGTTGTTGTTGTTGCTCTGATGAAACATCATGAGTCAAAGCAATTTATAAAACATAGAGTTTATTTTGGCTTATGATTCAAAAATGGTTAGAATCTGAAATAGTGTGGAAGGAACTGCAGCAGATAACAGAGGCAGGAGGCTGCCCAATCACAATTTTATCCACAGAGAAGAAAGGGGTACAGGACATGGGCGAGGCTATAAATGCTCAAAGTCTGCCCTTTGTAACACACTCCTCCAGCAAGCCTGTACTTCCTAAAGGTTCCAGAACCCGCCCCCAACACCAATGGTGTACCCAGTGTTCAAGTATGTGAGCCTGTGGCTGATTTTTCTCATTGAAATCACCACTGAGGGTACAAAGGCACAACCCTAATGATCTAAGCACTTCCCACAAAGGACATTCTTAAATGGTTCCAGGCCCTCTAAAGGCATCCATTTGGGAGCTAACCCCTTAGCACGTGGACTTTTAGGAGCATTTGGGATCTAATATACTAGAGGATAAAGAGGAATCCGAAAATGCATCAAAGCAGATAGAACTTGGCTTTACACCTGGGGCTATGAAGATGACTACATTTTCTTATCATGTGGCTATGTGTTATTACTGTGGTTCTATTGCCTTAGAGCCAAAACACATTTATAGAAAACTATATAAGTGGTATCTAAGTCACTCAAAGGATTTAACATCAAGCATAATCTTAAACTACAAGAAGGAGAAAAGAAATGGGTGCATACTTAGTTCTTGTTGGGGTTTGCTTTTATTTGGTCCAGATTTTCAGGTGGTCTTGCTTTTTAACCCAGGGTGTTGGGACCACATGCCCAAGTGATAACAACTGACAGGAGGAAGATTTGAAATTGGTTCATAGTTTGAGAGATATAGTACATCATAGCATGGAAGGCATGGTGACAAGACCAGCTCCTGTCTGGGGTGGCAGGAGGTATAAACCACATCTGATATAGATCAGCAAAGATGTAAATACTGATTCTCAGTTGGTTTTCTCCTTTACCTTTGGGAAGGTGACACTCATGTTCACTGAAGCTCTAAGTGCCTGTTAATCCTCTCCGTGGTTGCCCTTACATATACACCCAAAACTAAGCCTCACTAATACCCTGTATACTTCCTAATCCAATCAAACTGACAGTAGAGATTAGAAATCACTATTATCTAATCTAAGGTTTATGCGTTCCATTCTCCTTTTTTTTTTTTTCCTCAAAGGCTTGGAGGCCAGCAGAATTTGCTCTATTGAGCTCATATAGTTTTTAAGTTAGAGCTAAATCTACCCAATTATGTCTGGTATTTTCTACTATCCTAAGTATCATCTTCTATCTATTACTACCGTAGCTCTGAACAAAGAGAACATTAGAGCTTGAACTATTGCATAAGCAACTCTGAGCAGTATAATAAAATCTGCAGTAACTATTTTATAGAAGAAGAAAATTCTTCACATGGCTATTTCTTATATTGTACTTAATAAAAGCCAATGTCATAAAACTAGACTATGGTTCATGTCATAAAAATGACCTGTATGAACTCCTAATTTAAAATAATTTCATGCGTATTTTATATTCTCTTAGCACAGCTCTTTTGTTCCAAAGTATATCCAAGAAAGCACACTGGCCAGTGATTTTTCTCACTTGGCTCAGTCCCATAACCTTGCTGTGTATCCAACACAGTAATGGAAACTGTTCAACGTTTGTCTCTAAGAGCTATGGATTTCCCAGCTACCTTTACAGTTTTGGCCACAGGTTTTGTGACATGTTATAAGTTAGATTATTCTAAGTGCTTGCTGAATGGAAAGAACTGTTAATTAAAAGTGCATCAAATAGTATTTGGGTGGTCACAAAGGACAATCACACTATGCACTTATGATCCATAATCGGAAAGAAAAGGAACAAAATTTCTGCTGCATTCTTAGAGCCTGTGATCACTTAGCAGTTACATGAATGTGGTTGTTAGCTTTCTCGTTCCTGTGAAAAAATCTTGATAGAAACAACTTATAAAAGGAAGAGTCTCTTCTGGCTCATGATAAGAAAGTGCAGTCCATTGTAAATTTCAACAAGATAATTTCTAGAGGATAGAAACATCCAGACCATAGCACCTGATTGCTATACATTTTAAATGTCCTTGTTATTACACATTTAACAAGTTACAAATTTCTACCAAAGACCAGTGAGAAATGATAATGGAAGCCAAAATCTTAGCAACTAACTTTGTGAACCATTTCCTCAATCAGATGGCTTTTGTATCATTCTCTTCTGCACACCCTGTGCCCTTTGCTCAATAAATTCATCCTGTGTAACTCCAAATATTATTTTGTACCAAGAGTTTCCAGAGCATTGTATAGCTACCTGAAATTGAAATTTGTGTATATTTTCTTCATTCATTTCCTTAATATTTGTGACTCCCTAACTATAATGCAGATTCCTTGAAGGACAAAAAACTTGGTTTTTCAATGAAACATCCCCTGTTCTTAGAAGATGATAGAGCTTGCTGTAGGTAGACTGTAGATGTAACCAACCGTCTTATTAAATAAGAAACACAGAACCAATGTAAAAGAGAAAGCCAAGAGGTCAGAGCTCAGAGCTAAAATCTCACCTTTTGGGTGGTCCTAGCTTCCCGAAAGAGAACTACTCCTGTGTGTATGTCTTTTCATAGTCTTTTTGTTCTGCCTTCTCATTGGTTGTAAACCCAAACACGTGACTGCCTGGTCACTGTCTGTATGTACAGCCCCCCAGGTCTTAAAGGCATATGTCTCCAAATGCTGGCTGTATCCCTGAACACACAGAGATCTACCTAGCTCTTCTACCAAGTGCTGGGATTAAAGGCATGGGCCACCACTGCCACACTCTTGATATGGCTCTAATAGTTCTGACCCCCGGGCAACTTTATTTATTAACATACAATCAAAATCACCTTTCAGTACAATTAGAATATCACCACAGTAGACATTAAAGATTTTTTGGTTATTGTGTGTGAAGTTAAGTGTGAGAGACAATAATGAGTGAAATAGTCTGGATACCTTTCCTTTGTCACTTGTGTTCTTTCCCCAATATTTTATTCATCTGTGTGTTAACCATCAGATACTGAGCTATGCCTGACTCACTGCCTTTAACTGAAATGAGCATCTAGCATAAATTTGGCTGGTATGTGTGTGTGTGTGTGTGTGTGTGTGTGTGTGTGTATGTTTTCCCTAAAGGAGAATCCTCCTCTGATGGTTCAGAAAGATCAGTTTTTCTCTCAAAATAAGATTAAATTTTTAAGTGACAATTTCGACTACCATATGTCTTAGATTTCTATTTAATTTTCTGATTTTCGTCTTCAGACAGTATTTCACAGAGACAAAATTTTAGAGTTGTGATAGCATCTTGGAAGTTATCTAAGGTCTGATTCTACAAATGAAGAAATAAAGGGTGGAGGTGAAAAGGTAAAGGGAAGGGAATGGATGACAGAGAGAGGGAGGGAGCAGGGGAAGGGTGAGAGAGGAACTGTCATGTGCTGTTGTGCAGCATCCTAATGTAGGACCAAAGTCTGCAAGTTATAAGAATAAAAGGGCGGTCTTTCTATTCTTTATGTTTTATTATTTGCAAGTTGCATATATGTTTCACTGTGTCTTAATCATATCTAACTCCCATCCCCTCCTTCTAACTTCCACTACCCCTAACACATCACCCTCCTGACTTCATGTCTCCTTTAAAATAATCCACTGAGTACAATCAGCATGTGTAGATGAATTAGACTAGAGTTCATCTACTGGAGCTGGGTAGGCTACAAGTAGCCACAACCCCAAAGAAGAGTGGCTGTCCCATGTTTAATCATCAAAAGACTGATTAAAAGGAGTGCCCACTTCTCTGAGGAGCCTCCCCACCCCATCCTTCCTGTTATGCACATATTCATACCACCAAGATGCCCGATTGCATTTGTTTCCATCAACGGAAAAGAAAAATAAGAAGAAAGGAAGTTTCAAATGTAAACGTTTCATTTATAATGCAAATGTGGGCCCCCTTTCTCTCAAAACCACTACTAACCAAGGTTCTGATCACATGATTATCTTTCCCATAAGGCATCTTGGTAATGTTTTGAGAGAGAAAAACATAATTTCCTGATACCAATACTGTGATGAAGGTTTGATTACTATGATATAGGATACAATTTGAGAGATATTGAGTAGCACAGCTTTTGCGGGAGACAAATTAGGAAGGGAAACCCCTATGAAAAGTAATTTTTATTATTTTCTTATATTATTATTATTATTATTATTATTATTATTATTATTATTATTATTTCCTGTAATTGGTTATGTATCATGGTCATGCTTTTGGAGAAAGGGGCTTCTTTTTTTTTTTTAAATATTGGCATCTTACCCTGGAAAGACAAGCTCTCTCACTCCTGGCTTTCCTCAGGTGCCTGCAGTTCTTTGTGTAGGACTGAGGCTTCATGGGCTTTTCCATTTATTTTGGAATGCCCATTGTTGTCGTCCCTGTTCAACTCATGTTTGTACAGTCACGTTGGTGAGACTTGATAAGTGTAGCTTCTAATATTACTGGGAGACACAATCTCATGACAAACTCCTTGTCCTTCTAGCTCTTACATTTTCCCACCACCTCTTCTGCAATGTTTCCTGAGCCTTAGGGGTGTGTGTGTGTGTGTGTGTGTGTGTGTGTGTGTGTGTGTGTGTGTGTGTGTTGTAGATGTATCCATTGGGGATAGACTCTGCAACTCTGCATTTTGATTGGTTGTGAGTTTTCCATGGTAGTCTCCAACTTTTGTAAAGAGAAGTTTCCAATATGAGGGGTGAAGACTACCCTTATCTATGGGTATAAGGATACCTTTAAAGATTGTTGTTCAGGATTATGCTGGTTTAGTAAATTAGCAGTTGTGGGTTTTCCTCCAAGAACCAGGACTCCTGTGGCACTGAATAGTTATCTAGGTTTCCAATCCTAGGCATAGTTTCCCTCTTATTGAATGGGTCCAATTATAGAGCTGTTGGTTACTACCAAGCTATGTGTGCCACAACTGCACCCTGAGGGCTATCATGCCATGCTGGACATTGTGGTTTATAGGTGTTAGAAAGCTATTGGTTGCCTGCCTCCTTTCAAAGTTTGTGTGGTGCTCTCTGCTGTCATAAAAGCTATTCCTCAGAGAGGGGGCATTAAGGTCAATTCCAGCTCAAGCATCTCTGGGCTCTATTTTTGATGTGCCTGGTGTCAAGTCAGAGAGAGAGAGAGAGAGAGAGAGAGAGAGAGAGAGAGAGAGAGAGAGAGAGAGAGAGAGAGAGAGAGAGAGATTTTTAGGACTCCCCATACAGAATTCCACAACATATGTATATGCATTAGCTTACATTCTGATCAGTGGGTTCCTTCTGCCAGCATTTATTTGTTTTCTTGATAGTGAGCATTGTGACTGTGTGAAATGGAATCTCAATGTAGCCTTGATTTGCATTTCCCTGATGCCTAAGTATGTTGAACACATTTTTATGTATCCATGCATTTGTACTTCTTGCGAGAAGTGTCAGGTCATTTCATTTGCTCGTTTATTGATCTGATTTTCTGTTTCATAGATAAGTTTTTGAGTTCTTTGTATACAAAGGATATTAATTTCTGTTGAATGAATAGATGCCAGTGGTCTCCTCTGCTGTTTCCCTCAGAGCTGCATCCTTTGGTGATATCTTAAATTGTGGCATTCTATTCAAAGCAATCAGATAAACAACAACAAAGCTCTACCTCATTAGAGAGCTGGAAACGGGACACAGCAAAGCTCATACAGGGTTAAAAAGTAAAAAAACAAAAAAAAAAAAAAAAAAAAACCTCTCTCTAAGGTGGACTATGCTCAAATCTCAAAGTCTAATGCCCGGAACTTTTAGAAATATTAGTCTTTTCAATAGAGCTGACATCTGCACCAAGGCTAAAATTGCCCAACAGACCAGCTCAGGCTCCCCTTGGCATGAGATCTGGGCAGAGACCATTCTATCCCTACATATGGCTCCCTCACGCTGTTCTCTTAAAGGAAAGAAAGAAAATAACATTAAGGTTGATCCTATCCCAGAGCCACCAACCTCAACCGAAAGAATAGCATCAACATTTCTCCCCTGTGCTCTTTCCATAAACCCTCAAGATAGTGAAGAATTGTAGAAGAATTTTAGATTAGCTATTAATATATCCAAAGCGCCGTTTCGTTTGTTTTTCTTCAGGAAACAGTTTTAGCATTGTCTAAAGTTTATTTCCTTGCCCTTGGAAGGTGTTAACTTGTAAGCTCAAAGGCGTTTTCTTTCTCTCTTTTCCCTCCCCACCCCGATCTGAATTCAAGGCCCCTGAAGGAATTGACTGCCTGGTCTAGCAGTCTTGGCATCACATTTCTAACTGTTATGTCCAAATATCATTGTAATACAGATCCAAATGCTTTATGTATCTGCCAACATTTTTTACTCTGAGGGAAAAATGAAAGCATGAATGTTTACTGTGGACTGATAAAAGGCACACAAAAGGCTGACCCTTCTGTGTCAGAATAGTACCTAAGCATTATGGGTGCTGATCTGTTTTCTCTACACTTGGGTCTCAACTCTGGCTCCAAAGCCCCTCCGTGAGCCTCCACTCTTCATCGCAGTAGCCAGGGCATGCACAGTCATAGATTCCTGATGAAATCTGCCTCCAGGAAGCTTCTGTGTGTTTGTTTTGGTCCCGCTCCATAAAGCTGCACGATATTAACTCTAACCCCCTTTTAAGTGGTCAGTCTTCTCCGAGTGTTTATGTACTGAGGCAGTATGTAGGCAGAGTACCCCCAGGAGCAGCATTGGTAGCAATGACATTTATTCAGAAATGTCTGGACTGCCTTCCATACGGCTGTATACATTTAAGCTGACACCGAGGGCACGCATGAAATGCTGATTCCCCACATCTTTGCCAAATCATATTATTCTGTCTGGCGTTAGCCATCCAAGCCTGTGGGAAGGGACATCTAGTTGTGGTCTCTATTGCATTGGTATTTGTCTGTTGATTAGATGATTAGTGTAATGGTAAACAGTTTCCATCTATGTGTGGTCATTCTTATGTCTTCTTTTTCGAGAGTCTACTCAGGTGCTTTCTCATGTTTAATCTGACTGTGGTCTGTCCGTTGAGTTCTTCCTGCACACTGGCTGTGAACTTCCTAATGCAATGCGGTTTGCAAGTACTATTCCATTCTCGGGTTTGTAGCTTCTCATTGTTCATTGTTGATTAGATCCTTAACTGTTCAAAAGCCTTTTTTTTATTCTGTGTCATTTTTATTTTTGTTGCCTGTGTTGTTTTTTTTTTGGGGGGGGGGTCCCAGCTAGTCCTTATTACACTAGCTATTTAATTGATGTTCTTCCCTAATATTTATCCTTTAGCTCACTTGCAGTGGGGCTTATATGTATGTGGTATAACGCAAAGTTGAATTCTCTTCTGCATATTGATCTGTACTTTTCTTGGCATCATTTCCGAGTCAAAGTAAAAAAAAAATCAACCATAATGTGTGGATTTATTTACGAGTTACCTATTCTACAATATCCATATTTTTGTTATATCTGCCATGATATTTAGTTACTCTAGGTTTGGAATTTATTTTGAAGTCAGAGGGTATAATGCCTCCAGGTTTGTACTTTTTGTTCAAGATTGATTTTGTTATTCAGGGTTATTCAAGGTTTTTTTTTGTTTGTTTGTTTGTTTTTGTTTTTTTCGAGACAGGGTTTCTCTATATAGCTTTGCACCTTTCCTGGAACTCACTCTGTAGCCCAGGCTGGCCTCGAACTCACAGAGATCCACCTGGCTCTGCCTCCCAAGTGCTGGGATTAAAGACGTGCGTTACCACCGCCCGGCTAGTTTTTTGTTTGTTTGTTTGTTTGTTTTTAACATACATGAATTTTATGGGTTTTTTTGTTTGTTTTCTTGTTTTGTTTTTTTGTCTGCTACTGGGAAAGTGACACTGATATGTTTGTTCATAGGGATAACACTGATTCTATGCATCATTTAGAGTCATGAGAAATTCACGATATTGTTGTTCTTCAGTTCACAAGTACATCGTATCTTCCCATATGTTTTATGTAATATTCTATTTCTGAAGATTTTATTTTATTTTTAATTAAGATGGAGGCCAGAAGATGGCACCCACTCCCCTGGATCTGGACTAACAGGTGGTTCCAATGTAGGCATTGTGACACAAACCTGGGTTCTCTGCAAGACCATTGCACACTTTTTCCCATGGATACATCCCTCCAGACCATACCTTTGTTTTATTTCTTACATGACTGCTTCACAATTTTCAGTGTATAGTTACCATTTTGATTAAATGTATTCCTAAATGTTTATTATTTTCAGTACTTACTGTAGGTTAGATATTGCTTTCTTTTTTGATAATTTATTGCTGAAATATAGAAATATTACTGATTTTAAATGTAGGTTTAAATAAATAAACATTTGTTAGTTTTAGATGGTTTTGGGGTGGCCAGCAGTGACCAGTTAGTTAGCTTCTTCAGGAACTTTAGAATTTTATTAATCTCGGATAATGACCTATATTTTTCCATTTTTTGGTAGTGCCCATCTATGTTTTCAGTATTAGGGTAATGCTGACCTTGCAGAATGAACTCTTACATTTTTTGGAAGCCTTTGAGAGGAACATGTATTATTTCTCATCTTACTGGTTGCTAGGATCCAGGGCTTTTTGATGAAAGGTCTTTTGTTACTCATTCAATTCCTCATCATTATTGATTTATTCAGATTTCCCCTTTTTATGATTGTCAGATTGTGCTTAGCTTTAAAATTTACTCAGTTTTCCTATATTGTCCAGTTCATCCTTACACAGTCATTCTTAGTTGTCCAAATTTATCTTTTTTTTAGTTTTGTACTATCAGTTGTTATGTGTTCTCTTTCATTTGTAATTTTATGTGAACCTTTCTTTTTCTTAATCCAGCTAAAGGTTTGTTGATTTTTGTTTCTGATTATATTAAAGAGTATTAGTTTTATGTCATGAATTCTTTGGGTACAGCATCTTTCAGTATATCCCAGTCTGAGCTTGAACTTGTGGAAATATTTCTTTCTCATTATATGGAGGGATGGGATTACAGGTACAAACCACATACTCATCAATGTTTATATTAACTATTATTTTATTAGTCTCTATTTCATTTATTTCTGAAGTGCCTTGTATTATTTCCTTCTCTTTGCTAGCTTTAGGGATTAATGTTTTTCTGTTTCTCTGAAGAATACGTTAAGATGATTGATTTGGGATATTTCTCCTTTATTTTGTGTGTGTTTGTAGCTTACTTTTTATAACTGCATTTCTCACAGCTCATAACTTTAGTAGATTTTATGTTTGTGTTTTTAATCCCAGCACTCAGGAGGCAGAGGCAGGCGGATATTTGTGAGTTCAAGGCCAGCCTGGTCTACAGAGCGAGATCCAGGAAAGGTGCAAAGCTACACAGAGAAACCCTGTCTCAAAAAACCAAAATAAATAAATAAATAAATAAATAAATAAATAAATAAATAAATAAATAAATAAAATAAAGACTAGTATTTATTTTCCTCTCTACTCCCAAATGGTATTTTCTTTTTTCTTTTTCCTGTACCACCGACAGTTGGTAGACAGTGAGACAACATCTTATGACAAAATGCCCTATTACCCTCTACCCTGAGGAGATGACTTTCTCATCTTACTTCTTTAGGTTTGTAGGGTTTTATTTTTCTTTCCCTTTTTTTTTAATTAAGAAAAAATTTTCATTCATTTTACACACCAAAGATCCCTCTCTTTCCTCCTCCCACCCCCCCAGCCTCTCCCTCCCAACCCACCCCCCACTCCCATCCACAAGAAGGCAAGGCCTCCCTTGGGGAGGCACATCCAGTAGAGGCAGGTCCAAGCCCATCCCCCTGCTTCAAGGCTGCACAACCTGTCCCATCATAGGTAGTGGGCTCCAAAAAAGCCTGCTCATGCACCAGGGATAGATTCTGATCTTACCACCAGGGACCCCCCAAAACAGATCAAGCTACACAACTGTCTCACCATGTAAAGGGCCTAGTCCAGTCCCATGTAGGCTCCACAGCCAATGATCCAATTTTCATGAGTTCCCTCCAGTTTGGTTTGGTCATCCCTGCATATTTCCCCGTCATGATCCTGATGCACTTGCTCATAGAATCCCTCTTCTCTCTCCTTGACTGGACTCCTGGTAGGTTTTAAACAAGTACTCAAGTGGGCCTGTTCTTGAATCTCAGAGTTGGGCTTAAATTCTTAGTCAAAGAAGATTGGTGTGGCACTGCTCCTGAAGGCTCTGCCTGCTGGATCTCAAGGTGCTAGAACTGACTGAAATCCTCAGCATTGCTAAGATCAGCCTGGCATTGAGATAAACCCAGAAGTCAAGTGCTCAGGAGGTCTGGAGCCTAAGTGCAGTAGGATCTGGTTGTGTCTGGGAGCTCAGGGTGACAGCAATAGACTGGAACCTGGGTGTAGGTTTTCCTGGGACTTGGGGTTGAAGACAGTCTATAACACCTACTTTCTTCTCTACTCCTGGGAGGGAGCATAATTCTCTTTCATGCTGAGGCACCTGAGGTTGATGGAGAGTGACATGGACGATGTGAAATCTTTTCAGTGTGCCACTTTTCAGCTCCCCTCTACACTCAGGTGGTGTAGTTTCTCATCTAGCTTCCTTAGCTCTTGTGAAGGTTTATTTGTGCACAGTGCATTGATGAAATTAAAGATTTGAGAAGAGGATGAGTGATAGAAGTCCTAGTATGACACATTTATTTGTAACATGAATCTTAAAAGGTCTTATGATAAAAAAAAAAATCCCAGAGCTAGATATTGGGGTGAAAGCTGAAAGATTGGAGAAGGAAAACAGCCAGTCACTAGCTTACCTCTACAAAATTCTCAGCCTAAAGTGAGTGAGTTCCTGTTTCATCACGCCTTATATACCTTTTCTATGTCCTGCCATATCACTTCCTGGGATTAAAGGCATGTGTCACCACTGCCTGATTCTGTTTTTCTCATGTAATCCAGTATGACCTTGAACTCACAGAGATCCAAGATTTCTGCCTCCCAAGAGTGAGTGATAGGATTAAGGGTGTGTGCCACCACTGCCTGACCTCTATGTCTAATTTAGTGGCTGTCTCTGTCCTCTGATCTCCAGGTAAGCTTAATCGGGATGCACAATATATCACCACACTTATTAGCCTTTTCTATGTCTTGTTTCTTTCACAGTGTTGCATCTGTTCCTGAACGCACAGTGATTAGAACTCTGTTCCGTCCTCCCTGGCAACTGTCACAGCACCTGCCCCTGTCCCTTGAATACCCCTTCCTTAATTACTCTTTTCTCTTGGTAACCATTTGCCACAGTCTTCTGGTATTACAGCTGCTTGGCTGGCCACTTCCCATCCATCTACTTTCTCAATGTTTTCCTGTTGCATGTGCTAGTGATATTTCCCAATTTTGCCTTAGCCCCTGCAGGGGAAGCTCATCCTAGTCATTTGATTTAAAAACTTAGCTATATGAAGATAGATCCAAAACACTTAACTCCATTTGAAATTGCCTTATCTTGAATTTCCAATCTGTATATGCCCTGCTGTGTTGCCCGTATAACCTGCAGTCACTATGCCTAGAGGCGGACATGTGTTCCTTTCCAGCATCATTGCTAGCTCTCAAAATTTCCCCTGGTTACTTCTCAGTAAACGGTACTTATATAACATTTACTGGATTCCTGAACTAATAGGCTGGGGATCATCTTTGCCTTTCTCCAATCAATTTCCTTGGATGTCCCTGAATGACCTGCAGTGTATATATCTTAATTGTTAGTGTTCTCCTGGAAAAATTTTCCAGTGGCTTTCCATTACTGTTCACATAAATTATCACTTATCTCAGATCTTTAGGCAGCATTCATACATTCATTTTAAAAAAATCAGGGCTGGAATTCACAAAACTGTCTTGGACAAATTCCTTTTATGTGTAGATATGTGAGTCTTGAAGTTCTCAGTTGATTTGGAACTCCATGGCATTAATTATTCCTTTTTGATGTCTGTTTAATCTTGTCAAAAACACATTCACCATGGCAAACCAGAGTGGTTGCCTGCAGAGTGATTTTTCCTGATGTGTTTTTGAAAAGAACCAGTCACTGCTGGAAGCTCAGAGGTTCCTACCCTGGACCGATTGAATCAGAAACCTTGGGGAATGGCCCAAGCTGAAACCCTTTGTAAAAGTTCTGGTGACTCTAATGAGAAGCCAGAGTTTAAACCCACTGGTAGAGAGCAGTTGGGCCCTGGGAAGATTCACAACCATAGGCACATAGGAACAAAAGCATGGAGGTAAAGGGACAGAATGGAATCACATCAGATGAGGATTCTTTCATCCCTTACAGTGTTAGCTACCCCCAAAGTTTGGAGGGTGATTTCATCTTTAGGTGAGATAATTGTGGGTGCAATTAGCTTTCCAAACCCCAGGCATGCAGTCTATCTGTGGTTCTTTAAGTTTGCTACCATTTCACCATGGGTTTTTTAGCACATTCTATACTTTTATTTAAAAAAATAAAAACCCTCTATGACTTCATTGTGCTCCAGAATTGTTCAATTGTTAACTAAATGATGAAGGCTTCCATAGTCTCTCCCCTTAGCTTATAATTATTTCATCAATCTAACCAGAATGTTACCAAATCACTTTAAAAATTCATGAGTTCCAGTTTTCTTTAGTGTATTTGATTTTATTTGTTTGTTTGTATAGGTCCCTCATTCTTGACATCAAAATCATTTAAAGCCAAAAGCACATAATAAATGTTTAAGATACTATGCTTTTTGGTTGGATGAACAGGCAAAGAGCTGATGTATAGTTAGCTCTTTGGCACACATGCATTCATGTTTACCTTAGTTTATAACATCCATCTATTCCTTTACTAAGCATGAGAAGAGTGTGTCTGTTGTGTTAGGTCTGTGATAATCTATTTATTCTTGGTTGCCTTTGCCCACTCTTCACCGAGCCTGGAACTTTTTATGGAGTAAGATATAGCCACATCATTTTTCTCATTAAGATTTCATCATTTTTACTGTTTTTTTTCAGAGCTCTTGAATCCTCCTAAGTATATTTGTCGCAGGGTATGAGATGGCAGCATGATATTCAGTCTTTCTCAGAACTTTTAGGAGTCCACCATGGCTATATTTCTACTAACTGAGATTAACATTATTCTTCAGAGAGTTTCTATTGCTTCAATCAGAAATTCTTTCTGATGGTTTGGCTTTGGACTAGAAAAGAACTTATTCTGTGATAGCCTTATCCCTCTGAACAACACTCCACCAACATGTTTCATGTCCATGGGGCTCCAGTGTGCGAGGAACAAGGCTCCCAACTGTGCAGCATGGTGCCCTAGTTCCAAATGCATAGTCTGTATGATGAGGACCCCATCCAATCCTTACTGCCATGATTCAGATATACTCTCATAAGACACCTGATTTTCACCCATCTTATACCATTAAAGTCAGTGGCTTTAGCAGGCCAGAAACCTGAATGTATGTGTTTTTCTACATAGTACTGTTGTTATTCACAGGTTTCTATTTTCCCTTCACACCCCCAAAATCCCAGGGAAAGATTAAAAATGTCAAGATTTCTATTGTCATTGAGATATTGGCATTGTTGAAAACAGTGCAATGCCTGTACAGTCAGGGTTAACTCTTTAAGTGACAGTCTCAGTTTTTGCTCGTTACTGTTCTATTTTTAGTTTGTTGTTGATTGTGACTTGCAACAAACTAAGGTTTTATTTTTTTTTTATGTTAAAGGAGAAATGCTGTAATCATGCCACTGCAGAAATAATAAAAGGAACACAACAGCATGCCTATTTTGTTGTTGGTTTTACATTCTAACCTGTACTCGGATAAGCTTACTGTTAAATGTGGACTTTCAAAGAATTGCAGGAGTACTTAATGTGTATACTCTTGAAAGTGGCAGCCATTTATATTCATTACTCTGTCAAGTCAAGGGAAGCGTTGAGCTCAAGTAAGCATGTGGGGGCTTGAATTACAGTTACATACACGGGATGGCACTGGTAGGTTAAGTGGGCACTAGCAAATTGGAAAATGGAGACACGTCATTGCCAAATGTCTTGGCAGCAATTCAGACCCTGCAACATTGTGCACAACTGGTGTATAAGGTGAATAATTCTCTATTGGATCCAATGATTTTCTGTACTGCTTGAGCAACCTGCTCATATATTCTGGGTGGAGAGAATGTAAAATTTGGTATCAGATGTGTGTGTGTGTGTGTGTGTGTGTGTGTGTGTGTGTGTGTGTGTCTGTTAAAACATCAGACTCTTTATTACTGACTTTTCTAAAGGAAATGATAATTTCAGTTATATAATATCTCAGGCACTTGCAGTTTAAATTGCATATGGGGGTATTTGGTTAGATGATCATGACTTAAAGAATAATAGAGGAAAAGTTATTTTCATGACTGTTGTTACACCTTATCTGCAGAATTGTGAGATTGGAATTTTAATTGTGAGTTGTCTTCTGCTCAAGGTCCTTACCTTCTAAACCCCTTTTTCATGGGAAGAGAGGGTACAAGTACGTTTTTTGAGTCTCATTCTAGAATTGATTTTTTTCCATTTTACAGATATAGTTAAAGAATTATTTTCATAAAGTATATTTTGGTGATGTTTTTCCCCTTTGCCAACTCCTCCCCACTTCCCTCCCCACCCAACTTTACATTCTTTCTCGTTCAAAAAAAAAAAGAACCCATAAAAACACAAAAATTAAAATCAAACAAGAAGTCCAATAAGACAAAAGAATGCCAAAACAAAATGAAACACAAAGTACAAAAAATACTATAGTGGGTTTTGTTTTGGTGTGTGTGTGTGTGTGTGTGTGTGTGTGTGTGTGTGTGTGTGTGTGTGTGTGTGTGTATACCAACTATTCCTGGCCTTGGGGCCTGTGCAAAAGTATGGTTGATATACCCAGTGAGACTCCACTAGAGAAAACTGCTTTTCCCTTTGCAATGAGTATCCATTGCAATTGCAAGCATCTTGTTGGTTAGTGGTGGAACCTGGTGTCTACTTCCCCTCTTAGTGCTGGGACCCTCCTGACTTGAATTTTTGCAGGTCTTGTGTGTATGGCCATAGTCTTTGTGAGATCATATGAGCATCAGTTCTTTGTGTCTGAGAGATATTTTCATTGAAGTTATCCACCACTTCCGGCTCTTATGACCTTTCCACCTCTTCTTCCACACAGATCCCCAAGCCTTGAGGTGGGCTTTTGATGAAGACATCCTATTTAGAACTGAGTGCTCCAAAGTCTCTCACCCTCATTTCACTGACTGGTTCTGGGTCTCTGTGTTAACTCCCATCTCTTGCAAGAAGTTGCTTCTCTGATGAGGGTTGAATGAGGCACTGACCTATGGGTTTATCAATATGTGATTACGAGTCATTTTCTCGCTATGTTTCTTTTGTAGAATAATAGCGTTATGTTAACCCCTAGGTCCATAACCTATCTAAGTCTCGCATTCTTGACTAGTTTGGTAGTGTCAGGTATGGGTTCCATCTCATGGAATGGGTCTTAAATTAAAAAAAAAAAAGTGGTTGGTAACTTGCATAGTATTTGTGCCACTGTTGTGCCAGTACATCTTGTAGGCAGGTCACTATTGTAAGTCACGGGGTTTGTAGCTCGGTGATGCTGATGATTATCTTTCTCCTCCAGTAGCATTAAGAGTACCTTCCAACACCATCAAGACTAATCAGTAGGGATGAACCTCCTAACTAGGCACCAGATTGACTCCTTCTTGTTCAATGACATAAGTAACTGTTGTCTTCGACAAAAGAGACTTAGCCTCAGGATGTGGAGAGCAGTAAATAAATAATCTTGGCAATTAATTGCCTGTGATATTTGGTTCCATGAAACCAACAACTCAACAAGATGTAACCCATTCTTGGCACTAGAGGTTTTATTTGGTAGCATAAGATGTCTAGTTGGGGCATTGCTGCCCAAATTATATGATAACTTCATTTAGAATCCTTTTGTATATGTATTTATTTTAAGAAACTCCTATGATAGTAAGTTTCCATATGACCCCTAAAATGGTTCTTAGTGTTAGTTGACCACCACAGTTCCCTCCTTTACCCTTCTTTTTTGAACCTCCCTATTTAATTTTTCTAATTTTCTATTTATTTCTCTATAACACTATCTTCTATTTCCGGTTCCTTGGGAGAGCCTCTCCCTGGTTAGTCCCTTACTAGGTACCTAACTTCTATGGTTATTCAAATTGTAGCACATGTAACAAAAACTTAAAAGCTAACATCTGGTCACCAGCATTAGTTCATAGGCACAGTGGGGCCTAGAGACATCATCATGCTGGTTTCCAGAAGCTGAGTTTATCATAAAACCTATGTAACCACCTGGAGACACTTGCAGAAATTGCACCTAGACCAGGACTGAAGCTGATCGGAGAGTATGGGCTCTGGAACAAAAGTGGGCTATGGAGAGTCAGATTTAACCTCGCTAAGATCTGCAAGACAACTTGAGAGCCACTGATGCTGGAAGAAAGGACCCACAGTGTCTTCTTGAAAGCAGTGTACTCTGCTGAGGTGACTTGTTCATGTTTGGGTGCTGGATGAAGGCAAGATGAAGCTAGATTACATCCTAGGCCTGAAGATTAAAGGTTTCTTGGAGAGGTTGGTCTGGACCCAGGTCTTTAAGCTAGGTCTCACCAAATTGAGTCTCCATGCCTGTGTGTGCTCATCTACAAGTATCGTATCAGGATCCATAAGCAGGTGGTGAACATCCATCCCTCATTGTCTATCTGGACTCCCAGAAACACACTGACTTCTCCAACTCTGTTCTTCTTATGGTGGTGGTTGCCCAGGTCATGTGAAGAAGAAGAATGTCAAGAAGGGCCAGGGTGGTATTGGAGACAAGGATAATGAGGAAGAGGATTAAACTAACAATGCCCTGAACTGGAGAATTGTCTATTTTTTTTTCAGTTGACTAATAAATTAGAATTAACACAAGCATACACACATCCAAGCTATCATCCACAAAGAAGAGAAATATGCAACATTTGTCATTTTTAGTTACTTCACTGAGAATGGCTTTTTCTAGCTGCATCCATTTACCTGAAAAATTCATAATTTCATTTTTCTTAACAGCTGATTAATAATATTTTATTGTGTGTATGTATCACATTTTCATTATCCACTCACCAGTTGTTGGACATTTAGGTTGTTTCCAAATCATGAGTGGGGCGACAATAAGCATGGCTGAACATGTATCTCTGTAGTAAGATGTCGAGTCCTTGAGGTATATGCCCAAGAGTAGTATATCCGGATCTTGAGGTAGATCTATTCCCAGCTCCCTGAGAAACTGCCACACAGATTTCCACAGTGGCTTTTCCCATTTGTACTTTCACCAGAAATGAATAAGCCTTCCCCTTTCCCTGTATCTTCACCAGCCTGAGATATTACTATTTTTAATTAATTTTGGCCATTCTGATTGCAGTAAGATGAAACCTCAGAGTAGTTTTAATTTCCGTTTCCCTGACAGCGAAGGATGTCAGACAGTTAGGTGTTTCTCCAACATGTGTGTTTCATCCTTTGAAAACTTTCTGTGTAATTCTGTATACTATTTTTAATTGGGTTATTTGTATCTTGAAGTTCAGTTTTCTTAGTCCTTTATGTATCTAGATACTAACCCTCTATCACATATATAATTGGTAAAGATCATTATCAGTTCTGTATCCTGCCACTTGGCCCGAATGATGTTTTAATTTGCCATACAGAAGGTTTTTAATTTCATGAGGTACCATTTTTTTTTTTAAATTGTTGGGCTTAGTGCCTGTGCTACTGGCATTCTATTCAAAGACTCTTTTCCTCTGCCAATTGAGTTCAAGCCTATTCCCCACTTTCTCTTCTGTCAGATTTGGGATATCTGGTCTTATGTTGAGGTCTTGATACATTTTGGAGTTGAATTTAGTGCAGTATGATAGACATGGTTCTATTTCCTTTTTTATTATTAAATTTATTTTTATTAAGAAATTTTCTATTCATTTTACATACCAACCACAGATCCTTCTCTCCTCCCTCTTCCCACCCTCCAGTTTTCCCCCCAATCCCCCCCCCATTCCCACCTCCTCCAAGGCAATGTTTCCCATGGAGAGTCGGCAGAGCCTGGTACATCAGTTAAGGCAGGTCCAAGGCTCTCCTCCCTGCACCAAGGCTGGGCAAGGTGTCACACCTTAGGCACTGGGCTCCAAAAAGCCCACTCATGCACCAGGGATAGATCCTGATCCCCCTGCCTGGAGGCCCCCAAACAGTTCAAGCTGAACAACTGTTTCACCTATCCAGAGGGCCTAGTCCAGTACCAGGGGGGCTCCTCAGCTAATGGTCCACAGTTCATGTGTTTCTACTAGTTTGGCTAGCCGTCTCTATACTTGTTTCTCATCATGATCTCGATGTCCCTTGCTCATGGTTCAATTTTCATTCTTCTGTATGTAACCATCCAGTTGATCAACACCATTTGTTGAAGACGCTATCTTTTCCCCAGTATGTATTTCTGGCATGTTTGTTAAATATACAGTGTCTGTAGATGAGTGGAAAGATGGGTCTTCAGTTAAATTCCATTGATCAATGTATCTATTTTTATGCCAGTACTATATCTCTGATACACAGCTTGAAATCTGGGGTGGTAATAACTCTAACATTTCTTTTATTTATTATTCAGGATTGTTTTAGTGTTCTCTCTCTCTCTCTCTCTCTCTCTCTCTCTCTCTCTCTCTCTCTAGTTGTGTATGTGTGTGTGTGTATGTATGTGTTTGTGTGTGTTTCCATATGGATTAAAAAATATTTTCAATATCTGTGAAGAATTGTGTTGGACTATGTCTACGGCCATACCACCCTGAACACTCCTGATCTCGTCTGAATCGAATTATAATGTATCTGTAGATTGCTTTTGATGGCCATTTTCACAATATTAATCCTAACTATCCATGAGCATAGGAGATCCTTCTATTTTCTGGCATCTTCAATTTTTCCCTGCATTGTCTTAAAGTGTTTGTAATACCAGTTTTTCACTTGCTTGGTTAGAGTTATTTTTTGTTGGGGGGCAGGGTATTGTGAAAGATACTGTTTCCTCATTTCTTCTCGTCTGTTGGCCATTGGTTTATAAGAGAGCTACTGACTTTTGTGTTAATTTTGTATCCTGCTCCTTTAATGAAAGTATTTATCTGTTGCTGAAGTTTCCTGATGGAGTCTTCAGGGTCTTTTATGTTTCAAAATAATATCATCTGCAAATAAATATACTTTGAGTTCTTCCTTTCCTACTTGTATGTCCTTGATACCCTTCAGTCTTCTTATTGCTCTTTCTAAGACTTCAAATACTCTATGGAATAGGTACTGAGAGGGAAAATTAAAAAAAATGTCTACTAAAATCAGAAACAAGAATGGCATTTTTAGAGTTTTGGTTATAATTTAGAAATGTTCTCTTATTATTTTCCTTTGTTTACTGAGTCCCTTTAGGGAATGATAATTATGCAGCTTATAGGAAAGGCATGCACAGATTTTAATACCTTTAACAAATGGGTAATACAATTTCATTCATTTTTCTCAATACCTATAGAACTCTTAGGCCGACCAGCATTTCTATGGGGAGTCTCAAGTCCCACCTCCTAACAAACAAGTCCTAGCATACTTCTTAGAATTTTGTCAAAAACATATTAAATATTGAATCCTTAATATTAAATGTGTTTTAACTAAATCTATAAGCTTTTGCTTTGTTTTCACATTTAAAATGTTATGTTTAAGACCAAATAACTAAAACAAATGTTTTTATTGCCTAATGATGTTTCCAGCAAATCATTTAAAAATCTAGTGTGTTAATACCTGCTGTTGCTTATATAGATTAAAAAGTAGTTAGCATCGTTCCCAGCCCTTGCCTAGAGCCAAGAAGAAAGGATACAGATCCCAACTTGTCCTCAGAAAGTGGTGGGATTATTTCAGGTCTTCTAGATTAAAACATATATTAGCATGCTCAGTTTTAGAAAAAAATTTATGACAAAATAAATGAAATTAAAAGAAAAAACCAATTATCCCATTAGAAGCAAACTTCTTCTTTTTATAAAGACTTTCAGGAAGTTAATGTCTTTAGCAACTACATGGTAGGTATGTGTGATATTAATTTCAATTCTTCTGTAAGTTGATTATGTCAGGGTATTTTATCCCAGCAATAAAAATAAAGCTAGGATAGTATGTACACTTGTAGGGAGATTTAAATCTTTAAATTTAATATGACACCAAAAGCATTTATGTAGAGCCTTAGGTCATTCTTCAAAGATACTATTTTCATGGCTATAGTTTTTTCTTCCTAAGGATAGGCAAAACTTAACTCTATATTTTGGCACTATATATAACTTTATTATACATGTGCACTTATTTCTTTTTAGAATGACTATAATGTTACTTAGGACTTGCCTTGAGTTGTAAGTTTTCTCTCAAGTATCAGAAAGTGGAATATTAGTGGTTATTCCCAATGTTGTCTTGCTCCGTGATGTTTCCTGGGACCTGGGTCTCTTAGGGACATCGGTATGTGAGTTTTTACTTTTGATTTTCTCACAGTTGCTCCTGCACTGGTGTCTTTTACTATTGTGTTGTCTTCCTTACAGTGAAAAGAGAAATAAATGGAAAACCCACAAGAACAAGTTCTAATGGATCTTAGCTATCAGTGGAGGGAATGCCATCCTTCCTTGAGGCATTAGCTCATGTGTTAGAATGTGGTCAAGTCTGTGCTAAGGGAGACAGAAGGACTGACTATTCTGTCATTTTCTTGTTCTGTCCTTGGAAAGAGTGGATGTGGATGAATGAGTGGAGAAGGCCGACTGGGGGAGACCTTCAGTGATAAAGCTCTGATGAAGAGAAGGACGTAAGGTTGGATAGAATCAGTGCAATGTGGTGCTAGGGATGCTGGAGATCTGGAAGTCTTTTAGAGTCTGACAGCACTCTAGTGGTTTCTGTTTGTAATACTAGCTTTCAGGAGGCAGAGGCAGGAGGATTGCTGCAAGTTTGAGGATGGTCTGACCTATATAGGGAGTTCTGAGTCAGGGCTGAGGAGGGAGACCCTGTCTCAAAAGACAATAATAAAAATAGTTTGTCACAAATTAAGTCAAAGGGCTTTTATCACTAACTAGGCCTATACTTAATTGATGATAATCTTTGGGAAGATACTTTAATGGTTTCTCAAAGCCAAGGAAGGTCTCATGGAGAGGATAAGCCATTTGTGGTTTTGTTCACTGATATCCTCACCAACTGAAAAAGACCACAACCACCTAAATATTTCACATAACACACAATTTGTTTGTTCATTGTTTTTTTCACATGTTGAAAGTAGTGTGTGTGTGTGTGTGTGTGTGTGTGTGTGTGTGTGTGCAGAGTTCTTCCACAGTGTAGTTGAAGGTATTAGAAAGAAAGTAAGACTTCCAGTTAGTCTGAGATTTCCCATGACTTCAGGGACAAACTGAGTAGGGGAACGCTGTGCTCAACTGTAGTATGTATGTGTTTGAAAATAAGTTTATGGGAACTGGGCCTGGGCACATAGCTCAGTACTTGTTTCACATGCACAGAGCCTTGAGTTCAATTCTCAGCACTGCATTAATTGGCTGTGGTGGCCCCCACCTGTAATCTCAGAATTTAGGAAGGGAGGCAGGTGGATCAGAAGTTCAAAGGTAATCCTCTGCTACAGCTATTTCATGGACAGACTGAACCATCTGAAACAGTGACTCAAAAAATAAAAGCAAAACAATAACAATAAAAAAGGAAAATAGGGGCTGGAGAGATGGCTCAGAGGTTAAGAGCACTGACTGCTCTTCCAGAGGTCCTGAGTTCAATTCCCAGCAACCACATGGTGGATCACAACCATCTGTAACAAGATCTGATGCCCTCTTCTGGCCTACAGTCATACATGCTGTATACATAATAAATAAATAAATCTTTAAAAAAATAAAAATAAAAAGGAAAATAAAATATTCCTATGCAGCACATTACCATGTTTAATGGAGATATATAATGAAAGTTTAATAGTAATAATTAAAATTATGTATATGAAGTGAAAAAATAACTTAGTAAAGTTTACTTTCATAAAGCTGATTTTAAAGATAATTACTTATAAATAGAAAATCCATACTTCATATTTCTTAGAAAATTTGAAAATATAGATATTATAAGATTTATAAAATGAAATATATTCTAAGATACATGGTCTGTTTCCATTATTGAGGTATATTTCAGGAGATGATTTAGGCTTAAACTGAATGTTAACTATTTTTGTAAAGGTTAAGGAAAACATAGACAACAGTAGAGAAATGTCTTTCTCTCCATACACTAATATGTATACTGCTATTTCTCTATTATTAAAATACATTTTGTTTTGTATATTCCTAGAGAAACTTCCATTTTTACATAATCACAGACTGAGGGCATGGATGGGCATGTTGGACTTCCTGAAAAATGACTACTGTTATTTGGTCATATATCTTGAAATAATAAATTATTTCTTTTCAAAACTATCCTAAGCATTCACTGTAGCATATTTAACTGGACAAGCAGTTATAATTAATTGCTTTTTCAATGGTTTAGGTAATTTACTGCAATATTTGAGACTTCATTCTCCCCAAACAGTAATTTCTAATATACATACAGTCTAGTGTTCATTTTACTGAATGTAGATATGGAAGTGCTATGGGCAGACCCCTCTGTACTCTGTGAATGTATGTTGCTCTCAGTGGGTGATAATAAAAGCTGATTTGGCCTATATCTAGGCAGAATAAGGCTGGGCAGGAAAGCCAGACAGAGAGACAGGGAGAAGGCAGAGTAGAGGGAGATGCAAGCCAGCTGCCCAAGAACCAAGATGCCAAAGGACCAGTAAGCCATGGGATGTGGTGATGCATAGATTAATAGAAATGGCTAATTAAGATTTAAGAGCTAGTTAGTAATAAGCCTAAGCCACTGGCCAAACATTTATAATTAATAGAAGCCTCTGTGTGATAATTTGGGAAGCAGCTGCTGGGTACTTGGGAAAGAGTGGGACAGAGAAAAGCTTCTGTTTACATGGAAGGTAGCCTTGGATCACTGACTCTAACAACTGGAAGTACATTATTCATCAACACATATGGTGGATACATGAATTCTTTGGGTGTAAATAAAAACAACATCACACTGTTTCTCCGTTACATTTCACATATTACAGAGACAATGATGGAACAAGAGAAGGACGATAGTAAGTTTGTGAGGCAGTATTAGGTCCTAGAAAATGAAAGAGTTGAGAAAGAGGAAATTATATGAAGAGAATAAGGAGTGGGGAGGAAAAAAGAGAAAAGAATAATGGTTCAGAGACCCCCACCTCAATGATAAATAACTCAACAGTGGTTAGCTAGAGTCCAGAAAGTACCATCTGGGATTAAAGTTTCATTTATTAATGATACAGAAATGAAAGAGTTTCATTTAAGAAGAGAGGAAATGATGGGGTGGGAATTTAGGAGAGAGGAGTATGTGGGGGAGTTGGATGAGGGAGATTGCAGGGACTGGCTTCAGTACACTTACTGGGCTAGAAAGAGTAATAGGTTGTAAAGTCCATTTTTAGAGGAGGAGGAGGAGAAATATATCCATTAAAAATTAATAGGCTGAGAAGAGTGTGCTGGGAGAGAGATCAAGAAGTGCACTTGAGTAGCTAGTTACCCTCTGAGATGGCTGAAAAGCACATTTAAAAGCAAATCATTTGCAGGAAAGGTTTCTGGTTCTTAATAAGATAATTCAGCATGTGAGATGTCACGAACAAAGACAGTTATTTTGATGGGCAAAAAAGCTCTAGAGTGACATTTCTTGGACGTGAGCTTTTTCTTGGAAGTGTGGGAAGTGGCAAGCTGAGAGTCTTGTCTTGTCTTCCACTGGTGGAGGTAATAATGAGCAAGAAGCACCCACAGGGAATGCTCCTGGAAGGAAAAGAAGCATTGTGCTGGGCAAATAGCACCATCAGCCTTCAAGTAACACAACCATGGCTGCCCATTAGTGTTCATTAATCAACAGGAGAGAAAGGCACAAAGTGTGTGGAGTAAGATTTCCAAAATGTGGCAGCCAAGTTAGGAGCACTCTAGGGTGCCCACAGGGTGGAGGTGATGCAGGACTTAACTCCAGCTGTGACAGAATGGACTGGATTTTGGTTTGGCATTCTCCAGTTCTGGCTAATAAACATTCAGGCCACATTGTCCTCTCCTCTCTTTCCCAGGGTAGGAGTGCTCATTAAAGTTACCTTCTCAGAGATCCAACCTCTGCCCTCTGTAGCCAGAAAAGGAAACAGCCTGTCCCTTGACATTGGGTACAAAGCACTGTAGGATTCCTGTCTTCAGGAGAGCAGTCTGACGATGTTTTGAAAAGCTCCAGGTGCACTGCATGCAAGCCAGCTTCCTGAAATCGGGTCAGAAACTGGAGTAGGGGAAGCAAGCTGCCCTCCAACTCTGGTGGCATGCATTCAATGCCTTGAAGCAAAGCTGGAGAGACTCAGCCAGACCTCCTGTAGCCATGTGGCACCCGGTGGCTCTCCGTCATACATGGTCTCTCCAGATAGGCAACTCTGTTTTCTTAAGGTTTGATTCAAATGTTCTCTTACTTGAGATAATAAGAACATGTAAAAATATAGGGAACCTTGTGTCACAGGTAGAAATGGAATAGCATAATTCTGTCTCCCTACTTGTGGGACATTATTTTTATTTGGTTTCTTACTATTTGTGAAATAATTTATACAAAATTTATTTTCCATTTAGCATGAATATTATGATTCGAGGGTTTATCAAAAACTTAAGGGTTTCCTGATAACATCATTTGACAAGGTCATCTGACTCACGGGAAGTAGAGAAACTATCTTTATATATGCTTGATTTTCACCATTCAACTAAAAATCTTTAAAATCTGAATGAATCATTCTGTTACTTTGTAGCCAGTCAGGTTAGTGTACTAGACAATTAACATCAAGTTTTACTCCACCATTCAAATTTTGCATTACAAGCAGCTGTATTTTGTTTGGGGGCATTTACCCCTATAGCTTTTCTTTAAAGCATAGGATTGTTTAACCGATCTTTTATTCTTAAAATGTCTAAGTCTCCTTTGTTATTTTGCTTTGCTTTGTTTTTGTTTTTGGTTTGGGATTTTACTCGGTAGCCTAACTGGCCTGGGACTGACTGTGTCACTTAGGCTGGCCTCATATCTGTGACAATTCTCCTGCTTTAGACTCTTCTGAGTATGAGGATTATTGGTATTAACCATCATACCTGGCTTCCCCTTTTAAGACTTGATATATGGAAAGTAATTGTAGATTTTTGTCCTTTTTTCAACTTGAGGCCTCTGTCAACACGTAACATGGAAATATTTATAGAGAACACAATGAAAAGGGTGGGCTTAGTGGCACATACCTGTAAAAACAGGAAACTGAGACAAGAGAATCCTGAATTTGAGGCTAGCCTGGGCTGTACAATGAATCTCTGCCTCAGAATAACAAGATAAGTAAATGAATACATAAGTAAAAAGTGAAAATAGTTGCTTTTACTTCTGATTTCAAACCATCAGGTCAACAGAAGCTACAGAGAAATCCGTCCACTGCTTACAGAGCCACAGAACTAAAAGGAGGGGCAGGGTGGCTTCAGTCTTAAAGTATTTCACAGTTTAACCTTGTGCGGTGAATGGATGTATTGGCGTTATCTAGTTATGGTAGGTTAGTACAGTCGGCTTCTGGTTGTTTCTCCTTCCTCATCCTAGATCTCTTGAGAGGCATTGGCATCATCATGAAACACTGCCAAGATTGTATGGCAAGTGTCTTACCACACCTTAAAGATAGCCATGGCTCACAATATGGGCACAATTGTATCAGTGAGCTGTCAAGATACAAAGGGCTGTTAGGATTAAATAGTAAATCTATGGTAAAGTGAAAAGAGCTATGTTTTTTTTTTTTTATCCTATGTAACAAAGCTACTTTACTTTTGGAGGGATTTATGTGAAGTGTTCACGGATTATATGTGCAGAAGCCAGTGGAGGATGTCAGATATCCTATTTTGCCACTGTCCAACTTATTCTTTTGAATTGGTGTCAGGGTATCTCACTAAATTTGGAGATAAATTGGTAGGGAAAAAAAAAGACTGAGTGTCTCTCTTGTCTCTGCCCTACCCACTGACAGTCCTGGGATTACTGACAAATGCATGGCTATGCTTGGCTTGTTACATGGGTTCTGGGAATCTAAACTCAGTTCCTCACTCTTATGCGGCAAGGACTCCTACATAACAAGACATGTCCCCAGGGCACACCTCAACTTTTTCATGTATCTTGAAATTCAGAAGACATTCAAGGATCCTGTACAGTCTTTAGGTCAGCCCCACTCCCATTACACAAACACACAGGCACACACACACAAATACACACACACACACACACACACACACACACACACACACATACACACTTGTGTTCATATACATACTCTTACACAGCCGGTTTTTCAATCTGTCTTAAATTATATGGGAATTTGTTCCCAAATAGAAGGTCTTTATCTGGTATTATATATCTAGTGAACTTTATGGCTTACATACCCATTCATATTTCTCTCAAAGTTATAAATAATTTTCTCCCCAAAAAATGTTGCATGGATAATTGTTTAAATAGCCTTCCAGTTAAAAGCTTCCAATCAACTGATTGTCAACTGTCATTCTTTATGTAGACCTGTTCTTTCATGAAAGTAAGAAATGCACCTGGTCCTGAATTTCCTGATTCATTAGAGTATGAGGTCTTGGCTGCCTCAGCCATATCAAGCAAGTTTACACACTTACAGTTCAATTAGCAATAATATTTGACATCTGTTCCCACCACTGTGTCTGAGTGGAACACGTACAAAACATGTTGGCTCACAATTAATTTCAATAAAACACATAATTTTTATTACATCTGCTCTCTCTCTGAATTAAAATCAGTTCTCTCTGTGTATGTCATATGAAACAATTGGTCACTATCATAAAATTGTAAAATTTGACATCAATTTCAATGATAATGAAGGCTAATTATTGTGTTTTTGACATCTGCCCTTTACATGATGACCCTATTAATAGAATTTTGCTGGGTCTGCCTGCTTCATATTTATGCTCGACCTTAGCAGACAACAAACTATGACACTGGTTTGGGAACAACATTTGATCTTGTCTTTAATTCATGGCTTAGAGTCTTTCATCTCTTTGATCATCAAATGGGTTTTATTTAGTACTGTTTATTATATTTAATTTACTTGGCAAACAGCACATACTTTTATCTTTAGAGTGGTGATACTGAGGTGAATAATAGCTTAATTTAGAGGAAGATGCTGAAGAACACTATAGATGATTTTACCACTGTAATTTACATCCTCATCATTGTGGGGGTGTGTGCATACATATGCAGTCAGACACTCTTCTGAAAGAAAAGAAGCAGGATGTGTTTGGTAGGATGAGACTCTTTTTTTTTTTTTTTTTTTGGTTTTTCGAGACAGGGTTTCTCTGTGTAGCTTTGCGCCTTTCCTGGAACTCACTTGGTAGCCCAGGCTGGCCTCGAACTCACAGAGATCCACCTGGCTCTGCCTCCCGAGTGCTGGGATTAAAGGCGTGCGCCACCACCGCCCGGCTAGGATGAGACTCTTAAGCAGCATACCTTTCTCACCTCTATATGAACTGTCCTTGAACCTAGGCTTGCCATAGTTATTTTAAAGCCATTGTCTGAGTCAGTGTTCCATTGCTGTGAAGAGACACCATGACCATGGCAACTCTAACAAACAAAGAAAGCATTTAATTGGAGACCTTTTTACAGTTTCAGAGGTTATTCCATTATCATATGATGGGGAGCATTGGAAGTGTGCAGGCAGACATGGTGCTGGAGAATTAGCTGAGACTTCTGCATCCTGATCTGTAGGCATAGAAAGGGAGAAAAGGCCTGGCATGGGATGTTGCAGCCTCAAAGCCTAACCCCAGTGACACATTTTCTCCAAGGGAGCCACATCTCCCAACCCTTCTAATCCTTTCAAATAGTGCCACTCCCCAGTGACTAAACATTCAAATATATGAACCTATGGGGGTCATTCTAGTTCAAACTGCAGCATATCATTCTCTGGTCCCAAGGGTATGTAGCCATATCATAATGCAAAAAATGCATTCAGTCCAACTTCAAAAAACCTGCATAGTTAATCACATTCGGAACTCCCTTTAAAAAGTATAAAGTTCAAAGTCTCTTCTGAGATTAATGGCAACCTCTTAACTGTAATCCCCTGTAAAATCAAAATAAAAAAAGCAAATAATGTAATTCCAATGTGCAATAGCACAGAGCATACACTACTATTCCAAAAGGGATGCGGAGGTTGCAGAGTGATGAAATCCTGAAGCAAAACAAGGCTGAAAAGCAGCAGCATGGCAAACTCCAAATTCTGTACCTTCATGTCTGTTGTCAAAGCACTCTTCAGGTTTCCAACTCCTTTCAGCTTAGTTGACTCCAACTTACTTCTCTCTCTTGGGCTGGTTCTACACTTGATCTACAGCTTTCCTTGGCAGGTGTCGTACAACTCCAGCATCTCTAACATCTTGGGGTCTCCAAACACAATGTAGGCTTTACCTTCACAGGTTCACACATTGGTCTCTCTGGGTTTTCATGCAGGGACACCCCTGACACACCTGGCCTCAGCAGCTTCCCCAAATGCAGAACAAGATTTCATAACCCCTTTTTGTATTCCTGAGTCTAAAGTCAGAATCACATGGTTGAAGTTGCTGAGTGCTATTGCTTGATGGGTCTGTAACTTAGTCCTCTCATTCAATTACGTTTGCATCAGCTTCACTCAATTCATTCAATTTCATTGGCATCCAATTCCCTTCACTATGTATCCTTTCCTTTAATTCCCTTTCACAAGTTGGAAGCTTAGCTGGGTGGGGTGAAGCATAAATCTAATTAACCTTTTCAATAAAACCAAGAATCAGATATTGGGGTAATAACCTGAAAGATAGGGGAAGCAGAGAAGCCACCAGTGACTTCTTACCTCTCTGGATCCTCCAACCAAAAAAGCTCATCACTTCCTGTCTCTACCTCCCATGTGCTTCTATGGTTAACTAGTGGCTAACTCTACCTTCTGATCTCCAGGCAAGCTTTCTTTGTCAGAACACACACAAAAAAAATCACACAACAGTGGGGTCTTGCCCTGAGGTCACCATTGAATTTATTCTATTTAGCATCAGGCTTTTCGTTAGACTTTTTATCTCCTTGAGTACTGGACTTAGCTCTATTACTTTTCCTGGTATCTGTTTTTCTCCTCAAACTGTAATTTCATATTTCTCCTTGACCCACTTACTCTTTTTCATTATAGATTTGCATAACAGTGACTACTCATAACCACGTAGAAAAGTCAACACTAGGCTGTCCTAAAACCCCTTCTGCCAACACCATTAATACAACACTCTTCAATTTAGCCTCAGGTAGATTTTTAGGACAAGAGCAAAAACCAGTAACCTTCTTTGCCAAAATATCATTAAGTATGGTCTCTATGCTATTTACTAATATTTGTCTGCTATGAAACTTCTCGAATTGGGCTCCAATAGTTCAAATTATCCTTTGCACTGTCTTCCATGCTCCTATTAGGATGGTCCATTAAGCCTGGTTCAAAACCTCCAAGTACTTTTCTAGTCCAAACTCCCAAAGTCCTCGGTATTCTTCCAAAAAACAGCATGGGCAGACCTATCACAAAAATACCTCAGTCCCTGGTACCAACTTCTGTCTTAGTCACTGTTCTATTGTTGAGAAGAGACACCATGACCAGGGTAGCCCTTATAAAAGAAAGCATTTACCTGGGGCCTTGCTTACAGTTTCAGAGATTAATCCAGTACCATTGTTGGGGGCCACACGGGTGAAATGGTGCAGGAGGTGTAGCTGAGATTTCTTTACACTGATCCATAGTCAGAAAGTGAAAATCTGAGCCTTTCAAGGGCTTTTGATACCTCAAAGCCCACATAGGGCTATACCTCCCAGTCCTGCTAATCCTTTCAAATAGTACCACTCTCTGGTGACTAAATATTCAAATATACAAGCATATGGGGACCATTCTTATTCAAACCATCACAGAAATAAAGCTATTATGTATGTATATACATATTAGGTATATATATACCTAAATATAATCTCCCAGTCTGTACAGTGTTACTTATATGTATGTTTTCAGGGCTGTAATAACAATTTTTAAAAAGAGGCCATGAATTTGAAAGAGAGCAAGGAAGGGTTTGGGGAGGATTTAGAGGGAGCTAAGGGAAAGGAAATACTATGTAATTACAATATAATCTCAGGAAAGAAATGATGTAACAGCTAAAAGTTTTGGGGATGTATGTGTCTATGTGTATGTTCATGTGCGTATGTTCTCATCTCATTGGTCTATTTTGTGAAAACACACACTGATACATCATTCTGAGGTCTGTTTCAAAGCAACACTGACATATATCCACTTAAACTTATGAATATTTATATATATTTAATAACTCACTTGAGAGGTACAAGAAGTTTATATGCAAATTTGAATATAGAATGGATACCTAAGAATAGAAAGACATATAAAACCAAATTATAAGTGCTCAATCATGGGAATCATTACCATGTATCAACTTTCAACAAATGGATGGAAATACACATATATATATACAAAAAAACACCATGCACAATATACCTTTAGCACTCCAAACAATTTCATTTGTTAATAACATCATTTTTGGACAATTTGACTTTTACATGCTACATGAAATAAAGAGAGGGTAAATGAATGTCTGGTTCTTTGGTTATATTCATAACAGCATATCAACTGTACTTGTGAATCATAATTTTAGACAAAATAGCATGTGAGGCCATTGAAACAATTGTCACTTAGCAGAATTTCTTTCTGCCTAACCAATCCACATCTGCCTTTTCTGGAAGCATGTTTCAAATGGCTGTGGACCTCAGTCTTTCAGTAAGTGGCACAAGTAATAGGATCTTCTTGAGTATTATTAAAGTTTCACATACACATGTGGAAAGATTTTATTCTCTTCAAAATGAAAATACCTGCATTATTCCTGGTTTGATTGCTAATTTATGTTCATTATTTAAACAAATTTGTATTTTAAACATGTAAAAACATTTAAAAAGGAAGATGGTACTATTTTGATTCTCAGTGTTCAGAGATAATCACTATCATTTTACAAACATCATTGTAGAGATTACTTTTATCACACGCAAAACCACTATCTCAAAGAAATCATATTTTCTGTTTTGCTTACCAATCATGTATTCAGGTCAAAATATATAGAATTATTTCACCAAATACTTTAAAAAATAATTTGGAAAGCTAATTCACTATCAAAGTGAAAGACACACAGACAAATTCCAGCCAACACAGAAATACATTTGAAAAGGTACTAATTTTCAGAGAAATATTAATCCCATCTATCTTCTATAGCTAATATTTAATGTAATTCACATTGTGACTAGCTGCCTAGAAATAATTTTATTTAAATACAATCACAGTTTATATATACTCTCTCTGTGTTATTTTTTTTCTTAAAAATATATGCAAAGCAGATACAATTATGCTTGCCTTCAGCACCAGAACTTAGCAGGTTGAAATAGCAGGATCATCAGTAAAAAAAACCAGCCTGGACCACACAGTAAGACTCCATCGAAAATACAAAAACAAAATTATATGCAGTGTCATTTTACAGTGGAGGTGAGTTCTAGTGTTCTCTGGAAGAGCAGGGTAAAATAATTAACAATAATGTATTACAAATCTGTGAAGGCGGACATTTGGATATAGTCATCATAAGAAATTATATGCATTTAAGGTGTTGACAAGGTACATATCTATAGCTGATCTCTCTACAGTGTAAATATGAACTAACACATCCCACCGTGCCTCAAAGACATATAAAACAGATCAATGAAAATTTTTAAATTAATTTGAAGTTTAAATTGTTTATAGGACCAGAATTTCTTCTTCTTTTTTGTAGAAATATCCAGTTCATTGCCGACAAATGTTTAGATTAATTTTTACTGTGACAAATAAATTTCCCTAAGGCCATGCTTTACACACAAGCAAGTATTTCTGAAAGACAGAATAGGCTGGGTTGCATCATGGCTCCTCTTTGTGTGGTAAATTCTCATGGATAGGCTGGGTTGCCCTCTAAAAAGATGGCCAATTATTTTCTACTTTTTCTTCATTCTTAGGAAAGCTTAGAAAAAAAATCCTTAAAATATTGCTAATCTGATGAGCAAAATATGCCATTTTCTTGTTTCACTTGCATGCATTGCTTAAACAATAATTAACTGAAATTCTTACCACACATTCATAGGATGCATATTATGTTGTCAAGTATTTATGTAAATATTTTATGCTTTTTATGTTGCATTTCCCTTACTGACTTCTGAACCTGTTTGTACTTATGGATAATTTTTGATGTATGGAAAATACTTGTGTTCTCTTGTGCTTTTGTGCATTATTTTTGAACACTGACATCCATGCCACTCTAATTTTCTTATATGCTCCCTGAAGTAGATAATCAATTTAGCCATTATTGATATTTCTCCCATTGTTTTGAAAAAAAGACAAATTTCTACAGTTTAATTGATGGCATTTTATGTTTTTCTTTAATAATTTTGTTAATCTTCTTTACTCACTTTTCACATTACTTCCGTATATATGATAGATACATACTTATTATATATATATATTAAGTATATATTAAAATTAGCCTAAGTTCAATATAGATCTTTTAGCTTAATAAATGAATTTGGTACAAGTTGGAGTTCGTTTTCTAATATTGAGCCTTCCCACCATAAATTTGATTTTTCTCACATCCATTCAACCCTTACTTTCCATAGTTAATTTAAAAGCATATGAACATAGACACACATAATTTTTTTTGTTCTTTAATAGATTTATATTAAGATGACATTTACAGTACTGGTTGCCACTATAAAAGTGAATTTTTATTAAAACACTACTTTTGATTCCAGCAGATATAAAAAAATGTATTCTCCCCATGTTCTTTCTGTATAATGCAAAGCTGCTAATCCATTGGTAGTAAGAACATACTTTCAGATAATCTCACATAGAAGAACCTATGGCTCCCTGGGAATAAAAATCATTGCTTCATCTTTCTTAACATATTTATAGCTATGGTATATTTTTAGGTTAATTTAAAATGACTAAATCCCTGTCTGAAATATAGGTCAACTTCAGTAATAATGGAGCACTTATCTTAAGGTTTACAATGTTGACACTTTATTTTTTGTGAACATGTATGCTTGTGGAAAAGGAGTCCAGGAGTGAAGAGACATTAGGCATAGTGGAGTTAGAGTCACAGGCAACTGTGAGCTTTCCCAGGACTGGATTTGTGTCCTCTGAACTTATGTCCTCAGTATATGCTCATAATCACTCTCTCTCCAGAACAAGTATTGATATTGTTAATATTTGCTGTGAGTGTGTGTGTGTGTGTGTGTGTGTGTGTGTGTGTGTGTGTGTGTGTGTGTGTTTGTATGTGTGTTAATGTATGTTAGATTAGGTTCACCTAAATGGCATGTTCTGGCCTTGAGTTCATATCATCCTTCCTTCTCTGGCTTCCTAAATGCTGGGATACAGGTGTATTTTTACTATTTTTACATGCTTGGCTTAATGTTGACTATTGACCATCATCTTCACTCTAAGTCTGTTCAGTTCAGTCTAGCTTTAATAATTGCAGTTTTGACATTTGCCAAATGCTTTTCCAAAACCTGAACTCTAGACAAGTTTTGCAGTTTTGTGAGCAAATCATGGAGTAAATTAATTGTCTTTCTCAGTTTTCATAATTATGTTCAGTTCCCTAATATTTTATTCATAAATTTGTGTTTAAGTTAATATCAAAAATACCATGCATATCTGCTCCCCTTTCCAATTTCTATTGAACCTTGCTATCAATTGCACATGAAGGAAAGAAAAATGGCTGAAATGAAAGGGGGCCTAGAAATAAAGTCAATCTCTTCTTCATCTTGTGCAAGAATAACCAAATATAGACAAGTAAGTAGTTACATTAGCAAACTGTTGGAGGATTATGCAATTCAGCATTCATACAATTTGGGAGGCATCTTGAAAAACAATGTTCAAAGAATTTCAAGTCCCTTTGTGTGCTGGCTAGTTTTATGTCCACTTGACACAGGCTATAGACATATGAGAGACTGGGATCTTAACTGAGAAAATGCCTCTATAAGTAATGATTGGTATAGGAGAAGCCAGCCTATTGTGGGTGGTCCAGTGCTGGGCTCTTTATTCCTGCAGTCTACAAGAAAGCAGGCTGTGCAAGCCATGGGTAGCAAGTCAGTAAGCAGCATTCCTTCAAGGCCCAAATCATCTCCTGCCTCTAGGTTCCTACCCTGACTACCTTTGATGATGCACAATTGTGGAAGGATAAGCCAAATAAACCCTTTCCTCCCCGAGTTGCTACATAGTGTTTTGTCATAGCAACAGTAACCCTAAGACACTTGGTGATAACTTATCTCCATGAGATCCTTGGCAGTTCATCTCTTTGACATTATCCTCCTTTTGTGACTCCAGACTGTAGTTTTAGAGACTGAGGCCTTTTCCCATCCACTCCGAAAGAGCATACTTCTTAAGATTCACTTCTCAGGTCAGCATGTAGGCAAAGGCACTAAGCCTGAGGAACTGAGTTGATCCCCCTGAATTCACCAGGAGGAAGGAAAGAAAAGACTCTCACAGGTTTTCCTCTGTCCTCCACAGGCATGCTTTGGGACACGTGTGCCCCTCCCCAGGGTCAAATTAAATCAATTAAAAAAAAGGGATTCATTCCACTGTTATTTGTTTTTCTTATTTCACTGGCATTTCCCAGAGTGCCTCATAGTTACATAATCAATATTTATTACTTGCCAAAATGATTACCTGAACTTTGCCAATTATGTGGTTAGCAAAATTCTATAGGTTAAATATTATACAAAACTCAATTTGTATTGTTTTTCTTTTTAATTACTGCCAGGGGCAGCGTAACAGTACTAAAACAGCGAAGGGGTTGAGGGTCTGACCTGTTTCTCCAGAGGTGACTTGAGGCCTGTAATAGGGGAGCACAGATCCCCTTCTGCACTTGCAGACTCGGTGATAGGCCTCTGAGCTTGGATTTCTTAGCAGCAAAGGATGCACTCTATTCTGAAAGGACCCTGAAGTTCCTGAATTGTGGATGGGTTCAGCATGCCTCTTGCGTCTGATACACTTACCAGCATTTGGCCACCACCAGATTGGGCCATTTGATGAGTTATTTTCCTTGATGAAAAATAAATAAATTTAGAGCTAGATGGGAGCTGTTCATTAGTTCTCAATTTGATGGCGTGAGTGAAAGTAAAATTTGAAAGAAGCCACTCCGCAAGTCTCGTTAACTATGAAGCCCAGACTAGACTAGAGGAAAGGTCTGTAGTGTTTCCTTGAATTCCAGCTGTCCAATTAAGCACTGTAGACCATTGCAGGGAATTTCAAAGGAAAATTTCATTCTTGGCTCTCTCTTACCCTGAATTTCTTGAGTCTTTTCCCTCCAGGACTCATTTTTTTTCTTTCTGTTTCTTCATCTGAGAAGATGGTGTAGTTATAAGCAAACCAGCTTCATGTATCCATTTATGTACTCGTTCATAGAAAAGCTGTTTATTGTTTCAATACCAAATATCAGGTAGCAGACGGTGGAAGAAACAGTGAGCAAATAATGTAAGAGAGTCTGTCCCTTAGAAAGCAGGGACGCTTGTTACTCATCAGATAAACACATTGTCAGGTATGTTCAAGGTCAGCATAATCTACATAGCCAGTTCCAGGCCAGCCAGAGAAACAGTGAGAACCTATCTAAACACACACACACACACACACACACACACACACACACACACACACACACACACACACAAAACTAAAAATCCCAACAAACAAAATCCCACAAAACAACAACAACAACAAAAAACAAAAATGCAAACAGAAAAAAACCAAACCAACACAAAACAACAACAAAACTCAAGCAAATAAAAAAAACGACACTCAGTGACTGTGACTTTATAAACTGATAATTATGTTCCAAAGGAAAGACCTTCCTTAGGAGACTTAGGAGATGGGATATACACACACACACACAAAAAACAAACAAACAAACAAACAAACTTGCCAAGGCAACCCTTATGAGCAAAGATCTGATGGACAGTGGTTAGCAGATCTAAGTGATTCAAGGGAAGCAGTGAAGGAGGAAGAGATCATCATCAACTAGGAAGAAAAACAGACACAAATGTCCCATGACAGGACATACTAGTGTCTATAATGGGCTTCACTAGCTAAATTAGGGTGTAAAAGACTACACATGAATCTTGGTCTGGACTATACACATTCTTTTTTTTCTAATTTAATAAACTTTATTATTAACAAAACTAAAAAATACCTTATCTGGAACTAGAGAGATGGGCCAATGGTTAAGAGCACTGACTGCTCTACCAGAGGACTCAGGTTCAATTTCCAGCATTCACATGGCAGCTGACAATTGTCTGTAACCCAAGTTCTAAGGAATATCATGCCTTCTTTTGGCCACTGTGGATACTGCACACATGTGATGAACACATACATGCATGCAAAACATTCATAAACACGAAAGAAAAATAAATAAATATAAAAAACTGTACAAATAACTAAAAGCATCACAAAACAAAATTAACCAGGCTTAATAAGTCAGGGAACTTTTATATAATAAAGAGCATTGAGAAAAGTATCTGTAGAAATTGACATTACATTTTACACTTTCAGTATCAAATATATTTTCTGCACTGGCCTACCATCAAAAACAAATAAACAAAAATCAATGGCAGAATTAGAACTAGAAAAAATGATTAGCTTTCTATCCTCTTCCACAACTCATATTCATTGCCTGAATTCAGTCCTCCCTCATTCCTTTATATTAATCTTCCTTGTTCTGTGTTCTTCGTGCTATATTGTACCCATATGAACATTTATTATATACAAGCTTATAGAAAAGAAGATATGGTACAGGAATAAGTAAATGATATTGGGGAAATCATTTAAAAATATTGGATATCGGCTGCAATACATTTTCCCTCTCTATATTATATTTTTATATATTTGAGAAAATAGATGAATGATATATGTAGACACTCACATATATTAGAAAAGCATAGTTGCTTACAAAAATAGTAATATTTGATGTAAGTGTGTGTGTGTGTGTGTGTGTGTGTGTGTGTGTGTGTGTGTGTGTATTGACCAGGTATCTTATTGCTGTCTACTTTGAGTCACAAGGCCCTGGGCCTACCTTACCCTTTGCCTCTGGGACCATCATTTCAGGCAAACACCCTAAGAATTAATAACATAACTGTGTGACTGAATGAATGAGTACTTCTAAAGGTTACTAAATTACCTCTAAGCTTGATACACAATAACATTCACTGCAGTCATCTCTCCTGGTGTTCATGATGTCATAGCATTGACTTCTAATGTGGCTTACCTACTCTATATGTGGTGCCCCTGAAAAAGTATCCTCCTCTCATTAAATAATAAATATTGGTACCTTTACCAACTGTTATTCTTCAGATAATAATAGTCCTTTTTTAATCACATTCAATTATAATTGATAAATTGGTGAATTCTTAATTAACATCTTAACTATACACTACTTGTATAACACAATATGCCAACTCAAAATTTAACTGTTCAATTTAACTCTCACTGTCTTCCCCCAATAAAAAAAATTAAACAACAATAACAATAGAAACCAAAAATCTTTTAGCATTCTTCCTGTTAGGGATTTAGCCAATGACTTTGAACTTTGCATAGTTAATGTTTCCAAGAGCTCTGAGAGCTTTTGTCTTTCTTTCTGCGTCATTGCAAGCTTTTGTGAAATTTTATTCCTTCTAAAATAGGAAGGAAACCCAAATCTGCCTCCTCCCTTTCAAGGGCTAAATCTTGATAAGCTCAAAGAATGTATCCAGTCAGACTGATGTCAATAAAGAAAATTCACTCTAATTCCACACAGCCTTTGTTTCATTACATTCTTCCTCTGTAGTTGGAAAAAAATGGTACTTACTTTTAATGTTCATAACATTAAAGCATATATATATATATATATATATATATATATATATATATATGACAGTGATTTATAAACAAAATTATTCAAATCTAGCTGAATAAAGATTGCTTTTCTTTATTCATAGGAGCCAAATAACACTACTTTTAGATAATTTGCTTGGCAGAAGATTAGAGATAAAGAATTTTTCTTTATCCTCTCTCCATCTGATAGGTATCTAAGTGAGGTTAGGAAGAATGATATATGCAGGTAAAGCAGAGGTATCTATTCTAAAATTGGAGGTCTGAGTAGATTCAGGTCTTGCACTATTAATACGGTTTTGAAACAAGATGTGAGGAATGGCTTTCAAACAGAATTAACATCTTTCTAGTTAAAGTGGAAAAAAACCCAGTAAATTAGTTTCTTCAGGGACTCAATGCTTTTCTGTACTCAGTGTATCAAATGTTCTAATAAGCACTGAGGGGTTACTGAAGCAGATGTTTATAAACACATCTACTCATATTTGCAGGAACTGACACACAGGCTTTTTCAAAATATGTATGTGTGAGACCAGGATAGATAATTCATCTAAGACTAAGTCAAAATTTTGGCCAGAAGTCCCCTTTCTATACTCATGACCATGGTTGTTCATCACTGTTAAACACAATGAAGTTAGTGCAACTTGGTGCGCAGTTTTCTAGGTCAGCACTGAGAATCGGGGTTCTCTGGTTTTACATCAGAAAACTATTTGGCTTACTTGGGTAGGATAATGGGGACCTTATTGGAAGACGGGTGGCTCACATCAGTAAAGTCAAATTGAAAAGTTTAGGATAGGCAGAAACCAGAACTACTCTAGTAGGAAGTGATGGATATGCCGAACCTAGGAACAAGGGATGAGTAGGAGATTGACTTGACAGTCACAACCAGGTGGCACCACTGGCTTAGAGGAAGGGATAATATTTCTACCAAAGTGCCCCAGAATGTTGTCACCACAAGGAAGTATTGACTCCAAGTGGATGGCTGGAAATTTCCCTTACACTGATTTTGTTATTTCTTTAACAAATTTTTCTATCATACTATTATAGACTTTCAGCCCATTGTATTAATCTTCAGGAAGAAGTACATGTCAAAGCAAATGAAAATCAACCAAGGTCTAGTGTGTATATATTTGGATACTGTTGTCATTGGTGTGTGTGTGTGTGTGTGTGTGTGTGTGTGTGTGTGTGTGTGTGTGTGTGTTCTTTTGTGGAGCTAGTACATCATAGCCACCTGGGTGTTGACTTTAAAACTCTAGTACCACATCCTTTAGATCTCTCAGTTAATGTATTGAGATACCTTTGCAGAAATAAACTCGAAGTTTTGACAGCTATCCACTTGTCATTCTATTATTTCCATTTCCCTTATCCCATGACTTGAGGATTGTTGCTACTACACTTTTTCTATGAGTCCAACATTATATTATTTATGATACTTGGCATTCATTGAGAGAAGCTTTCATTTTCTCATAAAAAGAATGCTATAATTTCATAATTTTGGGCTGTCCTGCTAGGGGAATAGAATTTAGTTCAACACTAAATTTTCCATACCCAGAAGTGTTTACACAGGAGTTAAATGACCATCTGCCAGAGGAAGATATGCATGAAAATGAAACAGTGACCTTTCTCCCCCACGGAGAGCTAGGATCCATGGTCCTGTGATGAGATGTTATAATTAGCTGTGGGGATTATAGATCCTCAGTGAGTGTGGTACAGTGTGGATCTCACCAAACATCCAAGTGTAGTTCATGCTCTTGAAAAAGGGTAGAACAGGCAAAGACCTGCACAGGGAATTCTTGGTGACAGAATGAATGAAGGATGACACACAGCACTTCCATTTCAGTTGTCTAAGATGGCTGAGAGGATGGCTACAGCCAGACTTCAGGTGAAGCGATATCAGAATGTCAGGTCATGGCATTCTCTGCTATGACTTTAAGGATAAACACTCTCTGCCGTATTACAGCAGAGTGACTCTCAAACACAAAGTTTGTCTGTAGGACAGTACACTTATTTAGGGGCCACAGAGAAAATTTATGGTTTCCAAACCTTTGTATAGCTATTTCTATTTCTTGACACAGGTGAGGCAGTCCTTGGTTTGGAAGGGGCAGAACCAGCACAGGTATAGGCTTCTGGAAGAAAAGGTTCCAAGGCAGGAATTTCTCATGGTGGACCAGTGGTTAAGTAGTGAAGGTTGCCACATTTACTGTCAACTATTAGGACAGATACAATATCCAGCTAATAACGAATATGATGAGAGCACACCAGCTGGTGCATAGAACTTGAGCTAGGAACTAGGGTGAAAAGAATATCAGTAGGATCACTGAGATCAGGAATTGACTCGTCAGGCTTTGATGTCAGCACTGATGTGTTTGTAGAATTCACGGATCTTCTAGATCATATGGCATCATAAGATCAGAGAAGCCTATAGGGCTTCAAATGTGACCTACATCAGAGATATCAGAGGGTCTGCTAAGAAGTGGAGAGGCCAGAGACAGGGCTAGGGATAGAAAACTTCAGTCAGCTCTCAATGACATGCCAACATGTCCCTGCCTGAAGGTGTTTTGGAAGATTATTGGATAGAATTTTGGTAATTATTTTAATGATGTAATTAATCCCTTTTGGGTATTGAAGAGTGTTTTATCATAGCCTTTTCTCTTTAATGGATATGTGATCTTACCCAATATCTTAGGGTTTTTTTGTTGTTTATTTTAGATAACATAGACTCTGCTTTCCTTAGCTCTGTTATTTCAGTACTTTAAAAGTGTCTGTGAATAGCACACACGCATACCTGGTTTAAAGGCTGCATCCTTTGGTCTGAGTGAGCTGTGTCTGCCTTGTTCATGTTTCCTGTGTAGACAGTAGAGTACAGCAGTGAGATAAGAGGTCACAATAGTGATAACTAAAGTTAGCCAACCAGCTGCTGTGCGGGCTCACTGGTGACTTTTTTGTTCCTCTCAACCCCCTTTAATGCATCCTTCTGACTTTAGGTAGGGCTTACACACTATTCTACCCCATCACTAAGTGAGTTCCATCTGGCTCCATGGCTTGATTTTTGTACTTTTCTTGGGTTAGGGATTTCATTAAATTTCTTTGAGCACCTAAGGCTTAAATTTATAACATTGCTGAGAGCCTGAAAGTTCTTTTGTTTCTTCCAGTAGCTGAGAGACAAAATGACGGGGATTCATACATGCTCAGAGATATTAGATATTATAATAGAATTGGATATTAGACCTTCTCTGTACAGTGTCTCATTTAATTGCCCTAGCACCCTAGTGAGTTAGGTACCATCATGTTTTTCATAGGTAACAAAACAGAAGCAGGGAACTTAATATCTTTCCCGTATTCAGAATAAATAACTGGTATCCCCAGTTTTCCTCAGAGAAGAGAAAATTTCTATGAGAATGTGTCACATAATGAAACTTTACTCTGATTTGTGAAACACAGTCAAAGTTAGATAAACAAGGATGTCAGGTGTCAAAATACCTCAGATAACTTTTACAAGATATTTTATGTGCATGCTGTTTTCTCTGACAAGCAGGGAGTCACATTTATACTGTGCTTGTTTTCCTGAATAGGCACACGGAACTAATTATTATTGGAAGAAATCTGGCTTTCATTTACACATTGATGTGATTTTGGAAAACATATTCCAAGTCATTCAAATTCAAATTGTAAAAAGATTTTAGTTTTACCACCAAACCTTTCTTCTTTGTCATAGAATATTACCATGAATTAACCATGTTTGACAAACTCATGCCAAAACCTAATAGTTTTAGAAACAGTTTTGATTACATAGAAAGTTGAGTTGACATAGGACAGTAGGGATGATGTTCATATATAACTCCGATCTATCTGTCTGTTGATCTATCCATCTATCTACCTATCTAATTATCTATCAATCTATCTATCTATCTATCTATCTATCTATCTATCTATCTATCTATCTATCTATCTATCTACCTACCTACCTACCTACCTACCTACCTACCTACCTACCTACCTATTCAGTGAACAAATGAGGATAAAAATGATCTCATAACCATTATCTCAGTAGACACACTAAATATAAATCAACTTCCAGTTGTTTAGTATAGTCGTTGAGGAGTCTTGTAAAAGTTAACTCTACTAATATAAACATAAAGCACTTTGAGATAATGATCCTTGTTTTGCATCCATATAATTGTTTGTTTAATAGCATCAAGGCCAGCAAATGCCCAGACAAGAATATCCACTGTTGTGGAATATTATTTTTAAAGGTGTGTTACATTTGTTTATGCTTCATTTGTCTAATCATGTAAAGATGTGTGTTTGATTATGAAAAGATGTGTTTCAGGCAAGGAGAAACAAATGCAATACATCTTTTCATAATTAAACATATTAGAATGACCAATAGCTAGGCAGAGAGTGGGGTAGGAAGGGCTGCCAGGCAGTGGTAGAGAATTGCCAAATAATGACCAGACCCTGCCTTTGGCCCTCAGCACCAGGGGAAAAAAAAGGAGGAAGGAAGAGAATGTCTGCATAGCATTAATTTTCTGTAAATTGAAGCTTTAGATTAATTAGCGCCCTTCTAATTTATCCAGAAAAACCTACAAAATGTACGCATTTTTAACCTTAATCAATGCTCAAATGTGCAAAAGTTTTGCTCTCAGTGAATGAGGTTTGGGAGGTGGGATAGGGGCATAGAAACCACTGCCCTTTTCAAACAGTTCACGAACGCACTAATTATGTGTCAGATATGAAAGCTGAGGTATTGTGACCTTCAAGCCAACAAAAGGTCTTTTTAAGTAAGCCATTTTCATGCACGTTAATAAATTGAACAACGCCTCTCCACAGCTAAATAATGTATGTCTGCTATTTTGTCATATGTAAGAGCAAGCCAGGAGGTGTTTCACCATTCCCAGATGTCAGAAAAAGCAAGACATATATCCATTCAAAGTTCAGTCCATAGTCGTAAAAGTGTGGCCCAAAGATTCTTGGTGCTTAATTTGCCAATTCCTTCAATCCCTGACTCTGAATTCATTTTGTATTTTAGCACAAGAGCTACAAGGTGTTAGCATATATATATATGTGTGTGTGTGTGTGTGTGAATTTGTATATATATACAATACAGGCCTCAAACCTGGAGCTCTGAGAGCTGTCCCCACACTCCCATGGTGGGAGGAGAAAACCAGCTGCCATAAGTTGTCCTCTTACTTCCACATGCACACCATGGTACTTGCCCTCCTGCGTGCATGCGCGCCCCTCCCCCGCCCCCCCCCACTGAAGTTTTAGAAAAGAAAAAATAATGCTTTTTTTTTTTTAGAAACTCCCATGATGTTAGCAAGAAGAATTTTAGATAGACTGGGGTTCAAAGGAAGGGAAACTAATTCCACACCCTTTCTCAAAGCTGTATCATGAGATAAGGAATCTGTAAAATTCCAAGATTAGGTAATGGCTATTATGGTAATTATTTAAAAGAACACCCATTTCAGTGGAAGAGTAAGTTTCAAAAGCAGTGGTACAAAATAGATTTGGGTGTCACTAATACTTGAATTAAATTGGCTGCCAGAATGCCAGATAGTGTTCATTAAGATACAGTAGAAAATCAAGAGCAGGAAATAATATTTAATTATCTTATGTTTGTCCAGCTTGGGATCGCAGCATATTTGATGTTGAATAAAACATGAATAAGATACAGCTATGCTTAATGCAACTTAAGTGTGCATAATAGACCTCTGGGAAATAATAAAACAATTACAATCTTAAAATAAACCACAATCAAAGGAGATTCCAAGAACCTATTAGCATGCAATCCATAGATAAACTTTACCCAGTCCCCTAAGAATGTCTTATTATGGGTTAGATGTTGATAACAAGAGACTGTGTAAGGCTTACTGATTTATTCACCAGCATTTCCTCTTTATGTTGACTCCCTGAGGCTCTCTTTTGTTATTTATTTCAATAGTTTCTCTGAACGATTTTATGAAGGAGATATCAGTGGTATTTATAAAACTGTTGCTTGACATTGCACTTTCGGTAAATGTGTGCATGCTCTTCTTTGTCCACGGTGGCAAACATTTCTGTTTTTCCTCGGTGATCTGAACTAATTGCCACTGTTTTGAATTGTATTACAGGTGGCAAACCTTGCCTGTTCCATGTCAACAAACGAAGATGGGATTAAAATTGTCAGAATTGCCGCAAATCACCTGGAAACCCTGTGTCCACAGGTAGAGCAACTAAGTCAATGTCTTCTATACAGTTATGCTTGATTCTTCCTACCTAGTTGAGATATATTAGAATATTTGTTATAAACAGGGAATAGCAAGTTGTTCTCAGATCACGGCCTATTCTTAACCTAGGAAGTGGCTCCTGTAGCTAATTGAGATGGTCCTGTGAGATTTGACACAAGTCTGCATTAAACATCTTCCAGCTGTCTAAGCACCATTGAAAATGGGCACATTCAATCCGGATAATTAACCTTAAGACCTGACTCATGCTGCTAAATCCCTTTCACGTCTACTTAAGAAACAAAGGAAAGCAGGCTTATCTTGTAGATTTCTAAGGGGAAAAATAGTTCTATACTATAAGTTATTATAAGATGAATGGATATTTTTAGTGAAAGGCATTTATTTTACAGATGAGAAAATTTGATATTAGACAAATTAAATTTTAAATCAGTAGTTCCTCTGTCAGTAAAACAAGATGCTGATAAACCTTTAATAGAAGTTCCAGAAAACCTCTCTGCAAGGTTTTACTGTTACAAACCATGTAAAGTGTTTATTGTGATAAGGGTTGTTGTTGTAGAAATTAGGATGGTAGTTCTTGGTGGTGGCAGTGACCTGTAATTTCAACACTCCTATGTATGAGGTTCAGAAGTGTGAGGTTACCATGCCTGAGCTATAGAGAAAGCAGTGTCCGAATACAATCCAACCGATACCAACCCAACCAAGTAGCCAAAAAAAAAAAAAAAAAAAAGATATGACTAGTTGAAACTATTTTCTTGGTAATTGTTCAGTAGTTTCTTAAGATCCAATGAACAACATAATTTTATGAAATTATTTTAGACCACTAGTTTCCTTGCAGTCATGGATCAGAATCGATAGTAGGGCAAATATTACATATTAAGCACACTTAAAACACAGAAAAAGGTGTGCATATGCACTTCTATAAAGATCACAAATGGTGTAAGGAAAACTTGTTAAATGCTTGATTTGTCTTACTGACAATTTCATTTCTAATACTATTGAGGGAAGAGTCAAGGTATCTGTTTTTTTGGAATTCATGTCAAGTAACAAAAAGAAGGCGTGACTAGCCTGTCAGCAGCAGTGGTCTTCCAACTGATAATCAGTTTTCTATAGGAGCTTGTGGAGAACCAGGTATTGCAGCAAAGTCTCTAAAGTTGTCGATTCCATTGAATAAACATCAGCTGTTTACATGGGTTCTCATGTCTGACTGGTGGCCAGCACTTGATTCTATTGCTTTATGGAGTCTCTTTTCAGTATAAAGACTATTAAATATGTTATTGGGTCTAACTATCTATTTCCTGATTATTGGGGAGAATGTGCTTTCCTCCACAGGTCTGAGTAGTTAGCATTCTAATTTTGTAACTTGCCTATATCCTTGGTTTATTTTTAAGGGGGAAAAGACTTAAAATCAATAATCTTAGATATTTTCTTTGAATATAATGTATTAAGATCATAACTGCACCCTAATCAATTTCTACTCCAACTCCTCTTGGACTCCGACTATATCCTGTTCCCAACTACAATATTATTTCCTCCCCCTCTTCTTCCTCTTCCTTTCCTCTTGAGTCTTGTGAGTAGTACATGTGTGTGGATGGGAGTAACTTCAACCTATGAACCATGAACAATCTACCATGAACTATCACCAAAGAAAATTGATGTTTCCTCTCTCCGTAGCCATCACCTGCTAAAAGCTCCTCAGTTAGAAGTGGTGCTTGGTGAACCTACCTCATACTGTTGGGGTATTAACTGAGTTAATCTCATGAAGGGCTTATGAAGGCAACCACAGCTTCAGGGAGTTTATGAGTGTACTAGTTCTGCAGTGTCCAGAAGACATGGCTTTTCCACATTCCTCTCAACTCCTGGCTCTTAGAGTCTTCCTACCACTTTTTCTGCAATGTCCCCTGAGTCACTGGGAAGGCATGTCCCAGTTATTACCAAGCACAGTCACTTATGCCCCTTAGTTTGACACATTGTGAGTCTCTGTATTAAGCACCATCCATTACATTAAGAAACTTCTCTGGTGAGAGGGAAAGGATGTAAGGATTTATGGTAATAAAGGTATAAGTATATATTTAGAGGTTGACTTTGATACTATATCACTTTCTTTGCTGTTTTGTTCAATTAGAGTATATCTATTGTACATGGTATTAAATCTCATAAGAATATTTTCAGATTGTGCTTTGACCCCATTACCCCAGGGCTTTCTATGACTTCCTTTATTTCCTTTCCAAGTCCTATTGGTCTCATTAATTTCCCTAGACAATTTCACATCTACTTTCCTATATTATATGCATACATGATTTTATGTCTCAACAGAGAGTTTAGAGTCCCTAAATGAAAAAAAACAAAACACATGTAATGTTTGTCCTTCGGAGTCTGACTTAACTCACTTAGTGTAATATTATCCAGTTGCATCCATTTTATGCAAATGATATAGTTTTATTCTTCTTTACAGCTCAGTAAAATTCTATTGTGTTTTTGTATACATATATATATATACATATATATGTATATGTATATATATATACATATGCCTGTATGTGTATATAAATAAAATGGTTGTTTTCATTTTTTCCACTTTCATAAAGTTTTCAGGAACAACTCAAAAATGTCATAAAAATCATGTGATAAATTTCAAATAAAATGTTAAAATACTTGAGATTTATTTTGTAGTATAATTAAGTTGTTGAATCTTTCTCTTACCCAGCATTTTTATATACATAGTATATAAATATGTAGTACATATATTTATATACACACATCCCCTTAATCACATATATATATATATATATATATATATTCTTTGAATTTGTATTATTTATTTTAAAATTCCACAATTAAAAACAATCTTTAACATTCTGATGGCCTCCAAAATTTATTATGCCAATCAAACCTTTCCTTAAAGAATAGACTTACATATTTGAATTTCTGTTGGTCTCTGTATTTTGTAACCTAGAAAGTAAACAACATTTAAGATACCCAAAATGGGATTCCACATCCCTCCATGCCTTCTTCATCTGTTTTTTCTTGGTTTAGTTGATGATGTAGCCACTTGTTTACTTCAGTGAGAAGGCTGTTCAATCACTATTTATTCAGCATATGAGGGGATGGTAGGTTTCTAGCACGGTAGAAAGACATTCCATGCTGATAAAGAGTAGAGAGCCTTTTGTTAACATGTTGTGAGAGTTTGCTTAATGTCAGGCATCTTATTGATCGATAAGATAAAATTTCTTATCATCTTATCATTCTAACCATTAGTTTTGGTTATATCTGATTAATATAAATATACTAATTAAATGCTGATTAGAGTAGATGTGTTAATTACTGATGAAGCATTGGCTAATTAGCAGCAGTTATGTACTCTTTACCTCATTCTTGTCAATGAGTCATTAGTAATTTGAGTAAAATTCTGGATTTATCTGAGGCAGGGTCACATTATGTAGGGCTGCCAGGACTGGAGTTTGCTTTGTAAACCTTCTGGCCCCAAAGTTGTAGTGATCCTCCTGCTTCTGCCTCCCAAATGATGGGGATTACAGATATGTGGCACCATGCCCAGCCTGGATTAGTTAGCATATAAGAGGATAAGGGAACCGTATAGCTAAAACCAGTCTTTTCCAAAATCTTAATGTTATAGAATATGAATTAAAATTAATTATGAAATACAATAGGTATAAATATTGAATCATCGGTACCAGTTACTGTAAATCTAATTGAACAGAGATGGAATAGAATAGACAGGTGTTGGAAATCGGTCCAGGAATGGAGTTGTGTGAGAATTCTGAGCACTGGTGAGAAAACCAGAGTCTTGTGACCTCAGTTTCTTTAAAACACTGAACTGTTCTTGGAATGCATTTTCATGATCTTCCCAGGTGTAGTGGATAGGAGGACAGGAGAGAGTTAATTTCAGCTATTGTTACTCATATGCCTATATGGAAAGGCATGTTTCTGCCAGATGTGGCTTGTCCTTGTGACTGAATGCTTTACTCATGTGATTATACCCTCAGAGTATAAATTGTCTGATGCTCTGAATAAAGTTTGCTGTTACACGACACTTTAATCTGTTTCTCCCAGGTTCGTGCCACCAACTGGAGTGGTAAACATACTGACACTAAAAAAATCCCAACTCTCAGAAATACTAGATAGTAGTTGTTTCAAAGTAAATCAACAGCTTAGGAGGCTTTAAAAAAAACTAATATGATTTAACATGTTTTAATCAAAGAGCAAGTTCTAAAAGGATCCCCAAGCTTCTCTGAATATCAAATTGATTTTTAGAATATTTTATGTTTTTATGCATATTTGTATTTTGACAGCATATGTGTCTGTACATCACACACATGCTTGAGACCAAAGGAAAGTATTGGAGACCCTGGAACTAGAGTTACAGATGGCTGTGAGCTGCCACATGGGAGCTTAGAATAGAACCTTGGTCCTCTAGAAAAGCAGCAATTTCTCTTAACTACTGAATCATTTCTGAAGTTCCTGAAGTTGACTTTTAAAACTAGATATTATATAGTTTGCTTTTACTATGCATCCTGGAATTTGGAATTAGTATGCCTGAAGTATAATCCATTTTTTGTGTGTATGCATATATGTATATATGTTTACAAAATGTATGAGTACATTTTAACACAAAATCTTGCATATTGAATAATCTTAGATCCAAACTATGTGTCAGTCATCACCAAATTAAGAAGTAAGTCAGCTTATCTGGAGGTTAGTTGCTTGTTTACTTGTTAGGAGATCTTCCATTCAAAAGACAGAACTATTAAAAAAATAGGTAAGGTAATTCTGGAGTGAGTGGGGATTAACCCTAGGTAGGAAGAGCTGACAGTGTGACAATTTGTTCCTATTTGCTAAGACTGGTTGAATTCACCTTGGACTCAACATATTAAATCCTTCTCTTTCCCATGGTGCTTAAACCACTATAACTAAAATGTTTTGTTACAGGTGACTTGCTTTAGAGGAGGATTGTCGCTTGCAGCATGTTTAGCAGACAGTGTCTGAAACAGTGACATGTCTTGAAACTGAGTTCTATGTAAATCTCATGAAAGCAACAGAAAAATATTCAGCCAACAAAACATAAGCATTAGAGACACATGTTCACTGTCATCAAGTCTTCAAAGGGCTCTAAAGTGAAAGACTGTTTCTGACAGGCCCTGAGGGGCACAGCTGCTGCCTATGAGAATGTAGAGGGAGACACATTTCAACTCAGTGTAGAGACAAGACTGGTAATGGAGTCATTCTGACTTAAGTTTAGCTAAAGATGGAGGTCTTGATGTCATAGAAATCATAGACATTTGGCTAAGGTAGATGACTACTTGACCATGTGAACATGCAGAATGCACAAGCCTATAGGATTTCCAATACTCTGTTTCTAAGATCCCGTGAAGGAGCAGCCTTTCATATAGAGTGGGGAAATGTGATCTGGATGATAGGAATGCTGAGGTACTATATGCTTGAACAATTATACCTGAACTAGTCTAAGCATAAAAGGGTAAACTATCTTTAGGTTTCAACTGTTTTTCTTGAAAATTTCATTATTAGTTTCTAAAATTATTTATGTGTGTTTCAGGAGGGGGTTGTGCATATGGGTGTGGTGCTTAAGGAGGCCAAGATAGAGTGTCAGATCTCTAGAACTGGAGTAATAGGAGATAGTGACCTACCTGGCGCTAGAAGAGTGGTATGTACTCTTAACCACTGAGCCATCTCTCCATACCCCAATAATTTTATTTTTAACAAATGACTTGGAGGGAATATATATATATCCCATTCCCCTTCATTCTCTGGTGGTTATGAAAACTCCATTTTCTTTTTTTTTTAAGAAAATTTTTTTCATTTTCATTTTACACACGAATCAATGATCCCCTTCTTCTCTACTCCCACTCCCCCAGTCTCCCCCTCCCAACCCATCCCCCACTCCCCCCAACAAGAAGGCAAGGCCTCCAATGGGAAGGCACATCCAGTAGAGACAAGTCCAAGGCATTCCCCTTGCCTCAAGGCTACTGGAGGTATCCCATTAGAGGTAGTGGGCTCCAAAAAGTCCACTCATGCACCAGGGATGGATTCTGATCCCTCCACCAGGGGTACCCCAAGCAGATCAAGCTACACAATTCTCTTGCCATGCAGAGGGCCTAGTCCAGTCCCATGTAGGCTCCAATAGCCATTGATCCACTTTCATGTGTCTTATTAGGACTTCTATCACTTTGATTAGACAATGAAATTTTCTAGCACAGTTCAGTTTGGTCATCTCTACAGGTTTCCCCTAATTTGGTTTGGTCATCTCTGCAGGTTTCCCCATCATGATCTTGATGCACTTGCTCATAGAACTCTTCTCTCTCTCTTTGACTGGACTCATGGAGCTCTGCTGGTGTTTGGCCTTGTATCTCTACATCTGCTTCCATCAGTCACTGAAGAAAAGCTCTGTGATGACAGTTAGGGTATTCACCAGTCTGATCACTGGGGCAAGACAATTCAATTCAGGCACCCTCTCCACTATTTCTAGTAGTCCAAGCTGGGGTCATTCTTGGGAATTCCTGGCAACTTCCCTAGCACTGGGTTTCTCTCTATCCCCATAACAACTCCTTCTATCATGGTATCTCTTTCATTGCTTTCCCACCCCATCTCTGTTCCAACTTGTCCATACCATTGCCGTATGTTCTCATCCCCCATCCTCTCCCCTCCATTGCCCACTCCTCATCCCCAGTTTACTCATGGAGATGTCATCAATTTCCCCTACTCATGTGTCCCTCTTTGGGTCCTCCTTGTTAGCTGGCTTCTCTGGAGTCGTGGGTTGTTGTCTGGTTATCCTTTGCTTTACATCTAGTATTCACTTATGAGTGGCTACATACCATGTTTGTCCTTCTGAGTCTAGGTTACCTCACTCAGGATATTTTCTAGTTCCATTTATTTGCCTGCAAATTTCACGATGCATTGTTCTTTCTCTGCTGAGTAGTTCTCCATTGTGTATATGTACCACATTTTCTTAATCCATTCTTCAGTTGAGGAGCATCTCAGGTGTTTCCATGTTCTTGCTATTACAAAGAGTGCTGCTATGAATATAGTTGAGCATGTGTCCCTGTGGTATGATTGAGCATTCCTTGGATATATGCCCAAGAGTGGTATAGCTGCGTCTTGGGGAAGATTGATTCTCAATTTTCTGAGAAACCGCCATACTGATTTCCAAAGTGACGGTACAAGTTTGCACTCCCACCAACAGTGGAGGAGTGTTCCCCTTGCTCCACATCCTCTTCAACATAAGCTATCTGCAGTGCTTTTGATCTTAGCCATTCTGACAGGTATAAGATGGTATCTCAGAGTCGTTTTGATTTGTATCTCCCTGATGACTAAGGATGCTGAGGAATTCCTTAAATGTCTTTTGACCATTTGAAAGTCTTCCTTTGACAATTTGCTGTTTAGCTTTGTAGCCCATTTTTTAATTGGAATGTTCATTATTTTGATGTCTAGTTTCTTGAGTTTTTTTTTTTTATTTTGGAGATCAGCCCTCTGTCAGATGTGGGGTTGGTGAAAATCTTTTCCCATTCTGTCATTTTATCTTATGTACTGTGTCCTTTGCCTTACAGAAGCTTCTCAGTTTCAGGAGGTCCCATTTATTAATTGTTGCTCCCAGTGTCTGTGCTACTGGTGTTATAATTAGGAAGTTATCTCCTGTGCCACAACACTCCATTTTCTAATCAAAGTAATAGAAATCCCAATAAGACATGTTGTCTGCTGACATGCCCATCATGGGAAGTGATTGGTGTTACCTACCTTTAGTGGACAGGATAATTTCATTGAAAAAGGAGCTAATTTTGATTAGATTCTGATGTGTGGATATATATATATATATATATATATATATATATATATATAATATATATTTTTGTGTATATATGTATATAGATATAGATGTGTATATACACACACACACACATATATATATATCAACATTCTTTATTTGCATATTAGCACAAAGCTGAAAGAGAGAGAAGTCAAGATTCTAAAATATTCCATTACTGGGACTAATGTTTAAAATCAGGAGTCAAATAAGGACGAACATGGAGCCAGGGTCTTAAGAATAATCAATTGCAGAAGTAGGTAGCAAAAATATTGCTTCTCAAAAAACCTACAGCATCCAGAATTGAAAAGCACATTTTACACGCAGTTTATTGATTTCTGATCATGAGTCTGTGAAAGCATTTTCATTGTCCACAGTGAAATGATGAAGGTATAACTTCTGATAAAGTAAAATGCATTCAGCAACTAGATTATGAATTTGTGTTATTTACTTTTTTCATTTTCATCAAACACACTTTATCTTTGGAATAAAGATAGTAAAAAATAATCCTTCATATTTATACTTCATTGTGAGCAAAAGAAAAATTCCAACTCTGTGTAAGTTCCTCCTCCCGTCTCCTCTTTTTTTTTAATGAAATATATTTAGGTTTAAAAAGCCATATAAGTGAGCTATCAATTTAGGTGACTCAATTATATTATGTTATTAACGTACCAATTACATTATTTTATCCCTTTAAAATTGTTTTGATATTTATTGTGAGATGAAATAAATTTTATATATTACATGTTGGCTTGTCCATGTCTAGATTGATATTTTGGATTTCCAGTTTAAAGGAAAGACAAAAAGCAATGAATTTTTTAAGACTTGGTGAACTATTGCCTCTTATCGATATATTTAAATAAAAGTGAGCACATTGCACTTTATCAAAGACATCTGAGAAAGAATTTTTGTTTTGGGGAGCTAGAGGTATAGCATGTAGATGTTATTAAGAGCTATCTCTATGAATGAGATTCTTTAATTTAAAAAAAATAATGAAAAACTAGGATATTTTCCTTATGGAGAATAGACTCAGGCAGCTGCTCACAAGTGCTTAAATTTTGCAAATCTAATCATGTTTTACAATCTTGTTCTAATTTCAATCATACCTAGAGAAACATTGTTGTTTCTCCATCTGTCCTTCTGATGAAATTGTACCCAATGACTCAACATACCTACAGAGCTTCAGGAGGCTCCGAATATTTTTTGGTGATATAGTTGGACATAGAGGCAATGTTTTACAAGTAGCTTTTGGGGGAATATAAAACCACTTTGCAAAAGGTTTCAGGTGGTGGTAAGTAGGGAAGAAAGTTGTTTATTTTATGCATAGAATCTTGAAATACAAATGCTGTGTATTTGAGAGTAGGTGTGCAGTGAAGGTTCTAGATTTACCCATGGAAAATATAAGATCTGTGAGGGTAAGGACTTTGGCTGGCTGATGAGTCTTGATACTAATGACAATTAAATAGTAGGTAACTAAAGTATATATTGCTTTTATTTGTTTGTTTGTTTATATATAAAGGAGGGAGGAAAACGTTCTGGAACAACTTCTCTCTTTTCACCATGTGGGTTCCAGGGATTGAATTGAGATTGCCAGATTAGGCTGCAAGGGGCTCTACCTGGAGAGCCATTTGACAAGCCTCAAGTGGTGGATGCAGAGTGTGTGTATATTGCATTTTAATCATTCATCAGTGCAGTTTTGTTGTGTCGTCACTGTTGGACTACATAGGCTTGAGAAATGAATGCTGAATGTACCAGTGTTTCCCATTCCCCTTCATTTTCATTCTCTAGGTGCTATAAAAACTGTATTTTTGTTGGGTGGTGGTGGCACATGCCTTTAATCACAGCACCCGGGAGGCAGAGCCAGGCAGATATCTGAGTTTGAGGCCAGCCTGGTCTACAGAGCAAGAACCAGAAAACAAGCAAAGCTACACAGAGAAACTCTGTCTCAACCCCCCCCCCAAAAAAAAAAAACCCTGTATTTTCTAATCAAAGTGATAGAAGTCCCAATAAGACACATTGTCCACTGACATGCCAGCCATGGGAAATGATTGGTGCTGTCTTCCTTTGAGTGGATGGGATAGCTTAATTGCAAGAAGAGCTAATTCTGGTTGGGTTGTGATGTGAGATTCTATATAGCGTATGCCTCAGGAAGGGCATTAGACTAATAAAATGGGAACAAAATTTGTTGGTTTTTTTTTGTTTGTTTGTTTGTTTGATGATGATCGAACTGTATGATACCTGAGAACTGTAAGCATTCAGTTTTCTCAATTTTGTGCATTAGGGCGAGCAAATAAATTTCTATCTTTGAGAGCTGATGATAGGAGTTTTGCTTGTACCTAACCATCAGGTTCATAAAAATCAATATGAAATGAGTTCATCTTTCAGTGGTTCCAAGTTGTAGCCATGAAAGCAATCATGGGACTTCTACGATTTATGTTCTCTTTAGATAATTGAACAAAATACTCTGAGATTTTTGGACATAGTCATTTGAGATTATAATAAGGATTAAAAAAGAAACATTTTGTTTTAAAGCTGTTTGTAATTAAATGGTCAATCACCATTACTAATGAAGATGATTTGAGATCACAAATAAAGGATGGTTCTTTCCCAATGACATCACGAAGTTAGGGCCTAGAAAGAGTACCAGGGTACAGCTAGGAGGCTGCTGGCTTCCTAAGTTTGGATGTGAATGCCTGTCTCTATGCTGCGCTCTCTCTCTCTTTGCATCCTCTCCTGGCTGCAGTCAGAACGTCCTTCCTCTGATCTAAGGAATACTACTTTCAGGAAATTCATATTAGACTTCTGGGAGCTTCCATGACACTGGAATAAGTTGGTCAAGGCATTCATGGGTTACTTACTAGGGAAACGCTGAGGAGTATGTCTTAATGTCTGAGGAAGCATCTCTTGGAAGAAGAAACAGAACTGGGCCCCCCAAAATTCAAGTGGGGAAAACTTTATTGATGACTCAAAAAGAAACATCCTACATTATGATTTGGCATTAAGGCCAAGACAGTAATTTTAGAGTTAACTACAAATCAGAGAATATACCCTTCTTTGAATTATAAAATTAAGTATAGGCACAGCGATAATATTACTGTAAGTACCAACAGTGTGATGCTAAGATGTTAGAATTCACATGCTAACAAATATAAGCAACATTCTAGTCATGTAGGAAAAGTTTATCATAGGAAGTTTATCATAGGAAGAGAGAAAGTATTAAGCACAAAATAGCATTCTGGAGAGAGATAGGATGAAATGGCATAGGAATTATAGAATGATTCATGTTGGGAGATTGACAGAAAAATGACATTTTCTATAGGTCTTAAAAGATAAGTAAGGGTTAGACATTTGGGGAAATATAAAAAGGAAATTCTAAGCAGAGGAGATGGAAATTTATAACAACAAATGACAAACACGAGTAATTGAATCTACCTTAGCCACATTATTTTTTAGCATGCGAGATCTTGACATTTTAGATACAATTTTTTGTTATATGAAATTGTCACAGTTGTGGGGTTATCATATCAGAAAACTCACCATCAATAACAAATTGAAAACATATCTATGCCAAGCCCAGTGTTTGTAATTTTAAAATATGCATTATTATAATTATTATATTAAGCTTACATAAGTCTTTATGCTATGGTAGAGGGGCATGTACACATGCCATGGTACATGTGTAGATATCCTACATGTGTATAATAATTTTATAGAATTGATTTTCTTGTTCTCTCAAGGGATCTAGGTTGTTAACTTTTATGCTAGTGGCTAGGTTTTCATTCATTCATACACTCATCATTTATTTTAAATATAACAAAATAAAATGTAATAATATAAAATAAAAGCTATCATGTTGAAGGTGAATAAGACAAACCAACAGAAGAAAGAGAGGCCAGGAGACAACACAAGAATCAGAGACCCACTCATTCTCACACTCAAGTATCCATGAAAACACTAAACTGGAAACCATGATATAAATGCAGGGTACCTGGTGGAGACCTATACATGCTGCTTCAGTCTCTGTGAGTTCACATGAGCTTTTCTCACGTTTGTTTAGAGACCTTTATATTCTTGATGTCTTCCATCCCCTCTGGCTCTTAACATTCTTTCCACTTCCTTTTCTGTGGAGTCCCCTGAGTTCTGAGAGGAAGGATTTTATGGAGATACCCCAGTGAGGGCTCCATTCATTCTTTGTGTAACGTCTGGCTATGGGTCTCTATATTTCTTCCTCTCACTACAAGAGGAAGCTTCTCCAATGATGGTTGAATAAGGCACTGACCTATGAGTATAGCAGAATATCATTAGGGGTCCACTTATCAGTTTTTTTTAGACCAGAATTATTTTGTTTTGCCCTAGGTCCCTGGGCTATGTAGTCTCAGATTGTTGGTCATCCAAGTAGTATCGGGTATGGATTCCATCTCATGGAGTGGGCCTTAAGTCAGATCAGTTATTGGTTGGTTACTCCACAAGCTTTGTGCCACCATTGCCCTAGCACAGTAGTTTTCAACCTTCCTAATGCTGCGACCCTTCAATGCAGTTCCTCATGTTGTGGTGACCCCCAACCATAACATTATTTTGCGGCTACTTCATAGCTACAAATTTGTTACTGTAATGTAAACATGAACCGTGATGTAAATATCTGATATGCAGGAAATCTGATTTGCAACCCCCAAAGGGGTCACAACCCACAGGTTGAGAACCACTGCTAGTGTATTAACAGGGAGTACATCAGAACAGACAATCCTTTTGTGGCTGACTTGGTATTTATGTTTCTATTCTGATAGCATTCTGAGTACCTTCCTATAACAAAGATTTTGGAACATACGGCTGTAGGCCCTATATAGGCACCAGCTTGATATTTCCGTATTTAATGTGTTGTTTAGGTATTGTCTTCAGCAATAGAAATCTGCTGTGAGTTTGTGAAGAGCAACTATAGCCTTGGCAACAATCTGGGTTGTTTGGGGATTCCTGTGGGATTCTTTTGGCCAACAACTCAAGATGTAACCCAAGCCAGATACTGCAAGCTTAGTTTGGTGACAAGAGATGGGCAGTAGAGACTCTGTCTCTCCAATTATTTGACAATCTAGTTTAGGTCACCTTTGTATATGTATATATTTTTGGAAGTTTCTTTTGCATTAGGTTTCCATACTATCCCTAAAATGCCCCTTAATTTTATTGTCTCTATCCATACTTTTGCCCAAAATCCCTCTCAATACTGCACTTGATCCTCCCATTCCAGACCACCCCATCTATCCAAAAATATCAACTCTAATTCCCTTTCATTGTGAGATCTATCTGTTCTCTCTAGTCCCTTACTCTATACCTATTCTCCAAGGTTCTATGGATTTTAGCTTGGTTATCATTGACTTAACAGCTGATACCCACATGTAAGTCAATGCACACCATATTTGTTTTTCTGGGTCTGGAATACTTTACTCAGGATATTTTTTTTTCTGGTTCCTATGTCATATGTACTTTTATTGGGGAACTGAGACTGTTGATGTTGAGAGAGAGCAATGACCAATGATTGTTTATTACTGTTATTTTATTAGAAGTGTGTGTGTGTGTGTGTGTGTGTGTGTGTGTGTGTGTGTACTTTCCTTCTTTTGACTTTATTGATCTGAGATTGTTTATTGCCTAAGGTGTTAGAAGGTAAATGTCAACCTAAAGTGGTTAATTACACAAGACAACATTTTAAATATAGTTTTAAAACTTGAGGCTTTTCTGTGTAGTTAGGGAGTAATGTTAGTGCCCAAAATGTTTGTTGATAACACTATTTTAAGTATAAAACTGAGAGAAATATAAACTTGAACCATTATATTTGACCAAATAGAGTATGCCTGTGGCTGTTTCTCCTAAGAACTCTGTCTTGGGGATGAATATGAACATCACTAGTGACCCAGAATCCCAAAAACTTCTACACACTGTTATGACAACTTTGCTGGCCTGAGGACCTTATACAAATCCAAACACTAGTTTATCCCTTTTCTTGTGCTATGACAAACAGGGAAAATTATAGCCTGTAGCTTGAAGATGCTGGGTTCTCATTCCATGTGTTGTAACTGACAGTGCCAGTGACCTCCGAGCCCCAATTGAAATGCAGAGTGTTGCCTGCATTCTCATTAAGAAGGAAGAGTGTTGACTCCATATCACACTGAACCAAAAGGTCAGGACTGGCCAGTGACCTCTAAACTCTTGAAGTATGATTTAGTTAAGACAGTATCTCTGGAAATTCAGTGTTACAAGGATAATGACACAGATCTAAAAATACGTATGCTGGATGTAGTGACACATGCCAATCATCTAAGTACACAGGAGCTGGGGTAGAAGGTCACAATTTCAGTCTGCCCTCAGCTACATGGAAAGACCCTGCCTCATACCATCATTATCAATAACAAAAAGAATGAATGTGCACAAACTGTTACTATAAACCAACTATTATTTTTCATTTGACTATTTTTGTTTCTGATTTAAATGCTATTGTTGTAGATGATGTTTAGTAAAGTAAAATTTTGGATGATTTTGCATCCTCAAGGCATGTGTGACAGGAGCAGAGACTTCAGGCAGAGGAACTATTAACAGGAGAGAAGGCAGAAGACAGCGTGCAGGATCAGAACAAGGATAGCAAAACAGACCTTCATGGGCCAGAAACTGAGATCATGACTGTATAGAAAGGATAATGTTGTTTTGGGGAAATGAATAAGAGGTAAAATACTGTTTCTAGAGAGCAGCAAAGAAGGGATCAACACATGGTTCATATTTAAAAGATGAATGTCTGTTTTATCCCACATTTAAAGAAAGATCAACTGTATCACACAACAAAATTCAATTTTACATAATGAAGGATAAAATATGTTAAGTACCTCAAAACACACTTTCCCTTTTATCTTGTTCCTTAAAACTGCATTAAAGCCAAAGTCTCCTTCAGAATGTGCAAATAATTTCTGAATATATAGGTACCTTCGTTCTATATAGGTACCTTCTTTCTGCTGTAGACAAGATATATGATTCCTCTTGCATCCACTTTAGGTGATAGCTTTTTTCAGATCAGGTGGTTACACATTTCATATTTACAAAAGTGTTCTTGCACATAAAAATGCCCTATTTTATGGATAAGAATGAGTTTCAAAATTGTTAGAAAGGTTGTGTAAGGTTAAGGATTAAAAAAAAATGCTTTAAGATTTGGTAACTAACAGTCATCTTGATTTTAGAATTCACCAGGAAGTTTCATTTATTTATAATTCTTTAATTGTAAGCATGGGTTGTTTAATGTTTCTCTTTATTGTCCAAAATTTATAAAGAATTTATCACAGAAAGTTTTAATTTCAACATTGGGTGTGTGATTCATTTTGGCTTTCTATTTTAGAATTACAGGCCTTTACACCTTTACTCAAAAATGGCAATGTTATTTGGCACTTGCCATATTATGATATGATTATAATAGGCCTTACCATTTCCTTAAATTAGGCTGCATTAGGAAAACATGATCCTGAAAGGTCAGGTGTGTTGTCTAAGATAGTATATCAATCAGGGTCAGGGTAACTTGGAATGTAATTTTTGTTTTCTAAAATCATTTACCATTCTTGTTTTTGTGACAGTTACCCCTTGAGATAAAAATCTGAGTAGATTAACATGTTAACTCTGATTTTTCTATGCAATATTTTCAAAGTCTTAAGAGTCCTCAAAGTTTTGATTTAAAATTTCGAGCATTTACTGTAGCTGGGTCCAAAGGTTCACATTCCAAGCAGTTTTGGGCTCCTTTTAAAGCAAATTATGGATGGTATTAGAAAGAACAATTTGATTAAGCTTAAAAGATTGGATTTTTGAAAACTATTTGGTTTATTTTGATTTAAATTGTCTTTCATATAATATCCCTCACCTCAAATCCATAGAAATATACTTCAGTTCTATTTTGTTTTGACATAGACTCATTTTATACTTCAGGATAGCTTCAAACTTGGGATTTTAGGCATGCAACATCACATTTAATTTTCACAACTACCATCTTGAAACAAAACTTACTTCTGAACATTGCATCACCCATCAGTTAAATGATTAAAACTAATGCATCTATCCTGTTACATAAGAAAACTAGTTTCTATCTTAGTAGCTGTACTATTCTGAGTTTAAGTTTCATCTCCTTTCTAATTTGCCTTTATTAGTAATTTCTTCATCTCCGAAGACATTATATAATTTGACAGAGTTCTTTTTCCTAATGTTGTCATTAAACACACATGAATGATTGGATACGAAATAAATCTTTCAAGACTATTTTTGTTTTCGAGTAGTGTAAGGACCTGAAACAATGTGTGCTCACTCTCCCTTACAGAGAGGTGCATAACTTACATAATGTTTGTGAAAGACACAGGCCGGAAAACTTTAATTTGAACTGAGAGTTCATTGGGAATGAACAAGAACGTTGGAAAATCCTTGCTTTTAAACCCTCTCATTTATTTTTCAAATACTTTTCTATAATGAAAAGAAGGAAACAAGAACAAAGGAGGAATGAAGGAAGGGGAGGGAAGAAAAAATCATGCAGCGTGCTTCTAGAGCTCTGTAGTAGTGAAGGACTTGATTGCCATTGAATTTCCCTTTGCTCCCTTGTTCAGCAACTCAAGAGTCCACTTGTACTTTCCAAGTAGAGTTGTTTTGTTGAAGGAGACATCCAATAGGTAATCAAATAATAGGTCAGCTATGTTAGGGAAAGAGTCTTTGGCTTTCAAACAGGTCTTATGTCAATCTAACAGAAGGGCTTTGGATAGGAAATCTTACTATAATTTGAAGGCCTGCTAAGAGAAAAAAGTTAGAAATCCAAATATCACTACTCATGGCAAGACAACTGCCTATTAAGAGGAAGAATTTTCTATTGAATTTTTAAGTAGAATCATATGTCTACCTTGGCAGGGAAGGAAAGTCTCTGTTAATAAAGCTTTATTGGTAAGTTAATAAGGACATGCCAACCACCTTCCTTTGGTAGTTGTTACTTCTTTGTGCTGAATATACTACTGGCTGCCAGTAAGTAAGAGTTTCTGCCAAAGGTTTCCTATAAACCATGAGATTCTAAGACAAATAAATGAAGCCATTCTGAACAAAAGTATAATGAGATCAATCGATGTAGGTATTTGTTCCCAATTTTTAAACAGAGATTTCCAAACAAGTAATTACTTGAAACATTTCATTGAGAGAGATTCTATCCATCAGTCATTCCATGAATCCTCACTGAGTAGACATATACAAGATTCTTCCATAGGCATTGCTCATACTGTACTCAACATGCATGTAGCTGTGAATTTTGCGTCCTATGTGAGCATCCTGAAAAAAATATGGAAACAAAATCATTTTCAGAATAGTGTGTGTGTGTGTGTGTGTGTGTGTGTGTGTGTGTGTGTGTGTGTGTACAGGTACTTGTGGAGGGCATCAGATCCCCTAGAGCTTGAGTTACAGATAGTTATGAGACACCTGATATGGGTGGGTGCTCAGAACTCATGTTAGGTCCTCTAGATGTACTTTGAGTGGACTTTCTCTTAACCATTTAGAAAGCAATACTTTCTCTTAACCACTTAGCCATCTTTCAAGTCTCCAGACAAGATAATTTGTAAGGTGCTCTCTTAATGTATTATTTATATGTAAAAAGCTATACATAATTAATGTATACAACTTGATACATTTGTAGATAAGTTCATAGCCATGAAACTAATTGCCTCAATCAAACAGGTAGATATATTCATTGCCTAACCAAATTTTCTCTTAAATCTATATTATTTTCATTGTCTTTATTATAATTTGATAAAAACACTTAATATAAGAATTAGCCTCTTATTAAGTTTCCAGTATGCTACTTTTGGCTATTGGTCTACATTTTATAGAGGATGGTGTAATTTAACATGTACACTATGGTTATTGTTTTCTTCTACAAAGTGCCTGGCAGTAGCTGTTCTGTCCTGAGACTTTGTGTTTAAGGATTTCAGATTTCACATAGAAGAAGTATCATACAGAATTTGTCACATTGTGTTTGGTTCATTTCACTTAGAATACCTGCTGGGCGCATCCATGCTGTTACAAATAGCAGGATTCATTTATCTCTACCAGGCTGAATATTTGAATTCATGAACATACATTATTGTATCAGTTTATCTGTTGACAGACATCAGGTTGTTTGGGTGTTATGGCTGTTGTGAAGAGTTCTGTGATGAACAAGGTATCACTTAGCGATTCTGACTTCCTTTGGATAAACTTCCAGAAGTATCACTTCTGGGTCATATGCTAGCTCTATCTTTAACTTGTAGAGCGACCTCCATTCATAAACATTTATTAACAGTTGTGCCAGTTTACAGATTATAGGACTCATATTATGGGATGACCCACGCACATTTAGGAAGCAAGTTTTTTTTTTTTTTTTTTTTTTTTTTTTTTTTTTTTGCCTGTTGGATGGAATGAACTGGGTATATTTATCATAGCTTTCTCATCTATGGTGCTGCTTGATTCTGCTTTGATGGCAATTTTCTACATGTTGGTCTATATTCCCCATTGAAAATGAGTTTTTTTTTAATGCTCCTTACTATTGGTGTATTGCTATTTCATTTGTTTTCTTTTTGTGTTTATATGTCCTAGTATTAGGCATATAATATTTAAAGCATATGTACCATATTAAAAATCTAGCAGTTTTATTATTTATGGACCTTGTTCATTTCTTGTGAACATTTTTGACTTAATGGCTATTTTATGTGACAGTTACCCCTTTCCATTTACCCCTCACACATGAATTTGCACCCAGCACCTTCTTTCACCTCTACCTTCTCTGCAATTTTGTCCCCATAAATAGATATTTGGTCCCTCATGGTCTTTATGCATTTTAAAGATAACAAAATGGGTGTCCTAAAATATCATAACTTGCCTATGTTGAGGAGAATAGAAGCTAAGGAAAGTAGCAATCAGATCCAGGGATAGAGCTTTTGAGCCCATTGTAGTTCATCACACTGCATGACATGTTATGAAAAAAGTCTGTCAGCAAACAAACATTCCATCAGGTGTTTTCCAACTTACCACGGTTGTAATTCTACATAACATAGGGTGGCTCCAAGAGTTCATTTTTCCAATAAGGCCTGAATGGCGCTGCCTCAAGTCCCACATACAAAGAATTTGTTTTATTTTGTCTTGCTGTCTAATGTTTTTCCTTTCCCCCTTCTTAGTTGCAAGATCCTGAAAATTCTGAGTTGTCGTCTTCATTATCCATGGAGAGAGATGTTAAGAATCCCATCTATCTCTCTAAGTTAATCTCTAACCTAGATGTGTGTTATTTCTGACGTGATTCATCTTTCAGTCTTTTGAACTACCTCCCTACCTTGTGTACCATGTATGGAAAATGTTATCCTTCCCTCTTCTTCCCTCTCTCCCTTAATGTAGTATCATCCAATGGTTACTATTGCTTCTAATACCAGTTCCAGCCTCCCTCTTACATTTTGAAACCCATCAGTAATTACCAAGAATTCTATACCCCAAAATAACACAAATCCTAGCCTTTCATATTTTGAATTTATTAACTCTATTCCCCCATTCAGACTCTTATCCATAATCCTGTCCAGACCAGTCCCACATTTATTGAATTCCATCCTTTTTGAAACTCCATAAACATGCTATCCATCCAATACTTTCTGATTAATTAATTTATCATTATGTATATATGTATATTTAAAGCTGTTGTATTTTATTAAAATCAGGCACTTCCATTATTTATGGACCTTCTTCATTTCTTGTGAATATTTGTCACGTGTATCTATACAATAAATATATCATATTAATTATATATATTTTATAATAAATATAACTAGAGACTTTGCTAAATATTTGTGGCAAAGATGGAAAAATTTGAAGTTGAATGTTAATATAATGATAAAAATTCCAGAAAATTAACAGAAACAGTTTTGGTATACTTTGTCATTTTTTTTAATAGTTGCGAGAAAAACTAGCATTTATTGAGCATCTCCTATGTCCTTAACATTCTGATTAACATTTTCCTTATAGTACCTCTTTTGAAGTTTCATGCAACTTGAAAATGTACTATCATAATCATCCTTTGGAAACCTAGTAATGTAATTAGATTTATAGTCAGTGTAAATCTAAGAGGAAGAGCTAATGTATATAGTGAGCCATGACTCATCATATCCTGCCAAGGTAGATGAATGACTCAGAAAACAAGGAACATTTAACAGCAATAACTATAAAGTTTATGTTCAAATTAAATGAATCCATAATATCTATGACTTCCTACGATTTTCTTAATTGCAGTTCTTGCTGGGAAAGGTCACCTAACATTCCCTAAAGTCAATCTGAGTTTGAAAGGTGACAACAGATCTATAGACTCTTATAGAAGTACCAGATCAAGAACAATGGTTTTCTTCTGTATTCTCATTAGTTATGCTTATTTTAAATATTTTACTATGTCTGGTTGTCACATTAATGTGAACTTTGACTAAGTAGGTGACATACAATTCTGAAAATCAAGATGATGCCTATCATAGTTGTCAGAATGAAGGGATAATATTATGAAGGAATATCAGAGCTCTATTGGAATTCTTCCACATGAGGAGCTACAGGAATTGAGAACTCAAAATGAACAAATAATTAGAACAAAGGGTTAACAGATCAATAGCCAAAGAGAATTTCTTGGAGTCGGAGTATCCTACCAGTGGAATTAACTGTTTTAAGAATGACAGTGATAGAGCAGGCTTGGTGGCATGCCTGTTGTCCTAACACTCAGCACGTAGCTCTAAGGATTAGCACATCTGAATCTAGCCTTGTCTATACAGCAAGTTGCAGGCCAGATTGTGCTACAGAGAGAGACTTTGCTCAAACTTAAGTAATTAAATAGACAAATTTTCATCTTTGAATGTGATATAACAAAGAATTTTCCTTCTTTGGAGATTCTGGGATGTTATTATTGCATTCAATTTGCCTTCCAGGCTCCTCTCTTTCAAAGCGGCTCTCTCCTTTCTGAGATGGAATTGTGCAAGAACATATTCAAGAATGAAAATGCATGTTGCCCTTCATTTCATGTGCACTGTAGTACTTGCCAACCACACTCCTCCCACTGAAATCCTCAAAGGGGAACACATTTCACACCCAGAACCATAGTGTTCTGAACACAGAGCTAGAGTGTCCAATAAACACTTGTTGGTTGACCAGTAGTTTTCCAACCTGCTGAAGCTGCTCTCTTTCTCAAGGGCAATAGTACAAGCTTCCAGGAGCTAATTCAAGTTTATAAAATGATACAGATGGTGCTATGTTCTTCTTTGCTTCAGTACCCACCATTCTGCAGAAAGTACTGTTGGCAAAACAGGATAAGAGTGTTGCTTTGTTTTCTCTAATAAGAAGAGACAGGAAAATAATTCTCATTTAAAACTGCTCTTACTCAGTTACCTATATAAATAGTACTCTGCTTGGAGAACTGAATCTGTACTTCTGGCTTGTACAAGCAACTTCAGTCCTCTAGATAGATTGCAAATACTACTTCTTTATCTCTGCACACATATAAGCTATTTTTCTTATTTATTAATCAACTGCATCAGCTGTGAATATTGTATTTTGTGGTCTTTATGATTATAATTACTTAATACTGATTTTTCCTGTAGAAATTCAACAAATAATTTTAACATTATCCCTTTATTACATAACTGTATTACCGGTCATCTAATTACATGTGTTCAGCATTAAACACCCATACATAAGAAGAACACTAAATGAGTTCCATGAAAAAAGTGTGTGTGTGTGTGTGTGTGTGTGTGTGTGTGTGTGTGTGTGTGTGTGCGCGTGTGACATTAGTATAGAAAAATAAGCCATGAATTTTGTTTGAAAGAATGGCCTATTGCTGTGGAATGTTCTGTATGGCAAATGTGTTGCTCTGATTAGTCAATAAATAAAACACTGATTGGCCAGTGGCTAGGCAGGAAGTATAGGCAGGACTACTAGAGAGGAGAAAAGAAAGAACAGGAAGGCAGAAGGAGTCACTGCCGGCTGCTGCCAGGACAAGCAGCATGTGAAGATGCCGGTAAGCCACCAGCCATGTGACAAGGTATAGATTTATGGAAATGGATTAATTTAAGCTATAAGAACAGTTAGCAAGAAGCCTGCCACAGCCATACAGTTTGTAAGCAATATAAGCCTCGGTGTTTACTTGGTTGGGTCTGAGCAGTTGTGGGACTGGCGGGTGACAAAGATTTGTCCTGACTGTGGACAAAGCAGGAAAACTCTAGCTACAGCCTATCTTTTTTATTATGCTTTCTTTCATCTAGCACAACTTGTTCAAATCTTCCTCCTATATGAGGCTTGGGGATGATGTTATAAAGTTAAGTTCTCTGCTTTCAAGAAGCATATGACTTATTGAAAAGGCTGAGATAAATTTCTTTCGACATGGTATGTAAACCATTACTGATAGAAAAACAAACAAGACTGTTCTAGACAAGGCCTTGGATAGACTTACTGGCATCAACCAGATTATCAACTTCATAGATAAAATGTATACATCTTATTCAATTTATATTAATTTCGTTATGACTCTTTACTTTGGTGTCAACAGATGTATATTCAATGAAAAAAAAAATGAAACCAAACAGAAAAAGTATACTTACCTATTGGAATCAGTTTCTTATTTTCATATGCAAAGAAAGAAATTCACAGAAAAGCCATCATGCTGGGAATATTTCTCCTTTATTTAAATTTCCACTAATGCTAAATCTGAATAGAGTTTAAAACTCATTAATAGTTGCTGAATTAGAACTGTCAGAACATATCATATAGCCTTATTGATGATCAAGGGATTGTGGCATAGAAAATGGAATTATCTATCATATCACATAGCTAGAAAAATGAGTGCCAGGAAGATGGAATGGATAGACTTTCTTTTGCTGTTCCTCATGATTTCTAAGCATACCAAACACTTATTTATAAATAAGTCTAACATGATTCAGAAAGGCAGGGAGAAGAGCCCAGATCAGCTAAGGTCTTTGCATCATCAGGTACAGCATGCTGATAAGATCCCTGGGTTTTCTTCTATCTTACATATTCAACACAGAGAATCAAAGAACATATCAGAAATAACTGGGGCCATGGATTCAAACCACAGCCAAATGAAAGAGCTGCAATGAATACCTGTTGGTTTTAATTAGTAGACCAAGTGTGAGAACTACAGCAGGACAGAAACTTAACTACCCCAACAAGCAAAAGGCAACATTAAACAAAAATTGGACTTCTGATCCCCTTGCTTCTATCACTCTATAGTAAAGGTGTTAACAACCATTCCAGTTGATGGATTGTTGAGGATCCAGCCCAAGGCTTGGTACATGATGGATGAGTACTCTAGCAACCAAGTTGCACCCAGGCCCCCATTGCTTTCCTCTTAATTAGTGAATCTCACAGCCATCATTTTTCTTCTCTTTCCTTCCTTTTGTGCTTCCTCTCCATGGATCATAACCTAGCATAGGGACATTTCTGAGTTAAGTCACCTTCAAAGTAACAAGAGAGACAATTAAAACAAATAAATGAGAATGGGTTGTAAGACAAATCTTAAATGGTCTTTTAATGAAAAAAACAGAGTCAAATATTGGGGTGTATACTGAATGATCAGAAAAACAGACAAGCCACAGCTAACCTCAATTGGTTTTACTTGTGTATTCGTGGTCAACTCTGAATTGTCTCTGCAGACACGGTAGCCTTTGAGGACTCTGTCCTGTTTTAGGGCTATGGTAAACGTTCTTTTTATTCTAAAGACTGGGTGCTAGTTTAGAAATTAATGGTGTTTCCAATGCTTAGAATTGGTCTGGGGGCCACAGAGATGGTGTCATGTGTCTAAACACTTGCTGTGCATGTCTATCAAAGGGAGTTTGATTTCCAGAAGTCATGGTGGAGATAACCAAGTCTCAAAAGTTATTCTCTGACTTTTTTATTCATGCTATGACATAGGCACAAATGTCCTCACATATATAACACAATAAAACACACACACACACACACACACACACACACACATACACACACACACACACACTCACACACACAAATACTACAGTAAATAAAATAAAACTAGTCTCAGCACCAGAAAATATAATAAATAGCTACCTATTATAAATAAATAATAGCATGAAGTCCTCCTCGGCCAACCTGCTTGACAAATGAGATTAGGGGGTGTTAAAATGGAAAGGACATTTCTACATCTGCTAATATCCATCATGCTGAACATTGCAGATTCTAGGCAGGTAAAATGAATAGGCAGTTGAGTAGCTAAGACATGAAGAAAAATTTCTCATATGTGTTTTCTTTATGTAATGATTTGGTTGAATTCTTGCAAGATCTTGTTAAGCATTTTTGCATTAAAGCACTTTGTATTTTCCCTATAATCCCAGAGTGCCCAGCTATTAATTTTACACATAAAATGCCGTCTCTTTTCTCATTAATGGTAGGAGACAGGCGCTTCACCTGAAGTTATGGGCCATGATCATCCCTAGTATTCCATCACACCATTTACATGATGTTGGAATTGTGCTTTTTGACATTTGGCTATTTGAAAATATTGCACATCATTAGGATTTTTTTTACTGTGATTGCATTTTTGTAGATCTACTATGCTAGACTTGACACTGAAAAATAGTCACCCAGAACATCAGTATATTCTCCAGATTTTGAGAAAATTACATCCCATTTTGAACTATGAGGTGTATATTTCATTTGAGCCATAGAAAGCATCCCCCCTCTCCCTCCCTCCTTCCTTCCCTCCCTCCCTCCCTCTTCTCTCTCTCTCTCTCTCTCTCTCTCTCTCTCTCTCTCTCTCTCTCTCTCTCTCTCATACCCAATAAAAGACAAGCCATTTGCCTCAAATATGTTAATCTTGTTACACAACCTCAGAATATGGTGTTAATCTGCTCAGATATTTGTCTTCTGAACCCCTTCCTTCCATTTGTCCTTAAAAGTAACACATGGAAAGCTATACAATTCAGACTCCAGGCAACTGATCAGCAGATGGAAGGTTAGTCTCAAAGAGGTGCAAACACAGTCTGTTTGCAGGACTGATATTTACACACTCGTCAGTGGCAGATGACAGGAGACACCACAGAGGGTGGTGCAGCTCAAGTCATGCAGTGCACAGAAGGGAACATTTCCAAGTCTCTCTCCCCCTCTTTTTGAAAAGATCTATAGATTCTTCTAAATACTAAACTTAATCTGTGGAACATTTCAAGAGTTAAATATGGAGAGTTAGATATCTAGTCTGGAATTTTCCTTTCTTTTTGCTCTGCCCAGTTGAAGTTTAGGATTAGATTGTCTTACTCATCTAGGTTCTTTTTATTTTGTTCTTTTGTTTTACTCATTTAAATGGAGTTATGGCTAAATAGAATAAGATAATCAAGCTGGTGGTGGTGCAAACCTCTAATCTCAGCATTTAAGAGGCAGAGGCAAGAAGACACCTAAGAGTTAAAGTCCAACCTGGTCTATATAGCTAGCTCTGGGTCAGCCTGAGCTACATAGTAACACTGTGTGTGTGTGTGTGTGTGTGTGTGTGTGTGTGTGTGTGTGTACATAGTAACACTGTGTGTATACAGTAACACCGTGTGTGTGTGTGTGTGTGTGTGTGTGTGTGTGTGTGTGAGAGAGAGAGAGAGAGAGAGAGAGAGAGAGAGAGAGAGAGAGAGAGAGAGAGGAAGGGGGTAAAGACAGGGAGATATCCACAGGATTTGATAACTCTAGGATCATATTGACAACATGGACTCTGATATAAAAGTGGCCATGTGTAACCTTTTATTAGCTGCTTATCTACTCCATGCTTCACTTACCTCATCTATCACATAATTACAGTAGGAATCCTACTCAATAGGTTGTTACTGAATCAGATGAGACAAATCTACAAAGTTCTCACAACAGAGATTCTCATGCAGTATCATTACTGACATGTAAAAATGCTATCTTCAATTTTTATCTGTCTACTGTCTGTACTCTAGCTTCTACCATAATGCAGGACTATAATTTTAAAGCATTGGTGAATATGGGTTTTCTGGAAACTGCTCTGATTATTAGTCAAGAGCCCAGGGCAGCTGAATTGTGTGACTTTGAGTAGGTAGCTTTAACATCTTAAGCCTATTTCTTTGCCCATGAAATTGGGCAGTAATTGCTGTCTTGTTACCCTCACAGGGTCTTATGCACAAAAGATGAGAGATGGTTTCTACAGAAGTGTGTGTAGTTTGAAATGAAAGACAGATTATCACAATGCTACTTTTTAGTCTCAGAAGAAAGAATTGGGCAACTGATTCAGGATGTTGTCTTCTGAACTAGCAGGCATGGCGAGACACAGGTAGGACTATATTAAAAGCAGAACTTACTGCCTGTCAGAAAGTCTCCGGGGAAGTACTCTGATAAAATATGAGAAGTTGAGGACAAAATTGTAGCAGTCACGACTTAGTCTATATTCAGAAGTAATCTTAAGATTCTTGTTCACTTTATTATCTTGATTAAATAATGTATTTTATGTGGAGTTGGATTGACTCAATTGAGAATAGTCTTCATGCCTGACAACATCAGTATCCTCTTTAAAAAACAAAACAAAACAAAACAAAAAACATGATTTTCAGTGATGGTATCCATTTGCTGTAAAGAGATGATTCTTGATAAGCAGCAGTAGCTACACTTATTTGTGGATATAAAAATAAGATTCAGAATGTAGTAATTATCCAGCAACATAGTGGTAGTAGGTTATTTTTCTAAGGTCCATAACCTGACTAACTCAAGAAGGACTTCTAGGTTTCCATTACCAGCCTCAATTTCCCTCCTCTTGAGTACGTCCAATAAGATAGCTAGAATATCGAGACTATGACTGGAAAAAGGACAGAAACAACTAGCCAAACTAGTGGAAACACATGAACTGTGGGCCAGTATCTGAGGAGCCCCATGGTACTGGACTAGGCCCTCTGGATAAGTGAGATAGTTGTTTAGCTTGAACTGTATAGGGGACCCCCAGGTAGTGGGATTGGGACCTGTCCCTAGTGCATGAATCAGCTTTTTGGACCCTAGGGCCTATTGTGACATACTTTGTGCAGCCTTGGTGCAGGGAGGAGAGGCTTGGACTTGCCTCACCTGAATGTACCAGGTTCTGCTGACTCTCTATGGGAGATCTTGCCTTGGAGGGATGGGTTGGGGAGGAAGTCTAGGGGGTGGGAGGAGGGAGGACAGGGGAATCGGTGGTTGGTATGTAAAATGAATAGAAAATCTCTTAATAAAATAATTTCAAATAAACAAATAAATACACTATACTGAAAAAAAAGATAGCTAGTAGTTGTCGCTCACATGTAAGCAACACTTATTTTACCTTAATGCATGTCTTGTCATGCTGGTCATGCTTGTGTTTGTTAGGTGTTGTGTCTGGGTAGCACTGTTTAAAACTGGACATAATGTAGAGATCAACAGATTGTGGGGAGACCGGACCTAACAGATACATGGACATCACACCTCGTGTATCTACAGCTCAGGGAATGTTGTGGAAAAGGTGTGGAAAGAATGCCATAGCCAGAATACCAGGACGATCGTGGAACAGTAGCTTCCAGAAGTGGTTGCATAAATAAGACCAGAACAATGTGAAAGTGCAATGGTGAAACTTTTGTGGAGTCTCACCCCTAAAGAAGAAACTATAGGCAACCAATGACTACTGTAGCTAGAGTTTTCCTGCCTTGCCCACAGTCAGGACAAATCTCTGTCACCCACCAGTCCCACAGCTGCTCAGACCCAACCAAGTAAACACAGAGACTTATATTGCTTACAAACTGTATGGCTGTGACAGGCTTCTTGCTAACTGTTCTTATAGCTTAAATTAATCCATTTCCATAAATCTATACCTTGCCACATGGCTTGTGGCTTACCGGCATCTTCACATGCTGCTTGTCCTGGCAGCAGCTGGCTGTAGATGTAACCAATCGTCTTATTAAAATAAGAAACACAGAGCCAATGTAAAAGAGAAAGCCAGAGGTCAGAGCTCAGAGATAAAATCTTACCTCCTGCAGTGCTCCTAGCTTCCCCGAGAGAGAGCTACTTCCTGTTTGTCTGTGTTTAAATAGTCTTTCTGTTCTGCCTTCTCATTGGTTGTAAACCCAACCACATGACTGCCTCATCACTGCCTGTAAGTACCTCCCTCCAGGTCTTAAAGGCGTATGTCTCCAATACTGGCTGTATCCCTGAACACACAGAAATCTACCTAGCTCTTCTAACCACCACGCTCTTACTATGGCTCTAATAGCTCTGACCCCAGGGCAACTTTATTTATTAACATAAAATTAAAATCACATTTCAGTACAAATAAAATATCACCATATTTCCCCTTTTCTATTTTAATAAAAAGAAAAAAGGCAAAAAGTTATAACTAACAAAAGAAAAACTATATACAAAAGTACAATAACTATATACAATATATACAAGTAACAAATACCTAAACGATGTCTAGTCCATTTGTATTTGACAAATGAGAGAAAATAATTCCCTTATCTATCCTATTTTAGTAAGTCCACAATGTATCTAATTCACTTTCTATCCTAATTAATCTTCAACAATAACTAACTAATCTTCAACTCCCTCAGAGACCCAAGAAGGAAATAATATTAGCTAACAAAAATAAAAACAGGAAGTGCACAAAAGCAACTTCCAAAAATTTTGTGAGTTGACAGAAACACTGGACAGTCACCTGAGGTTTCTCTGCAGTGTTGGGGCATCATCTTCAGCCTATAGGCTTATGGTATCTGACAGACTCATTTGTGAAGTAGGTTGTACACAAGGTCAACAGTTCAACCTCACATTGGGTGAGAGCAGTCCATGTACCAGAAACACCTGAATTCCACTAGTGTCCTGTCATGATTCAGGATTTTAAATTCTGGAAATTGTTGACAGTTTTTTAATTCAGCTGTCCATTCTTCTTGGCTGTATATATATGGCTTCATCTCAGCATCCCCTTCTTCTCCATATCCTTCTATTAAATGCGAGTCTACTATTGAGAGGCGTGAGCTTAGTTACTCTTCAAGAATAACTGTTTCAGCTGCTGTTCCATTGCACAACAGAAGCCATCGGCCCACTGCCTGTTCAGCTGCCTTCGAAGAAAAGGGCACTGTACCTTTTCCAGATTGTGAAAGCCACTTCAGGGATGGTGCCATATTGTCCTGGCCTCAGAAGATGCCTTCTGATAAAGCCATAACCACACTTGTTTTGGCAGGAATCGGTAGTCCTTTGTTTCATGTTCTGTCTGTCCATTTTGTCCTGTTGATTTGAGGATACTTTGTTGTCCAGTGGCTAACTTTTGCCACAATGAAAATTAACTCCATATGCAGTTTCTTCAATGCCCATATTTTCTCTGAAGTAGATTGGTACTGCCAGGAGCCGACATGTCTCAAAAAAGAAAAATTTCTAAGTTATTAAAACATTTTAAATGCCATATTCGGTAGATCTCTGAAGGGTTTGAAGATGACCTGTCTAAAATATATCTGCTCAATTTTTAAAACGTATCTAATATGACTACAATTTCTATTGTAATGTCTATAACTACTAACTTTCATTTCTTTATATACTAATAAAGAACCTTAAATCTAATCTCCTTTGCTTAGCCTTATTTCCTAACCCTTGACAACAACTTGTAACCAACCCCCTTAAATAATGAAAATTATCCCAGACCCAAAACCCATTAAAAGAACCAAAAAAACCACCCACCCCACACCACCTCTTTGGGAATGTGGGCGTCGTATTCTTAAAATTGCTTCCTGCTGGGTATGGACAAAGTTATCTTTATCCTGAAAGAAAAATTTAGGTTAATTGTCAAATTCTAGGAAAGGTAACTATATCCTTCGTTATTATCCAGTCTGTGTATAATACCAAAGTTCAGGGTTTATCTCAAGTCCTTATTCAAGTAGTCTTTGAGACTGGATCATCTCAGCTAGTCATGTCAAAATTGCTCTGAGCACCTTGTAGTTCAAAGCTGATCTGTAGGTGATGTTTGTCAGCTTAGTGATATTATTATTGTCCACGTGGAATTGTTGTTGTTGTGGGGCCCCATCTTCTTCCCGGAGACTTCAGTTGATGTTAGGCCTGGCCGTGATTTCCTGCTGGTGACAGCTGGCCCACATGCAGCAGAAGATGTTGGATCTGGAAACAGAGAAGGACCTTCTTACCAAGCAGGTAGCTGAAATGGAAACACAAAAAAAGCATGCGTGTGTGGAATTAGATACTCGGAGAGCCCAGGTACATCAGCTTGAGGAACAGAAGCGTGTGCTGGAGGAGAAAGGCAGGTCGTTAGCCCAGCTCCACGAGTCACAGCTCAAGGACAGTGACATGGAGAAGGAGCAGACAAGGCAAATCCTGATGGAAAAGGAAAACGTCATTTTACAAATGAGAGAAGAACAGACCAAAGAAATCGAAATCCTCCAACAGAAACTGTCTTCTAAAGAGGAGAGTATTAGTATTTTGCGTGAGGAATATGAAACCAAATTTAAAAATCAGGAAAAAAGGATGAGCAGATCCATTTAGTGAGGGAAGACCTTGATCAGCAGCAGAAAAGGTTTGAATGTTTAAAGGGTGAGATGGAAGACAGGAAGAACAAGATGTGAGACAGAAGGCAGTGTGAAAAAGCAGTACTTTACACATTATGAAGTAATGTAGGGCAGACCACAGACTGATCTCAACACGGGTGAGGTTAACATAAAGGCCCTGTTTAGCAGGGCAGGCCTGAGTTGTTTGTAGCACTGGCTTTAAGCAAGCAGCTCACAGTCCGGCCTGAGCCCAAGCAGACCTGGGCCGAGGCCAGCCAGTGGCACCCAGAAAGGAGAGACGCGGGGGCGGCGACGCCGACATGCGCAGGACGAGCGCCCCGACGTGCCCGCGAGCTCCACGGGAAGGCGGCGAGGCCCGTGCCCGGCCGGCTGTCCCACGGGTAGAGACGCCGCCGGCCCCTCGCCGCACCATGTTCAAGAAGCTGAAGCAGAAGATCAGCGAGGAGCAGCAGCAGCTGCAGCAGGCGCCAGCCCCTGCCCAGGCTTCCTCCAGCTCTTCAACACCAACAAGGATTAGAAGCAGGACATCTTCATTTACAGACCAGCTTGATGACGGGACACCCAACAGAGAGAATGCATCAACTCAAGCTACAAAGTCTCCAGATGGTGTTAACAGAAGCGAAGCATCCACTCCTCAGTCAGGCGACTCGCAGACTCTGGCGCCCAACGTGACAAGAATCCATTAAAAACTTCTTGGGGCCGGCCCTCTAGCCCAAGCAACCGACTCCCTAGCTGGAGCAACCGGCTCCCTAGCCGCGGCCCAGGTCTGCTTGGGCTCAGGCCGGACTGTGAGCTGCTTGCTTAAAGCCAGTGCTACAAACAACTCAGGCCTGCCCTGCTAAAGCTGGCAGTGACTCCTTCTGCCTTCCTGTTCTTTCTTTTCTCCTCTCTGTTAGTCCCGCCTATACTTCCTGCCTAGCCATTGGCCAATCAGTGTTTTATTTATTGACCAATCAGAGCAACACATTTGCCATACAGAACATCCCACAGCAGACTATTCTTAAAAAATTAACCTTTTCCCAGGGTTAAGCCCCCTGATTGGTTGTCCAGTACAGAGGGGTCAGCCCTGAAACCATATACACACCAACAAAAATGGACTCAGCCTGGTTGCATTTAAATAGGTGCGCTTATGCCTATGTATGTTTTAGCTGTACGTGTGTGTGTGTGTGTGTGTGTGTGTGTGTGTGTATGTGTGTGTGTGTGTGTATGCAATAATAATCAAAGAAAAAGAGGCTATCAGCTTGAGAGTAGGCTATGGGATGGGCTGGAGGAAAGAAAGAAGGGGGAAATGATGATTTTATTTTTCTTAAAAATGTATTAAAAATAAAAATTAGGTACATTTTGTTTCTATTTATGTGCACATGGGCATACAGGGATATGCATGTGTGTATATCAGACCCCTTGGAGCTAGAGTACAGGCAGTTGTGAGCCACCTGGCTGGGTACTAGGAACCAAACTCAGGTTCTCTTGAAGAACAGCAAGTGGCCATAACTACTGAGACATTTTTCCAACTCTCAGGATGCTCTTTTGGGTCTTCCTTACTCAAAACTGGTTCTATTAAAAAGTATTGAAAATGAATACTAATAGATGCCTTGCTCAAGGTATTGTGTTCTACAGTGGTACATTTGATTATTTCTTTTCTACATAATAAAGGATCTGTGTTAACTGGAGCATGTGGCTTAGAAAATGTTTTTATCTGATAATTTAAAAAACCTTGCCTATTATTCATGCACATTTTAAAAGTCAAGTTTGGCAGTCTATTTTGATGTGTTTAGCTTTTTTTAGAAAAAAAATGCAATGGCCTGAAAAAAATTAACATCTTATATTTATTTTAGGTGTTCTCTGATAACTCAGTGTCAGTGTTCATGGGAATGTACAGAGAACCCACTCTCCTAATCCTTCTCTTTAATGTGTCCACTAAAGAGTCCATCTCAGGTCAGGTTACTTTGGTATAAGTCTCTCTCATCAGTATCAGAGTGGCCTGTGCTTCGATTTAGAAAGCATCTGATTAGAGTTAGTCTTAACACCTACACGGTATGTGTTAAATACAGGAAGGGTGGGTGAATCAGGACGCCGTAGCATCTCTACTCTCGTTTCCCCTTGGTAGCACCCCCCTTCACAAAGGAAGCAGCTGAGACTCCTACTTGTTCCATTAGTAATGTCTCTGCATCGAACCAATTCCTTACATTCTGTTTTATTACTGTAATGACTTTTCCACCACCCACTCCTGATATTGCTCATAATACCTTCCTGAGGTACTTGGCCTATCACATCAGGCACAGGTAGTTTGTCGGCACAAACAATTGTCAGTATAGATAACAGCTGATGCACAAGGCTGATATATTGGTGGCCTCAAAGCAATCTTTTTTAATATCCCAAGTTCATTCTCTGTAACTCAGCAAGCTACTAACACCTATCACCAAAGTTCATGTTCAGAGAATAATGATATCTTATTATAATTTCTGAATAAATATGTCCTGCTTGTTAATTAAAACTGTTCTGTGCACAAAACATATTGTCACTGAGTTTTCTTCCAGCTAATGAGTCACAGCCCTGAGATGATTACCTCTGAGATTAATTAAACATTACAAAGTATATTTGTGCATTATTATGTTCCATCTACAAAATTCTTTTGTATGTGACTAAATTTGAGGAAAAATTCACCAAAATATCAGATGCTGTTTTTACAGGGACTATCATCTCTTCTTTGCAACACTGAAAGTCTCCGTCCCACTGAATCAAAGTAGAGAATAGTAACAAAGATAGAATCATGAAGCAGAAGTCAAGTACAGCTAAAAAATGTGCTGGTTGCTTTCCACCATTTACACACTCCTCACTCCTGCCCTGTGGTACTGGGCAGCATCAGTGGGGGCACCTCTTCCTTCTAAGGCTTCTGGTTGGGCAAGGCTGATGAGAGGCATCTGGAAGAGCTGGGGGCACAGGAGGAAGGTGTGGTGTGGGGGGAGTGGTGGTTAGTTTTGTCCTGATGGATGTAGGTTACCCAGAAGACTGTGCGTCTTTCTGGGGCCACAGTTCCTGAAGGTGCTTTGCCACAGCCATGGTTCTTTTCACCCTTTAATGCTTTTTCCCTCCTCTTAATCTTTTAGGTAAGAGAGATAAGGATTCCTCCATAGTTTGTCCTGTAGGCTCACTTGCCAAGTCCTTTCATTCCCTTTGATCCATCTGTTTGAATTATCCTTTTCTTAGTATCTTGGTCACTGTTCAGAGTGTTTCATCACTTTGTGCCCATCACTATCAATTTGATACAGGTAGAAGATTTCAAAACAGAGACCAGAGCTGCAGCTGCTGCTTCCCAGCTCTGTCACCTCATACCAGCTTCTTGTTCTCTCTAGATGTACTTTGTTCGATCATACAGAGACAGGGAGTTCAACCAGATCCTGAGCTCCAAAAGTTCGATATGCTACTCTTGTCATGATGCATCATTAATCTTTTTATTTGATCATTTTTATTTAATATCTAGATTAGATTTGTACAAATTAAATAATAATAATAATAATAATAATAATAATTTAATGCTAAGTCCTAATCTATGTTCTTATTGTTGTAGACATGATCTCTAACTGAATTATCTGTTATTGCTTTCAACATTTATTCTTTTTTTAAAGTGGATTCTTCTCTCATATAATACATCCCAACCACAGTTTCCCCAACCTCCACTTCTCTCAGCTCCACCCACTTCCTCTCTCCCCCATGTATAAATTCTATAATTGTTTTTGAGATAGGGAGTCAGAAATAAAACGACCTAGCAGAAATTATGTCATAACTTAGTTCATAACTTCCATAAGCATAGGAGACCTAATTTACATATTGAAATCACCTTCTTTGGATAGTTGTTCTCTGGTTATGTGATCTTCCACTTTGGATATAAATATCAAAATAGAGATGCATTGATTGTCAGTTCTTTTGAAAGCGCTCTATTATCAGGTGGGTCTCTTGTTCTTCAGGAAGACACTCCCCGCTACTATATCATGTAGATACCAATTTGGATATAAGTGATAATTTTCAAAGGTTCTTATTTTACTGCTTGGAAAAAAAAGATTTAAAAGACTATTGATGCATCTTTTTACTGGCAAATGTTTGTTCTCTTCTTGGAATGTGTGTGCTACTTGACGTTGCCTGGATTTATTTGTTGCAAATTAAGGAAAAACTCACTTCCATAGTAGTGAGACAACAGTGACTGCTGGAAGTGTGGCATGTGTGTTGGACTGTAGATGTATCCAACCGTCTTATTAAATAAGAAACACAGAACCAATGTAAAAAGAGAAAGCTGAGAGGTCAGAGCTCAGAGCTAAAATCTTACCCTTCCTCCTGCGAGCTCCTAGCTTCCCGAAAAGAGCTATTTCCTGTGTGTAAGTCATTTCATAGTCTTTTGTTCTGCCTTCTCATTGGTTGTAAACCCAAACACGTGACTGCCTCGTCACTATCTGTATATACAGCCCTCTAGGTCTTAAAGGCATATGTCTCCAATGCTGGCTGTATCCCTGAACACACAGAGATTTATGGGATTAAAGGCGTGCACCACCACCGCCACGCTCTTTCTATGGCTCTAATAGCTTTGACCCCCGGGCAACTTTATTTATTAACATACAATCAAAATCACATTTCAGTACAATTAGAATACCACCACATTGGACCGATTCCTATATCAATTGGTGCCTCCAATAGAAGGTGTTGTGACCTCCTTAGTTATAACCCTCTCAGGGCCCAGACCTGTTCACTGTGGGTACACCCATTCCATGGCTGGATGCCGGGCTGTGTCAGGGAAGAAATGGAGCTGAGGAGTGTTCTGAGCTCTCTGTTTCTGAGTATTGATGTGATATAATCAGGACCCTCAAGTTCCCGCTGCTGTCACTTTTCCAACATTATGGGCCTGTAACCTGGGATTGTGAGCCAACATAAATCCTTCTGAAGTTGCTTTAACCAAAGCATTTTATCACTACAATAGGAAAAGAAACAAAGACAGCCCCTGGTGGATGGGGATTTAGCTCAGTGGTAGAGTGCTTGCTTAGCAAATACAAGGCCCTGGGTTCAATCCTCAGCTCCAGAAAGAAAAAAAAAAAGATAAAATAACAAAAAACGACAAAAAAAAAAGATAACCCCTTACTCACCATGTTTCTTTATGTAATGTATATGATAGTAAAATATTATCCTTAGACTTAAAATGGCACCTTGGATTCTAGTATGGAGTGGGAAGGGGTTCAGGAGCCCCTGATCTTAATCAATGAGCTACAGGCAGCTGGTGGAGAGTCAGTTTTCTTAAGGTGTGCCTCCTGGTAGGTCTAACACTCTCCATTGGGTAGTTCCACATCTAGGCATACATGAACAACACAAATTGAAGTTGACAGAATATAGAATTAAAGGTAAATAAATAAAACCTAAACAAATACATTTTCCTGATATTTCATCAAAATTAAATTTTGCAGGGGGATAAAAAGTACTCCTACATTTAGTATAAGAAAAATTTTCATAGAAAGCTTTTGAAAGGAAGTCACTAGGATATTCTTATTCCTGCTTCTTTCCATCCATCCCTCCCCTTCTTTCTTTCCTTCCTTCCTTCCTTCCTTCCTTCCTTCCTTCCTTCCTTCCTTCCTTCCTTCCTTCCTTCCTTCCTGTCTTCTCTATTTATCCAATTTCAAAATGAGGTAAATTGGAAGTCTTTGGTGTGTTTGTACTTGGAAGTTTGGGGGCTGGTATCCATGTTCAGCGGTGATTTCTTCTAGTTCTGGTCTCACTTCTGGAGGGATTTGTCTCGGTTTCTTTCTTGACCTCTTTTGGATGATTATAGATAGATTATTCAGGAGTTACAGGGTACTGGAAGTGGGGGTGATAGCTCCAGAGAATGTACAGAGGAGTAGGTCCTAGGGGTAGGAGGATGTTTTACTGTGCATGCTTTATGCCTGTATTTATTTTCTAATTGGGTATAATTTTGCATGTGTCATTTTAAAGCAAGCAAGATAATACCTTCCCCCACCCAAAAATATTTACTCCCTCTCAATGCTTAATAATTCATTTTGGAATGGGATTGGAAAAGTTTGAGTTATTAAGGTGTGGTGATTTCCTTTAGATAAGTTAAGCTGTGTTTGAATCTGTACATAGACATTTCATCAGATTATACATGAAAATACATGTAATCATTACCCTTGCATATACATTTCATCATTATACCCTTGAATAGACTCAAGAGTATGTCCCACTTTAAATTTCCAGCAGTCTTGACTTCACTCACATAGAGATGATAATCATGGACTCTGCCCACCGTTACTTCCTCCTCAGCTACCAGATTCCGAGGATTTGAATACATGTCATCCATGATAACATTGTTGTCCTCATCTATTAGTTACTGTTAGTTATCAGCAGCAGCATTGCTGTTCTTGGAGACAGAGTCTCAGTGTGGACTCAAGAAACTTCTGCCTCAGCTTTCTGAGTGCTGGGATTAGAACTGTGCACCACCATGTCCTGTTACTATTCCTATGTCCGTGTCCTATGGTGGTTTAGCTTGGGACTTCATTATCTCTTCATAAAACGAAAATGATGGTTTATCTGGTCTTGTGGCAACAGGCACTACCATGAGTTCTTCACACTGTGCCAAATCATGTCCCCCTGCTAAAAAGTCAATATAGTTAGGTAGTCCCTGCTGTCCACAGAACAATGTCCATTAATGGCTTGATAATCTGGTTCCAATCTACTATTTCCTGTCTACATGTCTTTCAGTACTTATCTATAAGATTTTCATTTTCTTTTGAATGCCTGATAATAGTTAGGTACTGGTGCTTATAAGAGAGAACAAACACATACAGATTTGCTCTTCTCAGTGTTTGGGAGAAGGGACAGATATTCAGCTTATGCAAGTATTTATTCATAATTAGAGATCAATGCCATGAGTAAATGGAGCTCAGAGCCTGTATAGCATACCAGAAGAATCTTCATTGACTTGGGCTCAGAAAAGCTTTCCTGAGTAAATTAGCTCAAGAAGAGCCTTGGAAGTTGGTTCCATGACCTCAGGCAAACTCCAGCCATGCTTCAATATGCTGTAAAGCTTTCCTGGGCATTTACCCCAGCGTCTCCCTACTTCATTTAATGTTTGGTGAAACTCTGTTATTTATGTCCATCCTCTCTTTTGTTTATATGGGATATTCATGCTGCAAGATTCAGCTTAAAATGACCTCTTTCTGCAGCCAACCCTGACAGTGCTGATGGTCCCCCTCTTGAACCCCATGTCCTGGAAGAATGACCATCCCCTACAGTTCCCAAATCATTTTATGTGGATTAATTTTTACTTGCCATCTACTTCATTGCTATACACATATTTGATTCACTTCTCTGTCTTTATTGTATCCTTTGTATTCTCAGAACATAAAAGTGCTCATAACAGTGAGAACTCAGCACCATCATTTGGGTCAAACAATACCAACAGAAAATTGATGGAATATTTTTTATAGGTGATATCAATATTGTTAGCTTTAGAAAGTAAATATTTACAGACAATTCCTTTTTTCTTTTGAAAGTTACATATGCATCAAGTTCCAATTATAAGGTAGTAAAGTTTTCCAATTACTTTTTAATGATTTGGTAGTTTCAAGCATGGAATGTGTTTTCCCAAGGGGAGGAAGTCAATGAGTTTGATTTGAGATATAATGAAAAATTCCAGGTGGTTCTGCCTGGTGAGAAGAGGTATAAGGATGTGTGTTTTCAACATAGGTTCAGCATAGCTGCATGATTTAAAAATTTTCACTTAAGAACAATTAATTTATCTTACCTGAAAGGCAAAACACATGTATTTCCCTTGTTCTCTCCTTATAAGACGTTAATAAATGCCATGTATAAATCATGTAGGTCAAACTATGTTATCTCATCATTATTTTTCTCTTTCTGTCCCTCCAACTGTCCCTGTGTCCTTCCTGGTAGAGGCAATTTTAACACCACCATCCTATCATGATTTCTTAGAGAAGTTGCTAAGAATGACAGGTTATATTGTTTACAAGGCCCCATAAGATCAGGAAAGAACTTAGCATTCCCATGTACATTCCCTGACATATTCATCAACTTACTTAGTGAATGTTAATGTATGTTACCTGTATGCCATGTCAGCTGAGCAATGAAATATTCAAATAACAAGGTTGATGATATCACTCTCCATATCTTAGAGGGGGGATTTGGATATAAATGGTCCATGAATGGAATGGGGAAGAACACACACAGAGGCGGTAGGCCTACTAACTCCTGGATGGTACTCAAGTCTTTTTTATTATTATTGTGCATCTACTGATTATGAGCCCTAGGTAAGAGGCCTTGCCTGGGGTATGTCTCAGGCACAACAATTGGTGCCTTTCTTACCACTTAACTAAGAGCCAGGAAATGCCATGTAGCTCTGAACACTTGAACAAAGCAGACAGCTTTTGGCAAATCCTCTCCCTCATTATATGTGTGGGTAAAACTTTTAATTCTTCCTCTGAAGGAGGGACCGGAGCAATTGGCAAGGTGAATGTGTAATTAGGTCGTCACAATTTCTTTCCTTTCTGCAATGCAACAAATTTTCTCTTTCTTCATCTTCATAAGTGAATTGCAATACCACAGCAAATTTTCAGCACGGGGAGGAAAAAAAAAAAAGCGAAGTGGGATTTGGAATGCCTGCATTTATCAAGAAAAAATAAATCCTTGGCCAAAAAGAAAAAAAAAAGAATTGCTTTCAATTCTTCTGTAATTTGTAAAATAAAAGAGATGTGGTTATTTAATTTGATGCGTTCCTGTTTGTTTGTAAAACTGGGCTCTAGTCTGAAACAGCTGTGGCGCCTAATGCATTGATGGCTAATGTGGAGGGCTGGGGTGTTTATTATTGATAGAGATTTGGAAGAAAAGAGCAGTAGTTATTCTATACTTGTTGTTTAATATAATGATGAACTTTGCAATTAGCAAGCTCCTGTAATCTACTCAACAAAAGGGAGGTTGAGTGCTGTTACCCTTTGTGCTCCAGGGAGACAAGAGTTCTGCACCAGAAACATGAGTAACAGCGATTGATTGTGTGTGCATGCTCTATTCCTCCCTTAACACATGTGTGAGTTATACTACCACTACATATCATTAAGAAAAAAATACACTTCGTAAAACTTAATACAAATCCTCATTTACATGGGCTAGGGTAAACAGAATCACAACTGAGTGTAAAAGATGAGTTTATTAAACTGACAAGGTAAAGGTATCTTTAGTGAAAGGCCTGGAGTTCCTTAAAAAAACAAAATGATTTTATATACTTAAAAGTAAAATTTTTATAAAATAATTACATAGATTAGGATATTCAACAACCATTAACTTAAACATGACACTAATGATCTCTGTTTAGGATGTACTAGTATAATCTAATAACAGGAGCACAAATAATGCTGTTTTCTAAAGTTAAACACACTGGGCAGAGCTGCTTTATACTTGATAATTTAATGGGGCCTCTATTGTTTAGCATTTAACATGCTTTTGATACTTATACTTCAAAATGTCATTCAGATGGGAGTATTAGAGATTCTCAGAGGTGGAGAGGGTATAGTGGCACACAGAGACAGTTGAAGGATATTGGGCATGTGCTACTGGGGAAATATCCTTGGGTTGGAATTAGAAAAAACCCATCTGGGTGTTCAGCTAGCTGTGTGAACCTCAACCAGTTACTTTCTCTGTCTGATCACTGATCCTGTTTGTAAAATAAGGGCAATGTCTACACTGATATGATTTTAATAAGGATCAAACACAAAGTGATGAAAGCAATTTAGAAACTTGCTAGGTATTTACTCTCCCATTGAATTGCACCCCTAACCCCCCAATTTATGTTAAATGATTAATATTTAAATTATAATGACATCTTTATGGTTTATATTTTAAACCAAACTGGATTTTTTTTTAAATCTGGAAAAATATTCAGTAAATTGAGTTCAATTTTCTTCCCAACACTGCTGTTCTGTTAGCTATATGGTGTCATAGGTTCTTAGTAGTATGAACTTGTGTATTATTATATAAGGTCTTTAAAGTTTTACACTAATTTCTGGTTTCAAGTTTTGTTCACTAAATGCTTGATCACCTTAGATTATACCTCTCACCTCATTGTCTTCCCTCTGTTCTAAGACATACTTTATGTGACGTTCAATCCCCTGCCTTCAATGCCTTCTCCCTGCCCATCCTTATAAAGCATGTAGCCAGGTTGTCCAAAACTTTTGGAAGTATAAAACAAGACAATAAGAATGTGGAATAGTGAAAATATATAAAAGTTTTATGTGACAGCCTCCTGTGATCATGAATACTACAGACACTCTGGCATTTTAGACTTCTCAGAAAGTTCTTTGTAAGTAAACCTCTCCAAGCGCAGCAGTACTTTGGTCTCTTTCTGTGGTCTGTTTCTCCAGGTCAAGATGCTTCTTCTTCCTTTGGGAGTTTTCCTCTTAAAGAGTCCTTCTTGCACCCCCTTTTCCCGCTGTTCAGAGTATCACTTGGATTTGCTCTTACCCTCTCATTTCTGACTCACCTTTTTGACTGTTTTGGGTAAATCCTCCCCATCTTGTCACTTTCCACGGAAGCGACCTTTAAATCATCTCATCGCTGTATGACATCATTGTTATGATACATTCCTTCCCCTTCACAAAAGAATGGCTCCAGCCTTTGTTATCCTGTATATAAGAAGTATTGTGTACACAGGATTGCTGCAAGTTCATAGGAATGATAACAAATGGACATTTGATATCAAGTCTGTACTGAAACATGGTTCGAGCATGTGCTAGCTAAGCAATGTTAGGTAGCCAATTTTTTGACAAAGTTGAATAAAATGTAAAAAAGTGATACTGTCATGGATATTTTCATGGCTAGATTAATGCCTAGAGTTATACTTTTAGGAATCGTGCCTTACTTAATAGATACTGATAATAGTTAAGTATATCATAAATATAGCAATATGGCTCCTTAAATATCTGTAAGCCACTATCTTAGTCTCTTAATTTATTCACTCATTGTTCATTAAAGAACAAAATAGAAATAGCCAAAATTATGGCAAGCAATTTCTGAGAAGATCATTACTCTGCTCTAGGGCACAGCCTTATTCTCAGAAAATTTTCTAGGAGTAGTCTCTTCTGGAATCCAATGGTACTATAGGTTAGAGACAGTGGCTGGAAATTTTAAGGTATCTTTTGGAAGGGCCTTAAATAAGACACATAAAAAAATTGATAATGAAGGGCTTGAGAGATGGCGCAGTGGTTAAGAGCACATTTTGCTTTTGTAGAAGACTGGAGTTCAGTTTTCAGCAACCATGTTGGGTAGTTCACATTTTCTTGTATCTCTGGCTCCAAAGGATATGAACCACTCTTGTGGATTCTGCAGGCATCTCTACTAACACACACACACACACACACACACACACACACACACACACACACACACACAAAGAAAATAATGGCAAGTATGGTGGCATAAACCTTTAAAATACTGACAATAAGATAGCTGTTGCTTATGTATCTTCTGCTTGGAAGGAGAATGAAATAGGCTGGGTTCAGATAATTTTTATTTTTATTTTTTTATTTTTATTTTTTGGTTTTTTGAGATAGGGTTTCTCTGTGTAGCTTTGCCCCTTTCCTGGAACTCGTTTTGTAGACCAGGGTGGCCTTGAACTCATAGAGCTCCACCTGCCTCTGCCTCCTGAGTGCTGGGATTAAAGGTGTGAGCCACCACCACCCAGCTCATTTAAACTTTTAATAAAGATGGGGAGATGGCATATTAATTTCTCCAAATCAATTTTTTTTCTGAGGAAACATATGAATCAGACCATTCTTCCCTGTTTCTTTTATTTTCTTAAACCTCTATATGGCTCTGGGACCTGCTGTTTAGGTCAGTTGGTAGAATATACTAGGATGGTGAATTGGAGGTTGTGACATAGACATGGAAGCTCACATTGAGTGAGTACCATTCTGGTGAAAGCAAATTTCACAACAGAAACATGGAAAGTGAAGTAACACCATTGCATTATAAAAGATTCAGGGGGTGGTAATTTCAAGGGAAGACTTATGGAAGTTTATTCAGGAAGGCAGGAAAGGGCCTCTGAGATTGGTGGTTAAACTTGTGTTCCACCAGTTTAAGGAATTCAGCTTAATTAGGACAGTGGGAAAAGTAGATTTCAAACAGAGTCTGAACAACTAAGGTCTATCTCAAAACCTGAGATGATTGCAGCTTGGCACAAGAAGCTGAAAGAAATCAATGTTGCAGATGGAACATTCTAGACAGCAGCATCTGAGCTGGTGAAGACTATGTTGAGGATGTGGTCTTGGGATTAACACCTGGTCAATGGGGGTTGGAAACAAGAGGAATCAGGCTGAAGGAGATGACAGGCTTACATAGACTGCCAGAGGCCATGTAAGGTGAAGACCGCCAGTCCCTATCCCCCGCTCTCTTATTAGTCATTGCTTACAGGCTGTTCTGGGAGGAATGCCACCTTGTATAAGGAGACAGACTTTAGGGGAAACAGTGAGTCCAAGAAAGGACTGGCAAATGAACTCTTTGACAAGCATTTCAGCTAGAACAGAGTTCTGAGCAGAGCATTCCAAAGTCCCTCATTTTATGACTGAAGAGAAGTCTGTAGAGCAAGGTTCCCACTCTCACCATTTCAAACATTTGAACATACTTTTTATCTGTGTGTACATGCACACACCTATGTTTATGTATGTATGTATAGGGGGGGAGTCTCATGTGTTTTATAATGCAAAATAGTGTCCCTAAAATCTACTTACTAAATGCAAATAATAAACACCACCTCAAGTTACTAAAATGAAAAATGTTTCCAAAATTGAAAAATCTTTGGAAAAGGCAAAAATTGTCCCAGTTAACAGCAAGACAGCATTAAACATTTTTCTAATTGAAAATAGATTCTTCTCTCATACAATATACCCCAACCACAATTTCACCTCCCGCTTCTCCTCCCAGATCCCCTCTATCCTCCAGATCCACTACCCTCTCTGTTTCCCTTCAGGGACGTGTTCCCACACCATGTACAATGTTATAGCCATATAGATTATTCTGACCATGTTCCATGAACCAGAGTGACCCAATAAAGAGATTTTTAGTGTAGGGGTGACATGTCTCAATTTGTATTGAGTGTATCTGAGTCACTGTGAAGTAGGGAGCAGGCTGGAATAGAGCCAGGGTGGAAACAAGAACAAGGAGGTAGAAACTGCGTAAATAAAAACAGAGGCTTATACGGAGGTTCTAGTACAAATGCAGACAGCTTGACAGGTAGCTGAGCTGTGACAGAAGGGTCTGATTGGAAAAGAGATGTCAAAGAAGACACTTGCAGGTTTGCTTTGCATAAGTGATCAGATGCTGTTCCCAGATGTGCAGGGTGTGAGAAGACAACCAGATGTGGAAGATGAAGAGCAGGCTGAGTTTAGTGACTTGTCTTAAATGGAGGCTTGACTATCAAGGCAGCATTGGGATAAAGCTCTCCAGGTAGGAGAAGAGCATGAAATGTGATTGAATGGTAATTGAGTTATGTGTCAATGAAACATTTTACATGAAATTTAGAATTTCCTCAGTCCTCAAAGAGACTTGAGTCACAGTTGGTAACCTCTTTGCTCCACGTAGAATTTCTTTGCATACTCCTGATTCAATGTTTGCCATAAACATTGATGAATGTAACATATATTTAAAATATTTACCTCTAGCCTATCAATGTTTATCTTCCAGTTTTGTACAATATCTATAAACATATATTTTAATTAAAAATCAGACAAACTAGCAAGATCAGTGAAAGAGCATTTGGACTTTATTTCCACATTTGAATTTATTCAGTATATTGTATCTAATTACCGGCACACACAGGAAGCACCAGCCACACTTTTCACACAGAGTTCTGCAGGCCACTACTTAATCTTGGAAACCTATCAAAGATTCCCAAACCCAATATACCACTTTAAGCAATAAAGTAGTTGTTTCTTCCCTTTCCCAAAAATGAAATTATAATATGAACAAAATTCTGGCAAGCACTCGGAAAAAAAAAGACAGTTAAATTAAAATCATTAGTCATATAGAGGAGTAGAGGCTTATATAGAGGAATAGAGGTGCTTTTTATTTTTGTAGAGCACCAGAGTTGGCAGCCAGAGAGACAGCTGCTTCAGGCATCACTCAAAGCTCATGTCTGACAGCAGGAGCTTGGAGGTCAAGGCCAGAAACCCAGTGCTCCAGCCAAATGTACTTCAAGCCTTATTCAAATGATGGTATTTGTTTAACCATTTCCCAGGCTTTCCCCAGTTATCACATTTCCCATTTTACACTTTTCATTCTCAGCTGTCCAAAAGTCTTCAGTTTCTTTGACAGTATCATTCTTAAGCTCAAGGAGTGTAATTAAATTTAAAGTTCATAGTAATTTTATTATAGCACATGCACAGCACACACACATACAAACAGACATACACATTATTTCAACTACTGGTCAATTATTACAGAAGAGGCGATGGTTATTTCTATAGGACTTTGATCACTATAAGTTAATAAATCATGTTGAAAGCTGCTCAAAATCTGTAACATGAAGCAGTTCTATGAGCTAGGCTGGGGGGATGTCTATCAGTCAAATGCTTGACACATAAGCAAGAGTAACTGAGTTTAGATCAACAATACCATGTAACAGCCAGGGACTGCAGCACACCTATAATAGCAGCATGTGGGAACAGAGACAGGAAGACCAATGGAGTTTACTGGCCCACCAGCCTCATGGAATCTGTGAATTCCAGGTTCAGGGACACACAGCATCTCAGAGAACATGATGGCGAGTGTGTGAGTGAATGAATGACAGATTCATGAAGGAAAACACCTAACCTCTACCCCCATATTCATATGCATACATGAGAATATGCACACACACACACAACACACACGTGTACCTACACGGAAAGTAAAAGAAATGTTTTATTCTTAATCAAGTAATCAAGATATTCTAAATGTGAACAATTCATAAAAATAAATGACAAAAATTATTTCATTCATAATCAGGAAAAGAAATAATTCAATAAATTTAAAATCGAAGGGAGATCTGAATATAGGCCTTTTATTTGTGGTGTACAGTCTTGTGTGAGCAGCCCACCACAACCTTCTGTTGCTTTGCTTAGACATCGTTATCAATCAAATTATGTGGCATGTAGGGAGATACAAAATCCCTACTGTGACTGGAGATTTCTTTGGGAATGCTGAAACCCATCCAGTATCCCATCTTTATGATCATTTTTTTTCCCTGAAGTGGGTATGATTGATGCTTTCATGATGTTTGGTAATCAGACTAAATATGGTCTGTGACAGTTTTTGTGTTCATATCCTGTCACATTCTGACTGTCTAATAATAGATACCATTGTCTTCATCTTTGTAAATGATGTCTGCAGGAGCCATGAAATTATATATTCAAGGCAGTCACCTGTCATCTGCTTTTTTGGGAACCTGTTATGATGGATCTGTATTTCTAAAAACTGGTAAAGAATGAACTGGCCAACAAAAAGGGGCAATACTATCTTTTCTTTTTAAACATATTTTATTTTTATTTATGTATGCTTGTGTGCACCCTTGTGTATATACCTTGTGCCAGAAGAGAATTTGCTTCCCTGGAGCTAGAATTTTAAATGATTGTGAGTTGCCCCGGGTGCTGGCGACTAAACAGCAGTTCTGTACAAGAGCAGATGTACAAATGCTCTTAGTCACTGAACTATCTTTTCAGTTCCAGTGATGCAGTCTGCTGTATATAACATACATACTCTTTCCTCAGCATTCACATGCAGTAGTGATTTTAGTACACTCAGCAATGGAGAACTTTGTCCTTTTAGAAGCTTAGTTCTGATGTTCAAGTCATAAGGAATAGTAAGCATAAAGGATACTTCATGAACAGAATAATAATTTCAGAATTTATGTTCAGTTTTTAAATAGGAAAGCTCTGAAAGAATACAATTGTTGACATTTATTAAATACAACATAATGCTCTCTCTCTTCCTCTCTCTCTCTCTCTCTCTCACACACACACACACACACACACACACACACACACACACACACACACACTAAAGTGACCACCACAGCCAATGGGTTAATACATATATATATATCCAGTAATATTGCTCTTTTTATAACAAGGACCCTTGAAATCATTCACTTAGCAAATTTCCACTACAAAACACAATATTAATTGCAAGCCTTCTCTGCACATTTGATCTCTAGGTCCATTCAACTTGTCTTGCAGCAGCTTCCCAATGTTGCAATAACATTATTTTGTTTCTTCTCCCTTGCTGTTCCTGATAGCCTTTAGGTTTAGGCTAGGGGATCCTCAGATCTCACTCTCCTGCCTCAGCCTCTCTTTTACTCCCAAACTCATAGCTGCCATCAAAGAAATGGCAGGAACCCCTCTGTGGCTGAGCTTGTAAGGTACTAAGTGAAATTTACTTAGTACCTTAAGCTACCAAGGACTGAGGGTGGTACATTCATATGAAAGCCACAAGTTAGCTGAAGGGGTGACCTTTTGCCTTTTCTGCTGTCCCCAGTGTCAGAGACAATTTGACTATAAGCACTTATTATTGATTACTTATCAACTACATAACATGGGACTTCTACACCTCCCTCTGAAACTTATAACAGGGGACCCCTGCTTAGCACTGTGGGGTTGAAACATCCTCAGAGCCCCTTCCATGCAGCTATATATGCTGGTAATGACGCTTGTAACAAAACGTTTAGTAAAAAAGACAATTTATCTTGGTGTCCCTCTACAACTCAAAGCCTGAAACTTATGGTAACCATGTGTCCACTAAGGTTCTATGTGTCCATCTGTTTTATATTAGACTTGTGAGCTTATGCTGTATTTTTCTGTCTCTGGCTTGATTACTATTGCATATTATTGCATTACTATTACTATTATCCTCTAGGTTTATCCCTATTGTTTTAAAGACTGTTGTCTCCTTATTTTTGAAGAATGAGTAATATTCTACAGCAAGTATATGCATACTATATGTTTTATTCATTCATTGTTCAACAATACATAGTTTCACAATTGTGAATGTTTCAAAGAAATCTCATAGGTGTAGGTACCTCTTTAAGAACAAGATTGCAATTTCTTTGCATATATGCCTAGAAGTCTCATACCAAAATGGCTCTAGTAACTCATATCATCAGCAACAGTGTACAGGACTTCCCTTTTGTTCATTTTTTTTCCTTTCCCATGTGTGTGTGTGTGCGTGATATATATATGGTGTGCATGGTGTATATAATGCATATGTGTGTGAGTACACAAGGACATCTGTCCATGTGAATCTGGAAGGCTGGGGTTGCTTGGTGTTAGAATCATGGTGTTGGGGTTGCTTGGTGTGAGAAGGAGGGTCTCTCAGTTAAAACCTGTGCATACCTATATGAACAGTCCAGTACCCAATTTGTTCTAAGGATTCCTTGTCTCCACCTTCAGAGCTAGAATCATAGGTGGGCTACTGTGTCCATCTGGCATTTTACATAGACTCGTGGAATTTGAATTCCAGGCCTTACACTCGCAGAGCAAGCACTTAATCACTGAGCATTGCTTTTTGGTCACACATGAACGAACACTTTTGTATTTTTCATTTTGTATCATTTTGATGATGGCCATGCTGACAATGCCATATCATTGTTAAGAGTTTTTTTTTCTATTTTTTATTTTTTTTTTGCTACTTACATTAAATGTATAAAATAACAGACTCTGTTGCAACTTTTTATTATGCATGCTTTGATGATGTCTCACCCCAGTGACTCTCTTCTGTCACCCTCTCTTCTCCCACCAGGCTTCTTCTTAATGACCCTAATTCTACTTTTAATTTGTGGTGATATATTGTGTACCCTAATAAACTTATCTGGGGATTAGGGGCAGCCACTAGATAGAGGCCCGCCAGTGATTGCACACACCCTTACTCCTATCACTCAGGAGGCAGCAGTCCATCTGGATCTTTGTGAGTTCAAGGCCTCACTGGGTTACATGAGATAAACAGAACCAGGCAGTGGTGACACACACCTTTAATCCCTGAAGTAATATGGCAGGACACAGAAAGGTATATAAAGCGTGAAGAAACAGAAACTTGCTCTCTTGAGGCTGAGGAGTTGACGAGGTAAGGTTGGCTGTGGCTTGCTCTGCTTCTTTGACCTTTCAGCTCTCACCACAGTATCTGGCTCTGGGTTTTTTTAATTATAAGACCTTTTAAGATTCATGTTACATTAACTTACTGCTTTTTAAGTTGTCTTTCTATAGGAAATAAAGCATATACTATTTGTTGCTCTGAGCCTAGCTTGCTTTGCTTGTCAATATGACCTCCAGCTCCATTCATTTATACGCCAATGACATGGCTGTGGTCTTTAAGGCTGCTCAGTGTGATTTTAATTTGTATTTCTGTGGTGGTTTGGATGCCTATCATCCTTTCATACAGCGATTTGACCTTTCAAAGTCTCCAACAAAATGACTATTTGGGTCTTCAACCTATTTTTAAATTTCTTTTTAAATTTTCATATACATCATGAATATTAGATCCTTACCTGGTGTGATGAATCTCTTCATTTTCTCCCATTGTATTGTTGACTTTTCGTTTTGTTGATTTCTTCCTTACTATGCATAAACAAGTTTTATTTGCTTATTCCTGTATTTCTTGCTCGGGCCTCTTCTGTTTTGTCACCTAAATGATCATCAAGGTCAAAGTCAAGGAGTGATAATAAATTTTCTTGCTGTGGGCTTTGGCACACTTGGTGCTAAGACCACCTAGAGAACAACATACTAGCTTTTGGATTCTGCTGATAATAGGTGAGGAAACTTGGACTGAGACTCTCATTGAAGATAGCTTTTTGTTGTTGTTGCACATAATAGTGCTTGAAATGTAATACCTAAAGCACTGACATGCTAAAAAAAAATAAAGCAATGAAGAAGACAGACTGAGCTATGGTCCAGATAAAAGTGGTAATCCAGATATCCTGTGACTTTTGGCTTGGCGTATGTTTACCATATGAAATATAAGATGCCCACATGTATTAACGGAATGGCTGTTTTACAGGCAAACAGGTACAAAATATCACACAGGATATTATGGAAAAATTATTTTGGCCACTCCACGTAGTTAAAAGGATATTTATTTAATGGCATAACTCACAAATTAAGTAATAGGTAGGTCGCAGGGTCTGGGGAAGGTGTATTGCAGTCCAGCGGTGTTCTCTGGAGCTCTGCTCAGTCAACCTCCACCGTTCAGCGTCCCGGCACAGAGAGAGCACACAGAGAGAGCACTGGCCCATCCAGCTTTCGGGTCTCCCGGCGCCTCCCCTGGCCCTGCCTCATAGGCATGACAGTTGCCAGAGTCTCAATGGGGGTTGGAACTTCCATATCCAAGCTGGAATGGCTACCCACTACAGAATATCTTAAGTGTAAGACTGGAATCCAGCCTCATTCTTATACCTGTGGAAATGCTTTTAAAGAGGCTGCCTTTCCCCCAGTATATGTTTTAAAACAATTGCCAAAATATGAATTAAAGCATGTGAGTATGGCAGTGTGGACTTCTTTATTTTAAGATGGATTTCTGTGTTTGTGTATGTGTGCACAGCTGTGTGAGTATCTGCCCCATGTGTACCGGTGCTTGCGGAAGCCAGAAGAGAAAACCAGATTTGCTGTCACTGGAGTTATTGGTGGTCCTGAGGATGTGGGTGCTAGGACAAAACTCAGGTCGTCTGGAAGAGCAGCGTGGGCTCTTGACGGCCAAACCATCTCTCCGGCCCTTTGTGGGTGTATTTATGGGCACTCTACTCTATTTCATTGGCCATTGCATCTATTTTGATGATAGCATCATTCTGTTTTGTTTTGGTTTTACTGTGACTCGGTAATGTAATTTGATATCAAGATAGAATATTGAAAACCCTTTCCCTTTTATCCTGCTATTTAGATGAAAGTGTTAGTCAGAAAAGATTTTTTTTTCATGGAATCATTATGGTTTTATAGCAATATCATCTTCAAAAATGATAATTTTACTTGTTTGTGTAGTTTCTTTCTTTCTCTTTCCTTATTGCTGTAGCTAAGACTTTGAGCACTGTATTGAGTGAGAGAAGAGAGATCAGACATTCCCATCTCATTTTTGATTTTAGTGGAAATGGTTCCAGTTTTCCCCTTCTAATATAATGCTGGCTATAGTTTTCATGTATAGCCTGTATTATGTTGAGCCATTGTATTAGTTACATTTTTGTTTCATGCCACAAATACCATGACCAATTTTACAGTCTATCATTGAGGGGAGTCAGAGCAGGAACTTAAGCAACAGCTTGAAGCAGAAGCCATGGAAGAACTCGGCATGCCAGCTCATCTCCTGCTCCTGATTAGCTAGTCCAGGACCCTTGCCCTTGGAATGATGCCATCCATACTGGGCTAGGATGTCCCACATCAATTTACAATCAGTCCCCTACAAAGATAATTGTTCAATTGAGACTCTTGCTTTGTGACTCTAGGCTGTGTCAAGTAGACAGGTAATGATAACTAAGATTGATTTGTTCCTCTATTCCTAGTTTCTTTAGGACTTTTACTATGAAAGTGTATTGAACTTGCAAGGGCCATTTCTGAATACCTATCCAGTATTTTTGTCCTTTAAACAATTTCTATGCCATATTACATGTATTGATTGTTTATATTGAACCATTCCTGCATCATTGAAATAAAACCAACTTGATCTTGGCATAGGATCATTTCATGGCATAGTTTAAATTCAATTTGCAAAGATATTAATATGAATTTTATATTCATGGTCATGGGGAAAATTGATGTTTGTTTGTCCTTATATGATGTTTAAATCCTGGTAGGAATAGCTTCCTAGAATGAGTTGGTAGAGATTTTTTTGTTATTATTGTTTTTGTCTTTCTTTTCTATGGAGGAGCACAGCTGTGAGTTTAGTTTTATTTAGTCAACTTTTGCAGTGAATCCCCTTGAACCTTGAATTGTTTTTGTACTGTGGGGCATTGCTCTATTAATCTATTAAACTTGTTACTATTTTCTTTAAGCTGTTTATATCTTTTTTACTTATCTTGGATAAGCAATATAAGTTGAATTTATCCATTTCTTTCAAAATTTACAGCTGTTTTGAAGTGTGGGTTTTCAAGGAATCCTCTAATGATTTTATGGATTTGATTGATGTCTGCAGTAATGCCCCCCCGTTCACATTTGATTTTTTTTTTAATTTGGCCACCTCCTTTAATCAGTTAGTTGGATGAATGTTTGATCACCTTAGTTTTGTTTTCAGTTTTAGTTTTTATATTTTTTAATTAATTGTCTACCTATTAATTTAACGTGATCTCATTAAATCTATGGCTTATTTTGGTTTGCAGTTTATTCTGACCTATGCATATCTACTCATACAAGTTTGGGGCTTCCATATGTGTGTATGTTGACTTCCATCCTTCATTGTGCTATAGTAACCTCCTGAATGTTCACATGACTGGTACTCTGTCAGTCTGGGCCATAAACTTAGAAGAGTTCAAGCAAATGAGCTAGATATTTCAATCAGCCCCTTAGTGAGAGCTACGATTGTAAAAACAAGTATGAATATTGTTAAAGCCATTGAAAGTTAGAGTTGTGACTTTATTAAAACTTACCATTTATGTCAAGTGTAGTATGGAAGAAGTTAGTTTATAAAACTTATTGATAATTGATATAAAACTAAACTCACAAAAATGTTGGGAAAAGAAGGATAAATACCACATGTTTATTATCTCTGACAACACAAGGTTAGGAAGACAGGATTTCTGTAAATGGAATGGTGACAGTTGTATGCATCTGAAAGAAAAATAAAATCTGATCTCTACCATGTATCCACAACAAAATTCCATTTAATTCGTAAAATAAAAGTGAAAGACAATAATAAGCTTTTAGGAGACAACCTAGAAGAATATCTTCATGAGTTTTTAATATGAAACACACTTATTAGGCAACAAAAGGTACTTAATATAAAATATGAATAGCTACTAAGCTATATGGTATTAGGGACTTTGTTTACAAAAAATATATCCACAAAGTTGTGAAGGTAAAATATATTTGAAGATAGATAACATTTTATCTATACAACTCTGTGTAGTTATTAGATACTGTACTTCACATAGATACAGTTAAATATAAACTGTATGCATCTAAATATAGACATGGAATATACAAATACAGAAGTCCTTAGAGAAAAGGTTTTGGACAAGTGATGTGAATGTATATTTCACTAAAGATAAAACCCAAATGTTCAATTCAGCATGCAAAAAGGTACGCAATTACTTTAGTTATCAGGGGCCTCTGAACAAATCAACATATCTCCTTTCTCTACTAAATGGCTGTACTTTGTGCCAAGTTGGTGGAGATGTGTGATGTATCCTCATATGTAGCTGGCCACATGAACTGTTATAGGCTTTTAGGAAAATGTAAAAGTACGTAAATCCTGACATTTCACAATTCTATGCCCATAGACACAAGCTGCAGAAATCCATGTGCACAAAGCAGTGGACAAATATATAATGTGATAAGAACAACATCAACAGAATTAGCCTAAAACTAGAAACAACAACATATTTATGAGACTAAGTACTTTATGTTCATGAAAAAAGATTGCTGATGAATAATGACTTGTAACTATGTAGACCTACTTGCTTGAATCTTACAAAAAAAGTATATTGATAACAAAAACTGGGAATATGATTTTTATTTTTGTAATCAGATAATGGCTTGTTATATAAATCTTTCCAAAGCAGTGAATAGGCAATAGAATACTGTTGGTTTATTGGGTCTGAATAACTTAGATGTAATGGCATGTACATACTATATATTGTCTCTTTGGGTAAATTCAGAAAAGGTAAATAAAGGTGTATTTAATAACATAGTTGGTGATATTTTCATAGCTTTCTTCTGAACACTTTGACTTTAGTAGACTATGGATTTACAAAGAAAATTGAAACAAAACAAAAGAAGCAATAATAGCAAAACCCCATGATTATTTCACACAAACTGAGTGCTAACTTTATTTTTCCCAATAGTGGTGCACTTACATATTGAAGTTCTGTAAGTTAAATAGAAGGAATATTCAAATGCTATTTAACTTGATGCCATGTTGCATCAATAAAAGTAATACAAGGGGTTCCTATATTTTTGATAAAAGCAATCCCCCTTAATAAATCCTACCTAGTCTTGTTTGAGAGTGATGTCTTCAGTAAATTATGGATATTGGAAAACAGGACAAAGGTGTTCTTCAGCCTCAGCAACTTGGAGTTTGCTTGCATTGTCTAGGTATAATTTCTTATGCTCCTGCCCATGGGTCTTCCCAAGTTTTAGTATATGACAACCAGGAAGCCACCAGTTAAAGTCTGGCTGTATCAAAAGAGAAAAGGTTTTATTGGTAAATAAATAAGCCCCATTGCACAGCACATTTACTGGGAATCTGGCCATCCTGTATCTGTTATAGGTACCACATTAAAATATTGAATGCCATAGAGAGAATTATAGCTGATGAAATCTTGGGTTACCTTTCTGTATAAAATAAATCATAAAATAGCATTAAATCCTTCTGCATTCACTTGTTTCAATAGCCAAAGCAGTAAATAAAATTAGTGATGGAGCTAGAAAATAGGTTGTCCATTCAGCTGAAAAGCAGAAGGCATATTACTCATCTCTCTCTCTCTCTCTCTCTCTCTCTCTCTCTCTCTCTCTCTCTCTCTCTCTCTCTCTCTCTCTCTGTGTGTGTGTGTGTGTGTATGTGTGTGTGTGTGTGTGAGCACAGTGAGTGTCCATATTTCTGAAGAATTAAATAATTCTGCATAAGAATAATGATTTTGATAGGTTAATATATTTTTGCAAAATCAAGAGCTTAGTTTTACATTTCCTTCACAATTTCGAATTCAGCAGCATTAAATGCTGCTCACAGCTTCTTTTAGAATTACAGTGAAGTCTAGGGATGAACAGAGGTTCCTATGAGAAGCATTTTTGATCAGTTCTTATGCATATTCATGTTCATATATCTGAGTTCCTTAAACATAACTAAAACTTCAAAATACAAATCTCTTAGATTTATTTTTTTAAGTTTCTTAAGTGTAGGTAGATATCTCTGCACATAAAATAAAAATATATCACAGAGAATTTTGAATAGCTTTATTGTTATTATTATTATTATTAGTAGTAGTAGTATTTACCTTAAAATGCCTTGAAATCCTTTTAATATCTCTAAGTAGGCATTGTTGATTTCTAGAATTTCCCATTCAGCATTTTCAGACTGGTTGAACGTGGATAATTGAAAAAATAGAAAGGAAAGTAATGACTGAGGGGACAAGTATAGATTTCAGAAAAAACAAATTGAAGCCATATCTGTATAATGACAGGAATTATTATAAGGTATAATATTTAAAAAATGTAGAAGGTGGAGGGAATGACTGGGAGGAGTGGAGGGAGGGGAAGCTGTGGTTGGGATGTATTTGTGAGAGAAGAATAAATTTAAAAAGTGAATGTTAAAAAAAACTCTGATGGACATGTACCCTAGAATGTCAGTTATTATCACAGTTATTTTTAGGAAAGAAAACTCCTGAATAGGTTATCACAGGCCATAAATATTGCATGCATGTCTGACTTATGGCTCTGATTATAAAATAATGGACGCAGAAAAGACTCGAGTGAAATTAAGGGAGAAAAATAAGTAGGAACAATGATATATGAGGACTTACCATGTGAAAAGTTAAAGCCTGCTTTAAAGGGAACAATGCCCAATTTCCCGTCATTCTGAGAACACTATAGAAGTTAAACACAGTCTTATTCATTCATACACTAGAGCTTAGAGCACAGCTCTCCCTATGTAGTCAGCCCTACTTGGACTCAAACCTGCTCTTGAATTCCAGATAATATTAGGCAATTTGCTCTGTATTACTTCAAGACAAAAGAAAACCTCATAGCCCTGATACCCACGCCTGCCCACAGTACTTGCACCAGGAATTAGCTCTACTTTATTTTGTCATTTCTGGATGTTTCTAACAGCTTTCAATGTGGGACTCCTCCCAGGAAACCCATTTTACTTTATTTTTATATTTATTTTCCCCTGTGGAAGGCACAAGACACATGTGTCTTCCTTTCTCTTGCAGGGGCCATGTGGTCTTTCCCTTTCATCTCAAATCAGTCTCTGGTGTAAACAGAGAACATCTGACTTCTGCAAGTTTGTAGTAAACCATAGACAAAAAAAAAAAAGCAAAAACACGCACACATTAAATCTTAGATAGAGTAAATATCCTGCACTTCAAGTGTGAGTATTAGAATCCTATCACCCAGCCACACATTTTTTGATGTTATTTTTGAAAAGCAGCATACAGTAAAAGTCATTCAGTAAAACTGAATACAAACTTAATATCATTTCCACAGATGACTCCACACTTAAATGCTATGAGGTGGTTTGAAAAAGAATGCCCCACACCCATAAGCTTAGTCACCAGATAGTGGAACTGTTTGGAAAGGATCAGAAGGTGTGGCCTTGTTGTTGGAGTAGGTGTGGCCTTTTTGGAAAAAAGTGTGTAATCATGGGCAGGGCTTGAAGTTTCAAAAGCCCATGCAAGGCCCAGAATCTCTTTCCCTCCCTCCCCGATCCGCGCCCTCTCCTATCCCCTCCCTCCCCTTTCCTCCTCTTCCTCCCTGCCTCTCTGCTTGCCTGCCTGCTTGCCTGCCTGTAAATGTGGATGTAATCCCCCAGCCCCACAGTTGCCTATCTGCCATCATGCTTGCTTCCATGATGCTCATGGATGAACCATCTGAAACAATAAGCAAGCCTCCAGTTAAGTGCTTTCTTTGTAAGAGATGCCTTGGTCATGGTGTCTTTTCACAGCAATAGAACAGTAACTAAGACATCCTCCATACATATATGCTACTATCCCAAGTAGGTCGGTCACACATCCTAGGTCAGTGATCATGACTAACTTTTATGTGCAACCAATGTTTAAAGAAGGAAGAACTGAACACAGTTTTGTTAGTTTGTTGCAGAGACTATGTTTCCTTTGGTTGGTGATAACAACTAGAAGATGAATATTCCTTCATTTTGAGTTAGGAGGAAAGGAAGTATTAACACCATCCAGGAGCTACTGTGGATATATTAAGTAATTTTATTCCCCAAGATTAAATATTTAACATATCCCTGCATAACCTGGGAACTTGTAAAGATGCAGCTCTGGTTTAATAGGACTGTGCTGTAAGTCTGGTGATCTTCCAGATAAAAATGCTGATAGAGACACTTAGAGAAACAGGGTTTGGGACAAATCTAGGAGTTACTACCATGGAAGCAACAGTGATGAAATCTATTCTAGCTTAATGTCTAACACTATTTGAACACATATGTGACAGGGTAGGTAAGCAGAGACATCAAGAAATTATAAAGTAATAGATTATAGAAATTTTAAAAAGCACTATAATGAAAAGTAGTTGAAGATGGTATGAGAAATATGTCTAAAGTGTTCCTTCAGAGCTAAACTCTATCAAAGATGGGATCTGTTTACAGCTGCTGTTCTCAACCCTCTGAATGCTGTGACCCTAATATTGTAACCTTTAATACATATTGTGGTGATCCTCCAACCATATAATTATTTCTTTGTTACTTCATAATTGTAATTAATTGTGATATAAATATCTGATATGCAGAATATCTGATATTCAACCCCAAAGGGGTTGCATCTCACAGGTTGAGAACCAATGGTTTACAGCAAGATAGTATTATGAGGGACAACATTGATCTTCTCTCTGCGGCAGCTCCTGTCAACAGAACAAAGACTATACTCTCCTTATGGATCCAGTGGCTGATCTATCCACCATTATACACAAGCGAACTTTTGATAATTATTTAAATGACTAAATGGTGTGTCAGTGAAATCTCAGATGTCTGCTCTTGCTGCCCTTGGGCTGAAATGTCAGTATAGGGAGACTTTTGGTTATGTTTCTGTCTTAAAAATGTACCCCAAGGGGACTGCTCAAGTTCAAAGCCATATGCCCAAAGTCACTAGATATACCAGCTCTAAGTATTCTAGGTTCATTTGCACCTTTGGCAACATCTGTTGACTAGGAAGTTGAACTAGGCAAAGCAGTGAAGTCAACTGCTCTCATGTTTCTAGGTCCATCCCCCAAGAGTGTTAGAACAAAGGGTTCAACTGCTTTTTGGACAAAGATACCCTTTTAATTTTCAAGCTGAATACTCCCTTTGATTGTTATATATGATCAAAAGGAAAAGGACAAAAAAAGTATTGTTACTAAAGAGTATTATGGAGAGATGCTGGATGTTTTGAGGTCATGCTCTATAGGTTTGTTCCTACTCAATGAACAGACTGTGAAAAAGGTTGTTGTCTGAATTTCAGGGGATACTGATGAACAGAGAAAGGACTGTAGTGTTTTTTTTTTAACTTCTCAGTGTAGTTTGAACTCTTGAAAGAGTTTAGCTGCTGTGGTCCATTTTAACTTTTCTAAGTATATTAACTCCTTATGCTAATTGGACATGGTGCCATATGTCTGTAACCAGGAGACCTGAAGCAAGGGAATGCTCATTAGTTAAAGCATAGCTTGAGTTATACACAGCATGATTCTGTCTCCATACCACAATACACACATACATACATCTCACAAACACATGCACGCCTGTACACATGAACACACACAATAATAATAATAATAATAATAATAATAATAATAATAATGATAATAATAAAGATCATTTTTAATGAGTAGTATCACAAAATGTAACCTTAGGCTATCTCACAAAACAATGGTATACAGTGTTTCATGTAATCATTCATTTGCTTCATCTCTTATCTGAGATACTGAGTATTGAATGTAACTCAACCCCACAGGCTCTGACAGAGGTGTCTTGCCTTTGTGACCAATCACAATAACCCTCCCTCTGGCAGTTCAAGGTTTGTCTGTGAGATTCCAGTAAATTATCAGTTTTGTTTAGGAGCTGATTGCTATATTTCCTGCTAGGCAGCTAAGCTTGTTTTATAAGCATTTTTGCAAACCAAGGAAACTGTTCAAGTTATTTGGAAAATGAAAACAATATCCACAAAAGAAAAACTATGTCATATATGACTAGATGAGCTACTGATGGCATTACATTTTATGTGAGTCTTTCAGTAAAAACTGTGTTTAACATGAAATGCTTAGCTCTAATGCTTTTTCATTCTGTTTCACAGCTGACCCTTAAGAGTGAACTTATTATTTTCTCTGTGCAAATGGGATACAATGAAGGCAGAGGAAATCTTATAGCAATAAATGCCTGCATGAAAATTTGGAGGACACACGCCAGGCAATGTGGCACATTCCTGCCCTTCTAGGACTTGTGAGGCTGCCACTGAAGGATTACCATGAGTTCTAGTCCCCCCTGGGTTAGTTAATGAGTTTGAGTCCAGCTTGGTCTATATGGAAAGACAGTTTCTCAAACAAACAAAAACAAAACAACACACTTTAGAATGAATTAAATTTCTTTTTATACACTCAGCTAGCAAGAGAGAGAGAGGAAACAGAGGGAAGGACAGAGAGCATCAGTGTATAATTCACTGTAACCCTCAACATATTATATATATATATATATATATATATATATATATATATATATATATATATATGTGTGTGTGTGTGTGTGTGTGTATAAATAATATATTCACTTTGAATTGCAAATAATCCCCTTTATAGTCCTTTTTTTCTTATTATGTCCATAAAATTTCTACCATGGGGTCTCACTAAAACCCCTGCATAGATGACACTGATGTCTGTATAATGTCAATTTCCTGAATATCTATTTATCCCTGTCTTATTCCATTTATCACCAGCATTTTACCCCATTGTCACTATCTTCTTATTGGGATTCTTACAAACTTTCGGCCATTTCCTTCTGGACAGCTTCTTAAATACTGGAACTCTCCCTGCCCTCTTTGTCTCTGTCTCCTCCTCCACGTTTCAGCTCCTGGAGCTCAGTCTGCACCCTGGTTGGGATGACACCCTGCAGATGTCCATGTGGATGATTCTGAAGATCACTTGTCCTGTACCTGGAATCTCTGTATTCCCAATCTGATTGGCTGCAATATCCTGCATCCCTTCCCGCCTATAATTTTGTTCACGAAAACCATATGGTCTGTGCTATTTCCACCTCTTCAATCATCAGTTGAGGCATTCAAGCTGGGCACTGGAGAACTGTACTTGACTCTTGCCACAGTTCTCACCTCTCAGGTTAAGTTGATCAACATTCGGTAGATGCTGCATGTTCATTCTCCATCACATCTTGCAGTTGTAGCCTCAGTTCACTATGGGTAAATACAGACCACTCCCTCATGACCTCTTCCCACAAGGATTGAAAGCGAGACTTGAAAATTAAATGAAGCTATAGTGTCTGTTAGATCAAAAATAAAAACACAACTACCCAGTCATCATGAAAATTCCAGTTGGCCTGCATTATGGGGAGCCTTCAATTCCTCCCAATACATCTTTTAAAGTGACACTCGCTCTTGCAATAGACCTTGTTTAGGCCTAAAACCTGCTGTCAGTTTGCTATCTATATTTCCCTAGAGAGAATTTCCTTCCCTTCTGTCTCTGCTTCTAACTTACATAGTCCAGCTCCCAAGAAGTATTCCTGGGTACTGTATACATAGAGGACTGAGTTCAGGTCAATAACTAAGAACACATAGCCTTACCATCTTTTCCAGCAGACAATATGAGGCACTTTGTACTCATGTAAGAGGACATACAGTGTGCGATGTTGATCATGTCTGTGTGGTGTAGGCTTTGTTTCAGGGTTCCTTAAGTTAAGTCACAGAAATCCAGTCATTTTCCTCTTAAGACTCACAGTCATAAAGTGACTCCAGAATATAGGCAGTTGTTCTTAAACACTTATTACAGTAAACTGTACATCGACAAGGTACTTAGCACATACCACTGAATATTCTTCAGCCTTTCAATCGTCCTGCTCCCAGAGAAGGAAATAAACATTCTGAGAATCTGCGTCATCTGTTTTGACCAAGAAGGATCCATTTTCATTGATGAATATTTTTTTTCCCGAGACAGGCTTTCTCCATGTTGTTTTGGTACCTGTCCTGGATCTTACTCTGTAGACCATGCTGACCTTGAACTCACAGAGATCCACCCTGGCTCTGCCTCCCAAGTGCTGGGATTAAAGGCGTGTGCCATCACCGTCAGGCTGATAAATAAATTTAAATGGTTGCAGTTGTCTTTATTTGGTAGAGAAATGCTCACTTTTCCTTTTATTCCCAGAATGAAAGAGAAATTCCCTTCAAAATTGAACTCTCTCTCTCTCTCTCTCTCTCTCTCTCTCTCTCTCTCTCTCTCTCGCGCGCGCGCGCGCACGCGTGTGTGTGTGTGTGTGTGTGTGTGTGTATGTGTCTAAATAGAGTTGTTTGTGGAACCAGGAGTCAATCTTCGGTGTCATTCCTTAGGTGCATCTAACTTGTAGTTTGAGACAAGGTCTTTCATTGGGATCTGGTGTTCACCACTTAGTCTAGATTTGCTGGCATGTGAGTCTTGGGATCTGCCTTTTTCTGTCTGCTTCTTTCTCTCTAGTGCTCATGTTACAAGCATACATTATTAAGCACAGCCTTTTACATAGGTGTTGGGAATTGAATTCAGATAGTCATCCTTATATATCAATTACTTTACCAACTGGCCAGTCCTCCAGCCCTACAAGCCCTTAATAACTTGACCCTTTATGAGTTTTATATTTATACAACACCTTCATGTCATATAGTTTATTTCTCTTTTCAAATTGCCACCCCTGTATTTTACAAATACTTGCTAATTTAGTACATTACTGTAAATTACAAATAATACAACGTAGTAAAATTTTATAGTATAAATATGTTCCTAATTTATGACTATAAGAAAGATTAGAAAAATTGCATTGTCTAAATTATTGAAAGAGTTTCTAATCTGAGAATAACAATATTCCATTATAGAGTACATTTTAGATACTTATATCAGACACACACACACACACACACACACACACACACACACACACACATAGACACACATAATTTCTATGAAATACTACCTACAAAAGTTTCATTAATATTCCTGGATAAGGGGCACACCTAGTGATACTTATTTTAATTCTTCCATCCATAGCTTTCTCTTTGTCTCAGGGCTATTTGAGTACATTATAGGAATCTCTGGCTGGTGTTGTAAAATTGCAATAGTGTTTCTGTATGGAGATTCTCACTTATGCCCTCTCTTGTTTTCTTTTTCTGATCCCTAACTGACAAAAATCAAGTAATTAAAATCTCCATCTAGCCGGGTGGTGGTGGCACACGCCTTTAATCCCAGCACTCGGGAGGCAGAGCCAGGCGGATCTCTGTGAGTTTGAGGCCAGCCTGGTCTACAGGGTGAATTCCAGGAAAAGGTGCAAAGCTACACAGAGAAACCCTGTCTCGAAAAATCCAAGAAAAAAAAATCTCCATCTAGCAAATTATCCAGATTTTGAGCATGACAGTCTTATGGAAGAAATGACCACTTAACATTCCTCTTTCTTTAAGTCCAACCTCACCTCAATAGGATGGAGTGGGATGTCTAAATGGGGCAAGCCTTGTGTCTAAGAAGAAATCCTTCAGCTATGAATACCACTGGAAGAGCAGACTATGAAGATTTGGTGAATGTTCTCTCCATTACAGATCATCATTGGCATTAGCCCTATTTTTTCCTGTGTCTCCAAGTGTTCAGTTACAAATAAAATGATGTGGGCATATTGTCCCCAGCTTATGTGCCAATATAAGAGTTTTTGCAATGCTAAACTCAGTCACTGGGTAAAGTTTTCATGCATTCGTTGTATGTCTGAAGCCAAAGGAACCAATGCAGGGTGTGGGTGTCATGAGGTGAAGGATCTACTTGGCTTGTCCACATGCCTTGAGGAAATCACACTGAGACATTAAGATCCCTGCTTTTTTGGTAAACAGTGGGAGACCAGGATCATGCATGAATCAGATGTTCACTTGAATGCACAGTGAGGCTCAAAAGGAAAGGGGCATTGTTTCATGAAAGTACATAATGAAAGAAGCTGACCTAGATTTCATAAAGCTACCCTGAGGAAATGATGCTTAAAGTGAGCTCTGGGGACGAATTGGACACAAAGGGAACAGCAGAAACAAATGCCCTAGGCAAAAATAAAGAAAGAACAAAAATAGGAGAAAGTGAAGGGGATTGAGGGGGAGATAACACTAGAGGGATAAGCACCAGCCAAATGGGCCAAATGTGTCAAGACTTTAGACCAAGTCACATGCTTTGAATTTTATCCTACAGGAGATGGAGAACCTGTAAGAGCAGAGATTCGGAGAGAGCAGTTTGTATAGAAGAGCTAGAAGCTACCGGGATTGTCCCAGGGAGAGTAAGGGTGTGGTTGTGTTAATGAATCATAGAAGTCAGATTATGAGGACAAGAACATCACATCAAAGAGTTTTTTCCTAGGGAGTGAAAAAAGGGGGAGTGGGGGAGTTAGAGGAACAGAGAAGAGGGAGGAGAGGGGAGGGGAGGAAGTGGAAAGAAAATATAGCAGAGAGAAGGGGAGGGAAGAAGAGAGAGAGAGACAGAGAGATCATCCTATTCCAACTCAAATTATATATATATATATATATATATAGAGAGAGAGAGAGAGAGAAGATTATATCTATCTATCTATCTATCTATCATCTATCTATCTATCTATCTATCAATCATCTATCTATCTATCTATCTATCTATCTATATTTTAACATGCCTTTTCTTCAGGGATCTATTGCTTATATAACCTAGATTTTATACACTCTCTATTCTTAAATGCTCATATACAATTTTCTCCCTTATATGACTGAAAATATTCTCTGAGTTTGCATCTTTTATTTTCTACCTGTTTTTTTAATCTTGTAAGAATGGTATATGCAAAAGAAATATCCATTAACAGTTAATAAAGTTAAATTCCCTAAATAACTTAATTTTGTCTAACTTATTTTAGGGCTAAAACTGAAGCTGTATCTTCAGAAATTCTAAATCTTTGAAGAAAAAAAATGTCTAATCACCAACATTTAGACATTGCAAACTTTTTTTTTTCTTTTAACTTTGCTAGTCTCTTATTTAAAAAAAGACATTTTGGCAATTGGTGAATACCTTGGATTTTCCCTTTGTACCTATATGAGACTGGATAGTACGTTAAAAAGAAAACTTCATAGTTGTTTCTGGAATTAAATTTATTTTAAAACAAAAGTGATTTGGCAAAGATAACAAATTCATTTTTTAAGTCCCCTACTTGAACCCAAATGATTTGGAGGATCCTAAAAATTTATTTTATTTCAAATCCCCTACTTACTAACTCACTGAGTAATGGATTATAATGTATTAAAAAAAGTCCATTGTCTATATATTTTTCATTATTAAAACAATGTATCATTTCCATTATCTTACACTAGAATGTGGATTACTATTTCCAGGTTTTCTTAGCCTAAAGAACTTTTTCAGACTTGTTAGTTTTACTTTACATAAGTTTTCTTTAAACTTACATGTATTTACCTAAAGAACATTTTTCTAGCTAGAATATCAAAGTGATTGTTGAGACTAAATTTTTATCAGTTTTCTGTATTTGTATATTTCTGTAAATAGCATTCTTTTAAATTCCCAAGACATTTTTGTGTTTTTTTTCACAATCTGTGCCCATAGATACTCAGAAAGTAGTTAGATTATGAGTCATTTTACATAATTAACTAAATTTAATTCTGCCAACAAACTAAAAAATAACATTTTAAAAGTGATTTATTTTTTGTTTTATGTATATGAGTGTTTGCCTGCATGCACATATGTTCATCATATGCATTCCTGGTGCCTGTGGAGTACAGAAGACAGAACATTGACCCTTGAGCTAGAGTTATTGACAGTTAGGAGCTGTGTCTTCTGGGAGCCAATCCTGGGTCCTCTAAGGGCAGCAAGTGCTAGTAATTGCTGAACCAACTCCATATCCACCCATGTAACAAGTATTTTAATGGTCTTTACAAATTAGGTCATTACATTACACACAAAGAGACCTTGGAACACATGACTCCAAATGAGGTATCGCCATCAAATCCCTTCCTTCAGAGCTCAGGGAACCCCAGCAAAGAGGAGGTAGAAAGAATATGAAAGCAGGAGGGGATGAAGGACACCAGGCCTTCTAAAGTCACTGAGATGAGAAAAGCTCATATGAACTCACAGAGGATGAAGCAGCAGGCACAGAGCCTGCATGGATCTGCACTAAGACCTCTGTGTATATACTACAGCTTTTACTTTAATGTTTTCAGAAGACTCCTGAAAGTATGAATGAGTGGGTCTCTGATTCATATGCCTTCTCTTGGGGCTCTTTTCCTTTTATTGGTTTGTGTTGTCCAACTTTGATGTAATGGTTTTTGTTTTATCTCATTATGTTATATTTCATTATGTTTTTGTTGTTAAAAAGGCATAGAAATCTCTTTTATTACTCCCACTTTTGTCCCACCCCAACTGGACCATTCTGATCTCTCATGTTCCTATCCCCCCACGCCCTCCCCTCTTCTCCCCCCTGCAAGCCCCAGTTTACCCAAGACATCTTATCTATTTCCTCTTCCTAGGGAGATCCATGCATCCCTCTTAGGGTCCTCCTTGTTACCTAGCTTCTCTGGTGCTGAAGCTTGTAGTCTGGTTATCCTTTGCTCTTTGGAACTTATTCCCTATGGTGGGATGCCTTGTTCAGCCTTGATGAAGGGGGGAAGAGCTTGGTCTTTGTTATGCCATGCTTTGTTAATTCCGAGGAAGATGTTACTCATCTGAATGGAGAGAGAAGAGGAGTGGATGGGGGGGAGGTACAGGGAGGGAATGGAAGGAGAGGAGGGAGGGGCAACTGCGGTTGGTATGAAAAAAAAAAAAGAGAATAGAAAATAAAATAATTAAAACCTGAAAAAAAACCCAAAACCTTAGATAGGTCATTAAAGTGCAGAGGATAACAACTTACTTAAAGCCACACAGGACTAATAATTAATGGAGGTGAATTAAAATGAAGAATATGACTCAAAATTCCATTTTCATTTATCTTATCCTGCTAATTAATAATATTGTTTAATGCCCAATAATTCATTTAATATTTTTTCTTCATTCATTTACTTGATTTAACAATTTGCCTAATTTTAGAGTTTCCCTTAATGCCAGGGAGATAGCTTGATTTTGATGTGTGGAATGATAACTATTTATATATTTTAAAGAGCATTAATTTTCCCATTACGTTTTCTGTGATTCAACCTGCACTAGGTCATTGTTTTCCTTTTTTGCTGACATTGACTGTGAAATATAAAAATTCATCCTGATATATAATTTTAAAGAAGGCCACATTTCTCCAGAAATAGTCTTTGCCATTTGTCCTGAAAATAGTTTAACCATAGAGTATTATATTTGAGTTTCTTATGTGTACTCAAAGGCAAGGTAAGCCTGGTGAGACGATTTAGTGTGAATAATCCTATAAGCAGGATTACCTGCTCATGAGAAAGGAGATTACAAGGTTGAGAGGCCAAAGTAGAATGCTTTGTCATTAATGGTCTGGAGAACTCAATTCCATGACAAGTTAGCACTGCTCGCCGCTGTCACCTCCTGTGCCTCACAGATGCTTTCATCGTTTGACATAGAGTGATGATGATAGATAATCATGGTGACAAATATTGCACGTCCTAATTCTGAATGTTAGGGTCATTTCCAAAAGCAAAGTACAATGCAAAAGACAAAGAAGGAGTCTTTTCCAAGTTGAAAAACAGTTGTGGAAAAAAAAAAAACCTCAATGGTGAAAAACATCTAAGTGACCAATATACAAAAGCAGAGGATTGGAACCTGATCTGAAGATGTTTCTATGGTTGCTATAATTCTTCACTCACTATATCAGGGCCAATTTAAGCACAAGATAAACCAGTTCTGTTCATACGAGAGCTCTGATGCCTTTGGAGTGTCATATATCTAGCTATTTTTAATTTCCTCTACATGCCATGACACTGCAGCAAATAGACCTCTCAGTACATAACTCATCATTTTAATCCACAAAGTGCTCCCTTATAATAACTAAACTTTAAGGTTCTTTGTATCAAAGCCAGTATTGAACTGTCTCTGGGTAAAAATTAAATTATATAGATTTATTTCAAATTTTAAAGTCATTGTCTTATAGATAGTTTTCAAGAGGCATGTATATGTCAAATGATAATATTCAATATAGTGTTAATGTCAGAAGGAAGGACCCTTAGGGAGATCCATGCATCCAAGCCCACCCTTCTCTCAACCCAAGTCAGCATAGCTCTACCCTCTCTGAAAGCAAGTCCTGAAACAGCTATTGTGATTTTGTGCGTAAAGTTATTCTGAGGTGAAATAAAACCAAGTTAAACCCCTTGAACAACATTGCACAGATCTCTGCTTATGTCTCCACTGCCTTAATAGTTAACAGGAGATACCAATAATGACCATCTTTACTAGATGAAACATGTCCATGCAGATTAAGAACTTTGAAAATATTTCAGGATCAGGGCAGGCCTTTAATATGCTCTTCTGGTCAGCAGCCCACTAGTTTTCCATTTACAACCATATTCTTTTTTTTTTTTATTTGAACCTTTTCAACATTGTGTGTGTGTGTGTGTGTGTGTGTGTGTGTGTGTGTGTGTGTGTTAGCTTGTTATAGGGCACATGAGGAGGTCAGAGGAGAACGTGTGGGAGTCAGTTTTCTCCCTCCATGTTTTATGTTGCAGGGAATGAATTCCGGTCTTTAGCTTCCTTGAATAGAAGCACATCCACCCACTGAGTATCTCACCAGTCAATCTGCAGGAGTATTCTTTTTGTTTGCTTTTGTTTTTGAGACAGGGTTTCTCTGTGTAGCTTTGGAGCCTGTCCTGGATCTCACTCTGTAGACCAGGCTAGCCTCGAACTCACAGGCCTGGCTCTGCCTCCCCAGTGCTGGGATTAAAGGTGTGTGCCACTGCTGCCCTGGCTGCATCAGTATTCTTAAAGTATAACATCCGTGGGACTAGACTAGGCCCTCTGCATGGTGAGACAGTTGTGTAGCTTGATTTGCTTGGGGGCCCCCTGGCAGTAGAGTCAGAATCCATCCCTGGTGCATGAGGGGGCTTTTTGGAGCCCACTGCTTATGATGGGACACTTCGTGGATCCTTGAGGCAGGAGGAAGTACTTGGACTTGCTTCTACTGAATGTGCCTTCCCTTGGGAGGCCTTGCCTTCTTGTGGGGGGACTGGGGCATTGGTTGGGTGGAAGGCTTGGTGGGGGGCTGGAGGAGGGAAGATGGGGATCTCTGATTGGTGTGTAAAATAAAAAACGTCTTAATAAAAATGAAAAAAAGAATAGTATTACTTTTTGTTTCTGTGGAAAATATGTTAAGCAAAAGAGAGATTTGTGGGTGGGGGGAAGGTATCATCTTTGCCAAAGACTAGATATTGTACACCATCAAATATGTCTCCTTATCTGATGTTCTTTTCAGGAATGTGAAATTATCATCTTCTAATCAAGACAGGGTTTGATAAATCATTGCAGTGGAATCTGTGCTTGTTTATCATTTCAGAGAGCATGGAGCTTTTTATGAAAATTACAGCAATAACAGCAGACCAGACTGTGTGCAGAGCCTTGGTTCTAGAATACTTTCAGGGTCTTCTTTAAGAAAAGCTCTATAGTTTGAGTGCAAAAATTAGTTATTTAACTATTTTTTGTACTCAAACTATAGAGTTTATAACAAAACAACAAAATCCAGGAAAGGATATAATATTTATATAGATTACCTGTTGGACATACAACTTCTTTCTTTCCCTCCCTCCCTTGACAAAATCTGCACAAAAAGGTTAGTTTGCCTAATGTCATGAAATTTTTTGCTTATAGATAGCTAAAAACACAAATTTATGTTATTTTAATCATATACACATACATGATTATATGTACCAATTTTTTTTTTTTTTTTCGAGACAGGGTTTCTCTGTGTAGCTTTGCGCCTTTCCTGGAACTCACTTGGTAGCCCAGGCTGGCCTTGAACTCACAGAGATCTGCTTGGCTCTGCCTCCCAAGTGCTGGGATTAAAGGCGTGCGCCGCCGCCGCCGCCGCCGCCGCCGCCGCCGCCGCCGCCGCCGCCGCCGCCGCCGCCGCCGCCGCCGCCACCACCACCACCACCACCACCCGGCCTAAGTACCAATTTTTATTCAAAGCAAGTACTGTAATGTTTCCTTCAGTATATTTAGTTGCAAGGATTAGCAACTAAATTTAATGATACCATAAATTTATATATTTGTATGAAATGTAGTCTAAAGCACAGATTCAGAGAATGAACTCTATCTAGGGCAGAGAGATGGCTTTTCCTTAATCACAGGGTCATTGGAAGTGGTGAGAATTGCATCTCTTATCTTGTGGTGTAAATATTAGATGGTCTAATTGATATCAAGTGCTTGGAATAGTGCCTGGAACAAGTATAGGCTTTGACTGTTAACATCTGACATTATTATAATCATCATTATCATTACCATCACCATCAACAATAACAACATCATTATCATCATCATCATCATGTGGATTTTCTGTGGAACTTTATGCCCAAATTGGATGTTGTCAAAACCAGCCAACTCCCAGTTTCTTTTTTTCTTTTTTCTTTTTTGAGTGTGATTTCCTCTCTTGGAATGTTTGAATCTGTGCATATTTTCTTGATCTTCCTTTTGTATCTAGGGCTCAGGAGCCCAGTATGCACCCTTTTCTTCTTCATAATGACATTGGCCTGTTGTACTTCCTTTGTGGCCTCAGTTCCATCAGACCATGTAGTTCTGATTTTGCAGGATGACTTCTGTATGCATGTATTTTTAGCACCTTAAGGGAGCTTCAGGAGCAGAGTGTAAGAACAGTTACAGAATGTAAGAATACTTGTGCTGGAGAGGGGTTAGAAAGATTGTAAGAGCCAGAGGATCAGGGAACTTGCTCTCAGATTTGTCTCCTAGAAACATCAGAAGCTACAAGCATAAAGTCTCTCCAGCATTATGGCCCAGGCATGGGCTAAACCAGGACAATACCAATATACATGCCAAAATGGATAGAGGAAAAAAACCAGTGAAGCCTTAACTTTACATAACTATAGGCAACTGAGGGAAGCTGGGAGCAGGAGAAGAACACATCACTTCATTTTCCAGTGACAAATAGTCAGTCCTGAAATAATCATACATGACTGAGCAGATTATATTTAGGAACACACACACACACACACACACACACACACACACACACACGTACTACAAATTAATTTTAAAAAGGAGTCCATAAATTTGAAAGAGAATAGGGGAGGGTATTCGGGAAGGTTTGAAGGGAGGAAAGACATGGGAAAATGTAGTTACATTATAATCTCAAAAATATATTTTAGGAAGTCACATGTGATGTGAGAATGAAAAGGAGGCTAATTGGGCTAGGAGGTCACAAAGGAAGGAGAGGAGTGGATAATTAGGAGCTGGTGAAAACAACAACAAGAGCAGCCATGCAACGGGATAACTGCTGTTTGCTTTATAGGAAAGGGATAGTTTTAAAGCACAAAGGAGAAGAATATTTATTTGGATGGGCAGAGGGGATGGACAAGACCTCATGGCGTGTAGTGACCTTTCCTTGAATTTTTATAAGTGAAGGTTGTTTCATCTGGTGAACTGGGGAAGGGCAAGGAATGAGACCTAGGAGGTAATCAGAGGCAAATCACAGAGCTACCATTTGTGTTCTATGATCATGAGAATTAGCTGGAAAGTATAGTGGGCTATATACTGTAATGAAGCAGCTTATTAGACAGAGGGACCCATAGATGAGGCTAGCCCATGGAAGCCTACAGTGAAATGGAATTGAGATTGTGAGCTTAGTCAGCTATGGTTCTACCAGAAGTTACCAGCAAGTGCAAGGCTTGATCCTCTCTTCATTTAAGAAAGAAATACGTTTAGAGTAAAGAAAGTGGTTTGGAGAATATAGCAGCTGGAAGTAGAGAACTTTTATCATGATATAAAAACAGTCTAGCGAAAATATAATAAGTGCCTGAGTTTTTTTAAGACATCCTTAAATGCTAACTGACTGACCAGGTAATTGCCAGGTCCAGGGTGATTCTAATATATACACATCCCAACCATAACATAAAGAAAGAAAACATTTCAGAAAGCAAGAAAATTCATTTAAAATCTTTTAGCTAGATGTGAAGACTGGAGGATGGTTATCTTTTCTGTCCAGTGTGTATAGCTAAAATGCCAGAAATGTGACTCAGGAGAAATATTTTTTTCATCTTCAAGTGGGTTAGTACATCTTCCAAATTGTGTCTGCTTTTAGATTTAAGCTGAATATCAGCAGAGTCAAGCAGGATAAAGCTTTCTCATAGACTACAGTGTTGAATCAGATAAAATGGATCAGTCGTTGAACTGAAAATGTTCTTGCAAAATATCACCTGTCATATATTCATGGCTCCACATCTCCACTGCAGCTTCTGCACCAGGACTTTAAATGTATGCCTAGCTCAGAAGCCATAACTTCAGCACAGCCATGTGTGCACACAGTTGTCCAATTGCAGGCACAAGGAAACACCAGGGACTAGAGCCTTTTCAGGGGCACACAAAGGTACAATGCAAGTTAATAGGTTAATAAAACTCTAAAACTGAAGTCAAGGGGCCACCTCACCAGAGTTATATCCAAAGCTACAGCACATTTTCTTAAAATTTAATGTGCTCCCCTTTCACGAGCAAAGAACTAGAAGAAAAGAATCTCAACATAATGTTTTTAAGCAAGTGAATCTCCAGCTTTCTACCTGTAATATTCTATTGATGGAAACCCATTTTAGCAGGTTGTAGGCGTTAGCTTACTGAATAGAAAGGGCACTGTTTTGTGCAGTCGTTATAGTTGGTGTGCCCAAATCTAAAAGTGTTTTTTATTTGTTTGTTTTGACAAGCTGTCCTCTGACTCGTTATGTAGCAGAGGAGGACCATGGGATTTTGATCTCTTTGCCTCCACCACGTGTGTCACCATGCCTGGGTAATGTAGGGATTTTGATCCCTCTGCCTCTACCTCATGTGTCAGCACACCTGGTGTATGTATGCTGGAAATAAAGACCTGGTCTTTGTGTATGCTAAGTGTTCCAGTGTCATCTATGATGCCGTGATAAAAATGCTCTGACAAAAAGCAACTTATCAGCTAAAGGAGTTCATTCTGCTCACAGTTCCAGATGACAGTTCATCATAGCAGAGTAGTCACATTGGCTCGAAACAAATTGTCAGATCATACCCACAGCCAAGAGCAGAGAAAAAAAATAGATGTGTACAGATCGGCTTTATGCTCAGCTAGATACAGTCCAGAATCCCTGCCCAAGGATTGGTATGGTCCTCCTACATCAATTAACTTAATTATGGTACTCTCCTACAGAAAGTCCATAGACCAACACAATGTAGACAATCCCTCATGGAGCCTCTCTTCCTGGGTGATTCTAAGGTGTGTCAGGTTGACCATTAAAACTAAGCATCTCATTGGGTAAGTCTTCTACCAACACAGCTATTTGATGGCTCCTTTGTCCCATTATTCCTCATTATTCCTGCCTCTCATTTACCACTGAATCTCTTGAGAGGATCTTTATCACAGGGCCCTTTAACCCCTTGGTTATTTTTTAACCTCCTTCCCTAAAAGAGATTTCTTCAACCAAGTCCCCTTCTCTACTTTCCCTTGGTCTTACCCCCACAGTTTATATTTTGTACTTTCTAAAGGTCTCATCTTTCTTTATGCGCTACAGTTTTTGTTTCTACTTCCAACTCTATTCCCCTGTTGTATCTCCTGAACATTCTCCAAGAGACAGGTTTAGGATCTATTTTGCTGTTACTGTTTTTGAAAACAGAAAAATCACCACTTATCCTACTAATTGATACCTATTTTTCATATTTCATTGTTTTGGGATACCTTTCTTCATGAAGCAGAGTACCCTTTCCGTGCAGAGGCACCTTTGGGATACCTCCTACATTATCCCACTTGCCCTTGGTCTTTGGTAGTCATTCTTATTTTGAAGCATTGCATGCTATTGAATGTTCCATCCTGTCATCTCCCGAGCACTACAGGCCAGCTTCAGAAGTTATTTTCCATAACAAGTATCAAAAGTGATCAGTGCTGACGAGTGCAAAGCCTAATGTCACCTCCTCCAGCAATCTCATGGGCAAAACATCCAAGTGATGCAACAGCACCAGAGGCTTCTGTTGAAATAAAAAAAAAATGGTTGAAGTAATACTTGATATCAACATGGTGACTCATTTTTTTTTTCTGAGCTGAAATGAAAAGTCTAAGTTATGTCTTCAAGTTTACTTCCTATAAAAAGAAATGAGATGGAAAAATGGCCTGAGTGAGAGGTAGAAGTAGGATTTGACTGATTGACAAGTTGCTGGTGGGGATGTCTGGCTGGGTAAGCTCTGTCATGAAGGGAGAGGGGAGGTGCTGAGCTTGCATCCTGACTACGATTTCTTGGCTGAATAACTAGTGTGAGGCCTTTCCTCCCCCCAGTCTCCTCACCTGTAGAGTGATCTGACTAAGGTTCCAGCATTGTGGCTGTAAAGATAACTAAATGGTGTTTGAGAACTGCCAAAGGCTGGCTCTTGAAGGGAGAAATAGTCCACATGTTCTAAAAGCAGCAGGAAAGAAAACAAACAAACAAACAAACATGATAGTGTTGCCTCTAGAAGGCAGATGGGTGAGGATGACAAAAAAGAATGTCACTGTGCTATCTGTAAGCCTGAAGACTGGGTTTCCTGGAACCAGGGAGGGAGATTCTCAAATTGTTGCTGATGAGACTGGTTTGTGTAATTCTATTTCCATGTTGCCTCAACACCAAGACACATGGGGTTAGAGGAGACTCTTATTTTGTGAACTTCTGACTAGTAGCATCAGAACCACCTGAGAATTCCTTAGATAGGCAAGTTTTGAGGCCTCATCATTGAGGCTAGAGGAGTGTGGCTTAGGAAAGTTTTGATGCCAAACAGAACCATTTGGGCCAAAGTCAGAACCATTCTCTGTGGGGCTGCCTTGGCCCGGATTGGAGGTGATTTCCTGATGGGATTGTGCCCATGTGAAGACAGACATTATAGGGATGGCAACTTTTCCATTATGATGCATCTTGTATGGAAACTATTAAGACTGTGGCTACATGGGCCACAATTTGCTTCAATATATGAACAAGTTAAGAGAAAATAATGCTTAAAAATTAATTCTAGTTGCAAGTCTTTGAATCACATTTTGTATTTTTATGGAAACAGAGTGACTTTAATGTCAAACTCTGTAATAGACTAGGCGACAGCTGAGTCTGTTCTTCAACTCTGACCTCTGAAACCATGACTTATATTTAATATCTGATATGCTTTCTACTCAAGGTCTCATCACAATTCTTCCAAATTCTCATGTAAAAACTATATTAATCATCTTTTTTCAAGGATAATGTGATTTATTCTGACAATACAACTAGTGTTTATTCACCATAGAAACTCTGGAAAACTCCCTAAAATATCAAAAGGGGAAAAAAACTTACCTTCCATTACATAGAGACTACCATCAATTTGTTGCACATACTCACTTATTCCTAGTATATTGCCATGAAGTATGTTTCATTATGATATATTATCATATGTTATATGTGTGGATTTATTTCAATGTCTTTACATGCTGTTTTCCATTAGCTTACTAATGGCATGGTATTTCTGACAGGAATCTCTGACATACCCTTATCTTCCTTTAATTAGATGTTCAAACATCTCTCTGATATGTTCTAGATAGAAGTAGTCTTGCAGTACAAGCCAGGGACTCCTGCCCCACACTTTACCTACCTAGGCTCTGGGTAAACTGGCTTGCTGTACTCACAGAATTTTGATTTATCCTTTTTTTTTAATCTTTTAACTTCTCTGTCTTTCATATCCCCCTCTACTGATTATATAATTTAAATGTCTGCTTAAGTCCTCCTCACATTTTAACCCACCTCAGTGACTATCACCCTACTCCTTGCTTGTCTTCCCTTCTTAGTTTTCAGAAATGTCTCACAGACTTTCTTTAAAAGATTTATTGTGTATACAGTATTCTTCCTGGAGGTATGCCTACAGGCCAGAAGAGAGCACCAGATCTCAGAATATATGGTTGTGGGCCACCATGTGGTTGCTGGGAATTGAACTCAGGACCTCTGGAAGAGCAACCAGTGCTCTTAACCTCTGAGCCATCTCTCCAGCTCTATACTTATAGACTCTGTTTTATTTATTTGACTTGCTTTCCCTGGATGGAATATCATCTTCACAGAATTTGTAACATTTGCTTATGTTGTCTTCTAGGTCTTCTTCTAAAACCTACAGTAGTACTTGATTTGTCAAGATATGCATGTGAGATAGAAAAGGAAAGGATATGTAAATGAATGTGCACAGTGAAGTCTTTACTCTCAAATAAGTCAGACCTCTTATTTTAATGATTTTGCATGCAGGGGCTGTATGAATCCAAGTGCCCAGTTAAAAATGTCACACTACATGGCTGGAGAGATGGCTGAGAGGTTACGGAGTCACTTACAACAGCCTATGCCTCTATTTCCAGGGCACATTTTATACGGTCTGGTCACTGTGGGTGCTAGCATACAGTGGCATGCACATACATATGCTGTGGGATGTTCTGTTTGTCCTGTGGGAGCCCTTCTTGGGTTCTTTGTGGCGTTACCCAGCAGGTCCGTATAGAGGATGATTAGGACCATGGGCCTGAGTGCAGGTGTTTGAGATGGTCTGCACTTGGCTGTGCTGGGAGATGGTCTGTATGTCAAGTTGCTCTGATTGGTTAATAAATAAAACCTGATCGGCCGTGGCTAGGCAGGATAAAAGGACAGAAAGGCAGAAGGAGACGCTGCAGCCGCCGCAATGACCAGAGAGGCTGCAGCCGTCGCCATGACCAGAGAGGCTGCAGCCGCCGCCATGACCAGCAGCATGTGAAGACGCCAGTAAGCCACCAGCCACATGGCAAGGTATAGATGTATGGAAATGGATCAATTTAAGATAAAAACACAGTTAGCAAGATAAGGACAGTTAGCAGGAAGCCTGCCACGGCCATGCAGTTTGCAAGCAATATAAGTGTCTGTGTTTATTTGGTTGGGTCTGAGCGGCTGTGGGACTGGCGGGTGACAGAGATTTGTCCAGACTGTGGGCAAGGCGGAAAAATCGAGCTACATACATACACAAAAGTAAATCTTAAAAATAAATAAATAAATAAATAAATAAATAAATAAATAAATAAATAAATAAATAAATAAATGTCACACTTCTCCAAGGGTTTCCTTATCACTTATATTAAAGATAATCTCTCTATTTCTTTTTCTTTTCTTTTTTTTTTCTTTTTTTTTTTTTTTTTTTGGCTTTTGAGACAGGGTTTCTCTGTGTAGCTTTGCACTTTTCCTGGAACTCACTTTGGAGACCAGACTGGCCTCAAACTCACAGAGACCCGCCTGGCTCTGCCTCCCAAGTGCTGGGATTAAAGGTGTATGCCAAATATTTCTATTTATTAAAGCACTAATACTTCTGTTTTTTCTAATGGCATTAATATATTAAATCATGTGATAATTATATGTGATCTTTCAGACTGAATAATATCTAAGTTTCTTACATGCAGACACCCATTATATTTCTATATTCTTTGTCAATGGCATGCAATAAATAGCTTTAAAAATAAATTATTGCCAAAACTAATATTGCCAAAACAAAGGAGATTCTGCATAGTACTGTTTACCTGGTTGTTAAGGATGTTCAAGTTTAATCATACAAAGAAAAAGAAAAATAAAACAAACAGACCACTTGTTTTTGGCACATTGATTCTTGTTTTCAAAAGGAAGTGACTATGTAAACACTATTTATATCTTTACAGATCATAAATGCTGCACTTGCTTTGGCATCAAGACCCAAGAGTCAAGTGGTCAAAAACACCATGGATATGTATAAGCGCACATGGGAGCATTACATCCATGTTCTCACTGAAGCAGTGGATGATATCACCAGCATCGATGACTTCCTAGCTGTATCTGGTAAGTTACTTTTTTGGTCTTTTAATTCATACACATAGTATTGTCAATATTCTTTTTACAATTACCTGTGTTGGTGTGTTCATGGGTACCTACACATGCCATTGTACATATGTAGAGATCAGAAGATAACTTTCTTCTTCTCTCCTTGCACCATATGAGTTCTAAGAATCAAACTCAAATCTTCAGGCGTGGTGGAGGGTACCTTCACCCACTGTTCTGTCTCGTCATGTTAACCATGACTATAATCAGTTTGTACAATCTAAAGGATCCTTTCTTCTTGAGTATCTGAAGGTGGGGTGCGGCTATACACTAGTGGTATAAGAGTCATTGGTGGTCTGTCTGATATTGTGAATTTCATTCCTGGTGTCTTTTCAGTTCTCAACTGTCTCTGTGTCTTTAAAAGTTACTCCTGTACATTATCAAAGCATAATGGGAAGTCTTAGGCATTTCTTGTCTTTAAAAACTTCACATGTCTCAATATTTAAAATTCTTAATTACCTAAAAATTACACTTAAAACTCTTGATTTTCTTATACTTGATTTCACTTCACTCAAGAAAATAAACACACACACACACACACACACACACACACACACACACACACACACACGAGAGAGAGAGAGAGACAGAGACAGAGACAGAGACAGAGACAGACAGAGACAGAGACAGAGACAGAGACAAATATAATATGGTAATTCAGCTCCCAATATGGGTATTTGATATTTCTAATCTAAGGAATCTAAGAAACAATGTAAACATCTATGTCAGCAGCAGATGGTGGATTTCACATTCCATATGAAGTCCAGAAGAATCTCTCATGCAGGCTAGAATGGGATCCTACTAGAGTGGACACAGGCTCACAAGGCCTCTTCCTTGGAAGTGTGACTTAGATTTTGATTATTCTATTGTCAGAGCAAATAGCTACATTATTTTTTGTCATTTTCCTTACCTTAAAAGTAGCCTATTTAAAGTAAATGACATATTTTCTTATTTAGTTTTCATAAGAGGACAATCTTAGAATATGGCACCATTCCTTTGTGATAAAGCACACATCCTCATGAATATATAATATCAGTTTATTAAGGTCTTCTGACAGAATTTATACTATTTTGGGGAATTTGTGGCTTTTGCATATCCTACTGCATCATCCTAAGCAATTATACCAGAAATATGATGCATTTTAATGCTGGATTAATTATGACTATATTATAATCACTTTAAATAACTTTATTTTTATTGAATTAAAAGCTTGAAAATATAGAAAATGTATTCGAGAAAAGATTATTAGCTCCTAATCTGGCTGATGCAACTAACTCCTAAAAGAACAATTTTATTGTTATAATTGTATTTTCAAATTCTTGTGTCACACACACACACACACACACACACACACACACACGCACATATATATCCTACTAATTACAGAACAGAACTTCAATGTAGCAGGAATCTACATTGTCTTATTAATAAAACAAACCCAGAGCCAAGTATTGGGGTGAAGCTGAGAGAGACAGAACAAGCCACAGCTAACCTCACCTGGCCAACTTCTCAGCTAATCTTGTTTCCTCAGACTGGAAGCCTCTGTGTCCTCATCCAGAATGGGTCTCAGCTGAACTGTATTGCTAGAAGCCTGAAAGTTTAACCAGCCAAATGCTTCTAGTTTCTGGTCTTCATGCCTTATATACCTTTCTGCTTTCTACCACCACTCCCTGGGATTAAAGGCTTGCTTTGTGGGATTAAAAGTGTGTGTCACCATGCCTGGCCGTTTCCAATGTGGCCTTGAACTCACGGAGATCCAGAAGGATTTCTACCTCTGGAGTGCTAGGATTAAAGGTGTGAGTGCCACCATTTTCTAGCCTTTGTATCTAGTGGCTGTTCTGTCTCTGAACCCAGATAAGTTTATTAGGGTGTACAATATTTTGGGGAACACAATGCCACCACACTTCATCCCTTGCCCTCTCCTAAACTAATCAGCAGAAAAAGAATGAAACTTCTATGATTACTTTAGAATGGTGAGATAATTGATGAGGAACTGGGGCCCAGCACATGATGATAGCATGAATCTGTAACACTTTTTTATTTTTATAGTGGAAATACTCTCACGTGGACAGGTTTGAGCCACCAGTGTGCTGTCACTGAGATGAGAAGATAAGACATGCATAGAAGGAATTCTTACCAGCAGCTATAAACAAGAGTCTAGAAAGTTCCTCAGCTTAGTCCTCCACATACGTCAACCTTTATGGCTGGCCACTTACCACTTGAACAGACAAAATGAGAATTTCATTATCAAAAAGAAGACAAAGAGGAAGAGGAAGAGAGTAAGTGGTTGTTGAACAAATGACCAAACAATTTTGCTTAAAGCATTCTACAGTTTCCACAGATGTTCCATGCCTTGGTCTTCCTAAGTTTGTATGCTTTGGTTTCACCTGGACTCCAGGGATTCTTCTTGTCACATCAAACATTTTCAATTCATGTTTCCATAGATGCTATCCCTAGTCAAATTGGGGGCAAAGAATAGAGCTGGTTATACACATCCTCTTGCAAAAGCTGGAAGTCAGAGGTGGAAGGTCTCAGGTTGTGATAGATGAGTCTGTGCTTTCAGATGGCCCATTGTGGTTCACAAAGGTGAAATGTTGGTAGTCACCCTCAGGTAGGGTGTTTTCAGGATAGACTTCTTAGAATTCCCTGGTGTGTTCAACAGTGAGAGCCTTCCCTGATGATCATTTAAGGTATGTGTTTGCATCCAGACTCTAATTCATCTACTTATCACGTAGACCAATTAACAAATAGCCCATAAAGGACTTGAGTTGTGAATGATCATCCAGTAAAAACTAGGCTCCTGAATTTGAAGGGAACTTTTGTGGAGTTTCCAGCATTTCAGGGTCTATGGTTTTTATAAACTGATGAGAGAAGATGAAATTTGAGAAACTTTTTTTTTATTACTACACTATCCTAAAATCTAAAAATTTTAATATAAGAATATGAGTTAGCCGGGCGGTGGTGGTGCACGCCTTTAATCCCAGCACTCGGGAGGCAGAGGCAGGTGGATCTCTGTGAGTTCGAGGCCAGCCTGGTCTCCAAAGCGAGTTCCAGGAAAGGCGCAAAGCTACACAGAGAAACCCTGTCTCGAAAAACCAAAAAAAAAAAAAAAAAAAAAAAAAAGAATATGAGTAGTTACCCATGTCGGAAAAACAACTTTCAATAGAAGAGTTATAGAAGGATAACTTGCAAGAGAGCTGAGACAATGTAATTATTGGGAAGAAGAGTGTGCAAGAGGAATTGGGGAGTGAATTGAAGGGAGTTTACAAGCCTCTGGGTAAGCCAACTGAGTGGAGTCTACAGGCTTCTGAAACAGACTCCACTTATTAACTAAACATGGATGTTTCTTTATTGCCAAATGTGTTCTGCAAAATAACAGCATATTGACTTAGGAATAGTACTGGCAAAAACTTGAAGATCTCTTTGACCTTATGTCTACATAGCTCTTAAATATGTCCAGTTTTATCCATACACAGTTCTATTACTTAATGTCAAGTCTCCATCCCTTACTTGTCCTTGGAAGCTCTAAATATGCATTTGCTAAGTAAATAGTAGCATTCATTTTCTTTTAAAATTCTGTGTGTCAACATTAATTTTTCAGTGTCTTTATCTTCTCCTTTTGTTAGATGTGTTAAGCTCTGGAATTAATGGTTTGAAAATTTTTCATACTATGAAAAGTAACATTTCTCATTAATCATTACAGGACCCTGTGACCCTGACACAGTAATACAAAGATAACTCGATACTGTCAACAAAAATGCGCCAAAAGCAGCCTTTTTGTTTATGACATCATTATTGTCATGACCTTTGGCTTCTACAAAGTTGTAATCTAAATCATTTGACAAAGGAAAATTAAAATAAATAGATTTTCCATGTCTCTTCATAAATTAATTCCAAATAATCACATTATGTTAGCTGAATCAAAATGTTGAATTATTTGCCTATAAAAGACTTCTACTGGATGTGCCTCCCCATGGGAGGCCTTGCCTTCTTGTGAGGGGGAATGGGGGTTGGCTGAAGGGGAAGCAGGGGGTGAGAGGAGGGAAGAGGGGCATCTCTGATTGGTGTGTAAAATGAAAAAAATTCTTAATAAAATAAATGAAAAAAACACTTCTAAATCTGAATGTAGTAGTTGAGAGGCAGGATAGCTAAGTGAAACTTCTGTTGATTAAAGGCATTAGATACTTTAATATAGATATCTCTGAAATATGTAATATTTTTTTTTTTTTTTTTTGGTTTTTCGAGACAGGGTTTCTCTGTGTAGCTTTGCGCCTTTCCTGGAGCTCACTTGGTAGCCCAGGCTGGCCTCGAACTCACAGAGATCCGCCTGGCTCTGCCTCCCGAGTGCTGGGATTAAAGGCGTGCGCCACCAACGCCCAGCCGAAATATGTAATATTTTAAAGTCATGATTTATAAAGCACTAAACAAGACAGCTATATCCCAGTCCTCCTCCTGCAAGACTCAGAGAACAGTGACAAAGAATGGGATGAAAAACTTTAAGATCCATGTTGGTATAAGGTAGCAGTAACTTTTGGACACTGCAGGGTATCTACACATATGATCTCACAAAGGCTATGCTAGAGTCCACAAGACCTGCATAATATCACACCAGACCAAAGTCTCAGCACGTGGTTGGGGAGCAGACATTTCTTACACTAGCTAAGGAGCTATTGGCAATTGATAGCTGCTGGAAGAGAAAAAGTCAGTGTTCTTTAAGGGTGCGTCCTGCGATAGATATCATCAACACTATCAGTTGATGGCCACATATCCAAGATCATCTGAGCAGCATAAATAAGACTTGATGGGTTTTAAGAAATTGAGGACACAAAGTTGGGTAGGTAAGGAAGGGATTGCAGATTGTGAAGAGTTTGGGGAGGATAATAAATTTGATCAAAACACATTGGATAAAATTCTCCTGTAAGCATATATGAGCAAATAAGAGAGAATAAATTTTATAAAATTGAGTTGAGTTTTTACTGTGTATAATAAGGCAGTCTTCTACAGAATGAAAGAGGAAAGAAAAACCACAAAACTCTTATTTCAGGAAACTCACAATTTAATTTATCGATCTTCTTCCAAAAGTATTATAATCACTGAAATAAAAGTCTATACAAGTAACACTGTTACAATGTCAGGCTATTGGGGGAAATGTTTAAAAGTAAGCTGTTTATTGAATTTTTGAAATGAATTTTTGAATGAACTTGAGAAACACACCAATTAAGAGAATCTGTGAAAGGAGCTATTTGATTTGAAGGACACAAGTCATTAATTTGAGAGATGCATGGGATCTACCTGTATATTTAGAGCCTTGAACTTTTAAAAAATGTTTTACATTTTAGATCATAATTATATTTCTATCAATTTCTCCTTCCTTTTCCCCCTTCTAAATCCTCCCATATATCACTCCTGCTCTTTTTCAAATCCAAGGCCTCTTTTTCCATAGATTATTTTATATGGATATGTGTGTGGTTTTTTGTGTGTGTATATGCATGTGCATGTGTGTATTCTAAAATACATAAATATAATATGCTCAGTCTGTATAATGTTACTTGTATGCATGTATCAGGTCTGATCATTTGGTGTCAGCTAACAAATTGGTGTCCTCTTCCCCCGGGAAGACTGTTTCTCCCACTCTCAGCATCCCTTTATTTCCTATAGTTCTTTGTATAGGATTGAGGCCTCATGGGATATCCTAAATTCACTTTGGCATGTTTATTGTTAATGTCTACATTCAGCTCATGTTTGCGCAATCATATTCTTGAGACTTTATGGGTACACACTTGATGTTACATGGTGACACAATCTCAAGCAAACTCCATGATTTCCTCTCTATAAAAATCTTTCTTCCTCAGCTTCTGAAAGTTTTCATTAGTCCTGGGTGCAAGAGTTGTTTTGTAGATGTATCCTTGGGACTGTGCTCCATAACTCTGCATTTTTCTTGGTTGTGATTTTCTAAATGATTTCCATCTTTTGCAAAGAGAAGCTTCCTTAATGATGTGGGAGGACTACGTTTATCTGAGAGTATAAGGGCAAAAATTTAGAATTTAGCTTAGGGATTTTTCTGTATTAGTTTAAGTGGTGATTTTAAAAGGTTCTCCTCCAAGATATATGACTTCACTAGTGCTGTGTAGTTGGCTAGTTTTCTAGTACGAGGCATGATTCCCCTCTTGTTCATTGGGTCCTAAGTCCCAATGAGAGCCGTTGGTTTCAGCCAAGGTATATGTACAACTACTGCATCCTTACAGTTAACAATGTAATGCTGGTCTTGTGTTTCATAAGCATCATAACTAGGTGGGATTGTCTGTTGTTTCCCCCATCTGATTTTTAAGTGCAAAATCTGAAAGCCAGAAGAGCCTGGAGCAATGCATTTAACATCCTAAAACACCATGATGACCTGCCTAGACTAATATACCTGACAAAATTATGCATCACAGTTGAAGGACAAAGGAAAACTCTCCAGGATGTAAACAGCATAAAAATATTATCTAATAAACCAAGCCTAAAGAAAATGCAAAAAGTAATATACTGGGTTGAAGAGAGTAATGAATATAGCCATGAGATCCTTGAACTATTGAAAGAAAAAAATGCCATCTAAGATTTTTAAATAATAGCATGGTAGACTATTGTAGTAGGTAGCCATTCCAGCTTTGATCTGGAAGTTCCAACCCCCATTGAGGCTTCCTGACTGTCACGCCTACAAGGCGGGGCCAAGAGAGGACCCTGAAGACCCAAGATCCAGATGCGCTGCTTCTCTACCTCTGCTACCATCCCTGGTGGTCTAGTGGTTATGATTCAGCGCTTTCACCACAGCGCACAGCGGCCCATGTTCATTTCCCGGTTAAGGAATCAAGAGAAGCAGCGCATCTGGATCTCGAGTATTCAGGGTCTCTCTTGTAGACGTGACAGTTACCGAAGCCTCAATGGGGGTTGGAACTTCCAGATCAAAGCTGGAATGGCTACCCAATACAGACTATATCAATATTTGAATACTAAATCCAGAAGCCTAGGACATTCCTGTTGAAAATAGTGATATCCTGCTAAACATGGTTCTCAGAAGTGAAAGTGAAGCTACCCAATATAACACATGGGATATAATCTTGTACAAGATGGATAGTATACCTTACATTTTTTCTACTCCTACGTCTAAAAAATTGAAGAACATGACTGGCACATAAAAGTACAGTAATCAGAAGGTGAGGGTCACCTTGCTGAAGGAATCCTATCTCAGGCTAAAATAAACCAGGTCTCTATATACTAAAAATAGAAACTCTCCTTAGAGCCCAGAGATGAAATACAACAAAGATCTTCCATGACACTCACTAAAATCAAGGAAACCGCCTTGTCAGGCTTAGTTTTCACCTTCCTGATCTCCAAGCTAATATTTTCATGTCGTCATATATCTCTCTTCAATCTTTATAGAGTGTGTTCAGAAACTTTATACACAGATTTATATAAGTCATTGTATAAGTCAGAGTAAAAAGCATGGATTCAAAAATGATGGACTAGGCTCCCCAAAAGTCATCCATTATTCCTTTATTAGTAATTATGTTTGAATTACTGCTTGTATTTACATGACAGAAAAGCATCTCAGCATGTGAACTGAAATGTTCACACATAATTCCATGTACTAACAGTCAAGTTCACTCAAGATGCTCTCACTGGAATGAACAATACAGATATGACAAGATCCTAGGTAGGGTATTATGCATCTATCTGTAGACAGCCACAATTGGAAGTCCTTTTTTGCCTTTGTCAAAATCAATTTGATGAACGTTTTGCCTGTCACGTTAAGGTGGAGTGGGAACAATCATCAACAGTCTTAAGTGCACTAAGGGTTTGATTTTAGACTTGTGTAACAACATGACAGATCATTCCTCAGTTCTTCACATGCACCAGCTTTGTACTTAGAAAATCTATGCATGATGAACTACACATTTTTTGTAAAACATTTCCTTGAGGATGTCTCATCAACTATGCATTCCTTATTAATAAGGAATAATCACTGCTTGTTGTGCATAATATAGTATTATGGCATGCAACAACCAGTTATATTAGCAAAGACTTCCACCAAACCAAACGAAAATCAATTTTATACTTTCATTTGTGTTTATTGATGTCTGGATGTTGTCTCAACTTTAAGGGCATTTACTTTTATCAAGAAGCACATATAATTTAATTAGTGTAACTTGCATGATACAATTATGTATGTAAGGAATCCTGCAAGACATTTTAGAGAGTAGATGAAAGAATAGAAGCCAAATCTCTCCTTGCCACAAAAAATTTATCAGCTCAGTAAGATCCAGGACATTTTTCCTAGGCATTGAGTTACAAATGAAGGTGAGTGACAGCAGGAGTCTTTACCTGCTTTTTTTTTTTTTTTTTTTCCAAAAGTCTTCCCAGGAGTTAGAATTCATCCTGAGAGTGCATGGGCAAGATCTAAAAAGCACAAATCATGTATCTGGGCTTGCAAGATAAACTTTGCCATAGATTTAGGGACTCTGAGAGATTCTGGAGCATTTATTAAAAGTAAATTTTTTCTAAGATCTGTATTTTTATACTTATGTGGATACCAAAATGCAACTCATAACTTCCAGAGTTGGTTCTCTCCTTTTATCGTGTGGCCCTGGGATTGAACTCAGGTTGTCAGGCTTGGCCCCAGGCACCTTTACCTGATAATTGTCTTGCCAGTCCAGGGCCTGGAGAACTTTAACTAGTTAGATCTCTGCTTACAGACTGACTCCAGAGTTTACATTATGAAAAATCCACAATTTTAGAAATGAAACTGATGGAGCTGGAGAGGTGGCTCAGAGGATGAGAGCACTGGCTGCTCTTCCAGAGGACCTTTGTTCAATTCCCAGCACCCACAACCATCTACCATGGGATCTGACGAATATGTAGAAAATACATAAAGAAATCTTTTTTGTTGTTGTTTAGTTTTTCGAGACAGGGTTTCTCTGTGTAGTTTTGCACCTTTCTGGAACTCACTTTGTAGACCAGGCTGGCCTCGAACTCACAGAGATCTGCCTGCCTCTGCCTCCCAAGTGCTGGGATTAAAGGCATGTGCCACCACCGCCCGGAAATCTTTTTTTAAGAGGAAGGAAACTAAAAACTGTATTTTCCTAAGAATGTGAATTGCAGAAACAGAGTATGGTGGCAGTTTCTGAGATACTAGAGGATGGAGAGAGTGTGGATATGTTAAATAAAGGATACAGAACTTCAGCTGCATGTGAAGAATCAAGAGATCTATTATATAATGGTTATGACTAACCATTATGTTATTAACAATATTTCCCATGATTTAAAATTGCTGAAAGAGTAAGATTTTAGTGCTGTTACCATAAAAATGTGTGATACAATGCATATATCAGCCTAGCTTCATTATTCTATAACACGTACATTAACAAGTTCATCTCATTATATGACATACCAGAAATATTTTCAAACTTTACGTGCACAATTAAAAAGAATAAAAATCATTGTTTTCTTACAGACTGCATATTATACTTATCAAATTTTGCCACTGCAGTAACTCATAAGTTTGACATCAAGACAGTAGATTTAGTATTTGAAGAGGATGAGAAATATAGAGAAAAGTCAGCTTGGAAGGAATTAAGAATACTTATGACTGTTATCCTGCCATTCCCCTCTCATATACACGATATTTGGGAAATAAGAAGATCTCTCTGGTTTTTTAAGTGGCCTCCTTTGACATGGTAATAACTCTGTCATTTCTTCATTTAATACTTATGAACAAGTATTTCATGAGTTCCTATAAGGTAATAGGCTGTTTTAAGCTAATAGAGATATAACATTCAATACAACAGACAGAAATCTCACTGTACCATTAGAGTTTACATTAAGATAAATGAGTTTAAACTGCCTTGAACGGCATCCCTGACATGCAACTGCAAGCCTCTGTTAAAATTATATCTAGGTATTAAATGGACAAACTTTCGTTTTATTATTTGCCTTTGAGATGAAATTTAGAAAGCTCCTTTCATAGTGGGACATGTTAATGATTGATAATATACTTTGGTAAGTTTTCTCCTAAGTTTTTCCACCACTGTAGTTCAGGGTTTTTGGGGGGTTGGGGGGGGATGCTGCCAACCGGCTCCCAAATGGTGACATGGAGACTTATTATTATTAATTATGAAAGCTCAGCCTTTAGTTTAGGCTTGTCCCACTAGCTCTTATAACTTAATTTAACCTGTTTCTGTTCATCTATGTTTTGCCTCAGGGCTTTTTAACCTTTCTTTCATTTGGTATGTCCCACTTTCCTCCTTCCTCTGTGTCTGTCTGTCTGACAGGCCCCTGGTGTCACCCTGGAATTTCCTTCTCTGAGCCTAAATTCCTCTTCCTCCTTACTCTCCCTGCCCAGAAGTCCCACCTGTGCCTCCTGCCTAGCTATTGGCCACTTACCTTTTTATCAGGCACAGTAAATAAATGTGGTGATATTGTGTTCCACAAAATATTGTGCACCCTAATAAACTTATCTGGGGTCAGAGAACAGAACTGGATATAGAGGCCAGAAAATGGTGGTACACACGCCTTTAATCCTATCACTTGGAAGGCAGAGATCTATGTGGATCTCTGTGAGTTTAAAGCTACACTGGAAACAGCCAGGCATGGTGACTCACACCTTTAATCTGAGGAAGTGATGGCAGAAAGCAGAAAGGTATATAAGGCATGAGGACCAGGAACTAGAGCTGGTTAAGCTTTTAGGCTTTTGAGCAGCAGTTCAGCTGAGATTCATTAAGGATGGGGACTCAGAGGCATCCAGTCTGAAGAAACAGGATCAGCTGAGGAATTGCGAGGTAAGGAAGCTATGGCTTGTTCTGCTTCTCTGATCTTCCAGCGTTCAACCCAGTTTGTTTTTTATTGATAAGATCTTCTAACAATTCCTGCTACAAATAAATGCAACACATTGCTACATAGTTAAACAAATATTCTGTACACAAATTAAACACATATTTACTTAGTTAAGCTAATATTCCACAACATAAATAAATCCAATGCATCTTCACATAGTTAAACTAAAATTCCACAACACCCTCCTATTCTAGCATGTGGAAACATACTTGGATAGAGAGTTTTGTTCTTTGAAAGAGAAATAATTATCCAATCTATTACTTTGAGGGGAGGCTTTGTCCACCCACTTCACAGCAACCTTCCAGATAACAAAAATGACTGAAGTTTTACCTTGGGAGCCATGTCAAAAAATGGAAAATTCTGATGATGCCAGTTATTAAACAAGATGTATAACAAGAAAATGCTCCTACACTGGTCTTGGAAATGAAACTTTTACAATCTCCAAGATAAGCTAACCTACTAATATTATATATATGGGATTTTTGTAAGAAATAGTGAGGAAAAGTCTACACATATTCTGAAGCATTTGTGTGTATATAATCTTTATGTGTTTGTTTCCATCGGGAGGAGAATGAATGAGAAGCAGCAGACTTACTTGCTGAGAGAAATAATCTTTAGATTATACATGGACAGATTTTTATAAAACAGTGCTGAGTGGGCAAGCATCAGAACAGGGTAGACACCATGCTCTAAGTGTACAGCAGATAACAGAGTCATTCTGCTGGTGGAGGTTATGTCAAATGACAATAAGAAAGAGTTCATGTATCTTTGTTTTTTAAGGTAATATTCTTATCTATTATTTGAAGATTTTTTTTTTTTTTTTTTTGGTTTTTCGAGACAGGGTTTCTCTGTGTAGCTTTGCGCCTTTCCTGGAGCTCACTTGGTAGCCCAGGCTGGCCTCGAACTCACAGAGATCCACCTGCCTCTGCCTCCCGAGTGCTGGGATTAAAGGCGTGCGCCACCAACGCCCGGCCCTTTATTTGAAGATTTAATGTTTGTATATGATGAATTCTGACCTGAATTTGCCATCAGTGTCTTCTTCTACATCTCCTTGATACTCTCCAAGTTATCTCCTTCCCAACTCCATGTTTTCTTTTTAAGTTATAATTATTGTTGTTGTTGTTATTATTATCTCCAAGGCCAATTAAAAGTTACAACTCTCACAAGGAAGATCTATATGCTTTCCTGATCATGAAGCTGGGTCTTGATGTGACTTCACTGTGTCTCCTTTTTTCCATCGATGACTGTTTTTCTCTGACTTGGGAGTTCGATGGAGAGACCTATGTTAGTCAGAACTCTCCAGAGGAATGTCACTGACAGATGAGTACAACATAGTCCTATGGTCTTTGTCTCACATGGGAGAATCCAAGTATTCACTAGTTGCTCATTCTACAAGGGCCACTGTCTCAATTGTCCCAGTCTGGCCTTCAGTATTACTGGAGAACTACAGATCTTCAAAATACACTGGAAGCCCAAAGAACATGATTATAATATCAGCAAAGGAAGGGAATAGTAGCAGCTGCAGAATGGATGAACTTGGAAGCAAAAATGAAGACAAGGAAGAGAAATGTTATGTTTCATCCTTCAATTCCTTTTTTCTAGGCTGTCCTGGTAAAAATGTTCCCCACATCTAGTGTGGATCTTCCACTTCAGATAATCTGATTTGGGAGATACCTTAGAGATGCACCCAGAAGCTGCCATTCAGTTCATTCCAGATGCAGTCAAGCTGACAAGCAAGATTAAGAATCATAAGAAGCCAGTCAGAGTGGATTTCTAAAAAATAAATGAATTGCATAAGTAAAACTAAACCAGAATGGAACATGAAAGAAGGGAATGGAGCGATGGTTCAGTGGTTAAGAGTGTTTATTGTTCTTATAGAGGATGTAAGTTTGATTCTGATCAGTCACATTGGGCAGTTTATAGTCAACCGTAACTGTATGTCCACGTCCACTGAGATCTGATACCCCCGCCAACCTCATGCACCAGCTCTCATAGAGAGAGACACACACCTATACATTTTAAAATACAAGTCTGCAAAAAATAAAATTATATCTAAAATTATTATACACACACATACACACACACATATATACACATATGTATATATATCCAGTGAAAATATTATTTTTGAGGCTGATGGGTTATTTTCCATACATATTATGATTTCAGCTTTTGTTAAACATTTGTAACTTTGTTAAACAAAGTTAAAGTGAATAGAAACTAAATGTAAAGCTATAGGGGCAGTGGCATAGATGATAGTGTGCTGGGACACAGAGATCATCCTTTGCTATATGGTGAGTTCAAGTCCTCAGGGAATACATAAAACCCAGTCTCAAAACTGAAAACAAACAAACAAAAAAAGGTAAATGAGTAAATAAATTAATAAGTAAATACATGAGAAGACAAAGTAAAACACAAATATAAGTGGATGGATGGATAGATAGATAGATAGATAGATAGATAGATAGATAGATAGATAGATAGATAGATAGAGATATATAGATTATAGATAGATTTTTGAAATGTGGTTTCTCTTTGTAACAGCCCTGGATGTCCTGGATCTTGCTCTGTAGACCAAGTTGGCCTCAAACTCACAGAGATCCACCCGTCTCTGCCTCCCAAGTGCTGGGATTAAAGGCACGTGTTGCCATGTCCCAGCAGGAAAATACTTTTTAAAGGTAAAAATCTCCAAACTTGTACTGCCCATAGGTTCACAATTGTAGAATAGTATTTAGTGAGATTTTATATCATTTATACATTCCTCTTTGGTGGATACAGTAGAATAAAATAGATTCCTTTAAAATATTGTTTTGAAGATTTTCAAGTCTTTAATAAAATATGTATGTATATAAACATAAACAACACAGTCTTCCTGTACCAGGTCATTGTATTTCAGTTTTCCTTCTCATCCTAGGCATAGTTGATATGCTTTGTTTTGGCTTTCATAGGCTTTTACAATTTACCCACTAAGATTTTGATTGAAGCTTTTTTTCTTGATGCGTAGATCTACACAACACATTTTTCTCTCATTAGATTAGGAAGTGTAGATCATCAAAATAATCAGCATCTCCCCCAGATGTAGCATATGCCCACTCTAGGATATGCGAACTCAAAGTGAAAGCTGAGAACGTTCTCATAGGAGCAGAGGAGACATAAAAATGATTTCCTTTGCTTCTGTGGGCAGGGTGCTCTTGATCGAAAGCAAAGTGGGAATGAATGTCTTTGAAACAAGCATCTAATTAACACTCTGGAACTGACAAGCTAATCATTTCTTACGTCAATAAACAAAGATTACTTTCACTCCAGGGATACAATGGTAAATGAGGATCAGTGAACTTACACACACAGGTTCTACAGTCTAGTGGGGAAAACAAGCCTGTAAAGGGTGTTTAATGTGTGAGAAGACAGGTTATGTCAGACAAGCCACAAAGGTTATCTTTCTATCAGCAAAGGGATTGTGTGACAACCAGTATTTGACACTCACCATTTTCAGTTGTTACTTCAATTTCTTATCACCCTTTTATTGGGTTTAGCTCGCAGTATCTAATTATAAGGATTGACATGACAATGAAAATAAGATGAAAAACACAGTCCCGGTCCATCATAGAAGTCTTTGTTTTCACCTCTATAATAACTAGACATGCTTACAAATAGTCTACTTCTCCATGACATTTTTAAAGAGCGTAAATAGAAAGGGTTTACCAAAAGATCACTTTATATACATTAATTTGTCAGTCATTTTCCAGCTTTTTTTTAATCTTCAAGATTTTCTTGGATGGAATCATTTGGTTTGAGGCCTGAAACTTTCCCAATACAGATACTGGATTGTCATATCATAACTGTAGGAGATTACCCAAATCCTAAAGTAAAATACCAATAATATATTTGATGCCTTCAAATATCCAATATTTAATTGTAATAAATATTTTTTTTAAATATTCAGTGACCTCCAGGGCAACTGGTATATGTTTTTCATAATCTTTTAAGTAGTTTATTCAACTTGAAGATATTATAGAATTCAGCTTGGGAGACAGATTAAAATAGTGTATGTGGGAAATTTCTACTGGAGGAATAAAAAATTCATACCTGCTTTTTAGATATCACATTATTCAATATTGTGTAAGAGCAATGTTAAATTTCTATCCAATCAATGTCTACTTCATATTTGCATTATATATATGACAGTGATTCTATGTGCTTTAACAAATTGCACATAAATGATTCACAACTAAATCCATCATAAATTCAGTGAGAAAGAAATAGCCTTTGACTTGACTGTCATTGAATTTAGCCATATATTGTGGTTCTTATATATGGTGCTTCTTAACCACTGGTTTGTACTCTAACATCATATTCGGTCTTTTTTTTTTTTTAAGTTACTACAGGAATGGTTAAAAAGTATCTGAATAGTAAGGCAAATAAAATTTTATAGTTTTATGAAGAATATGTGATGGCCTTAATAATTAAAGATCCATTAAGAGTGCATGGTATACATTTAGGTTTATGCTTCTAACAGCAATTTCTCAGCATATGTGCATACCTATGTGTATATTTTTGCTTTGTATTTTTTGCCTTTGTGCATTTGAAAAATTCTGTTTTCCACAAATTTATGTCATATCATCGATTCCAAAACATTTAGTAGTCCCATAGATACTTCTTTGTTTCATGTTACACGTAGAGTAGATTAAGCATGTACAATTATAGTGAATATAACTAGGAGCAGAGAATTCCTCCATGGATCAAATCCTGAATGATAACAAATAGCAGTATTATTTTTTAAATAGACTCTGGACTGGTAACTCTTTCAATATGTTGCTCTTTTAGTTGTTGAGTCAAATAATTAACCAAATGTCAAATCATTTACTCTATGAATCTTTGGTTTCCCATATACACAGAGCTGGGTAATTTATTGGAATTAGTGTGAGGCAGAATGAAAATTCTTCAGATCTATATTGAACAATGGTTTGTGTGGAAATTGAGATCATTTTAACCTTTTTCGCTCAATTTAATAAGATTCTGGAAGGATGCTTAATTAACAGGGTGGAGGTGAGATTACCTAAAACACCAGATCGATGAAGATGGGGTCTGAGAAGGAGGAGCTATAGGCTGCTGGAACTCAGGGAAGGGCAGCACATCCCATTGCTGCTGTGATTCTGTATACATCACTTCTGCAGATGATTTGCAAACTCTTTAATTGAGTCCATTTTTTTTGCAAACAAGCTCATTTCTATAGGAGTAACCTCCAATAGTGATATAGAACAGACTTCACTTAGATTTCACTCCAGTCACCCAACATGGGCTCTTTGCAAAAGCAGACGGTCTTTCTAACATAAGTATTCTAGACAGACTGCAAATTTTAGGTCTAGCTATGCAAAGTGATTTTCTTGTTGGTATAGTATTGCTTCCAAATCAAGGTTTCCTCCAGCTCTGTAATTGCATGGAATAATCACCCTGTGCCTTTCACCAATGTAGGATATGCAGCTCATTTCCTAATTGCTGAAGGTTTTCGTGCCCAGATCTTTATTTCCTAATGTAAAATCTGATGTGTTTTAAATTTGATTTTGTAATTTGCTGAACTTAATTTTTTCTGCTTAATTAGGCACTAACAAGTAATGCAATATGTGATTTTTATCTTTCAAGTACTTTATGACATGAACCTACATGATTTTCATGATAGCAGAGGGGGAAACTTGAATGCTTTTCAGAAAAAAAAAATATAGTAATTAAATGAAAATTGTGTCCTTTGCCACACTTTTAATGTGTGCTGGCCAAGCACTACCAAACTGCCATCAATTTCAAGTAGTAAGTAAGAATTCCTTTTTTCTTGGCCAGAGAGAGGCATATGAGATCTCATCAGGAAGTTTATGTTCACTCTAATTGTATCATGGCTCTGAGTTTGTCCCCTTTAAAAATATAAAGGAAGTATTTCTGCTGGGTATAATTTTCTGTAATTTGTTGTGTTAATTAAAAATAAACACCATCAAAATATTGTACTAATATCATTAATGTTATTTATTTATTGAACAGCATTAAGAATATTATATTTGGGAGTTAAATGTAGGCTACATTCACTGCAAATAAAATGTCACATTTATTCTTTCTTTTTAACCCAGACAGTGATCATTTATCTTAGGACAGAATTTAAAACACTGTTATGTCATATACATTTGGGAGCTGATCCTTAGAAGAAAGAGCTGTAGGCATGGTCTTTTGATATATAGTTTGTCTGCAAGGATAATCCAATTGCTGTGGGGCTTTTCCTATCCACATCTTTCTTTGCTTTATGATTGGTACATTTCCAACTTGTGCTCTTCTCTCTTTCTTTTGAAATGTGTCGAAATGTGTCACAAGTGCAAATTATGTGTTGGAAGATGGAGAATTGTTAAGTTTGTGCTGTTATTGGCCTGTAATCTATTCCCCACACAAAGCTAAAGAGCATGAATGTTCTCCATCATCCCTGTGCCTTCATGGTCAGAGAGTAGATTTCATCCTAAATGTGTAATAAGAAATGCCAATCAGATAGAGTTTGTCCATACCTAAAAGAAAACAATGCCCTACACAGGATGGACTTTAACTCTTCTCATCCTGCTCAGCAAAAATACCATTATTATCCAACCACATTCTCTTTTAGGCATTTTTTCCCTTTATTTTATATACCAACTGCAGTTTCCCCTTCCTTCTCTCTTTCAGTTCCCTCCCCTCACCTCCCTTCTGCTGGCCCTGATCCTCTTCTCCTCCATTCAGAAAGGGGCAGGCCTCAGGTGGGGAATCTCATGCACCAGGGACAGGTCCTGATCCCACTGCTAGGGGCCCCACAAACAGACCAAGCTACACAACTGTCACCCACATGCAGAGGGCCTAGGTCTGTCCCATGCAGGCTCCCTAGCTGTCAGTCTGGAGTCTCTGAGCTCCTAGAAGCTTGGGTCAGCTGTCTCTGTGTGTTCTCCCATCATGATCTTGACCCCCTGGCTCATATAATTCCTCCCCCCTCTCTTCCAACAGTACTTCCAGAGCTCAGCCCAGTGCTTGGTTGTGGATCTCTGCATCTGCTTCCATCAGTTACTGGATGAAGATTCTAGTATGACAATTAGGGTAGTCACCAATCTGATTACAGGAGAAGACCAGCTCAGGCACCCTCTCCACTATTGCTAGGAGTCTTAGCTGGGGTCATCCTTGTGAATTCCTGGGAGTTTCCCTGGCACCAGGTTTCTCCCTAATCCCAAAATGGCTTCCTCTATCAAGAGATCTCTCATTACTCTCCTCATCCATGCTGCCCCCCAACTGGACCACCTGGATCCCTCATGTTCTCATTACCCCACCCCTACCCCCTACTCCCTACCCCCTATCCCTTACCTCCTACCCCCTACCCCAACCCCAAGTTTACCCAGGAGATCTCATCTATTTCCCCTTCCCAGAGAAATCCATGTGTCTCTCTTAGGGTTCATGGCTAAGTATTTCTATTTTAACTAATGTATTATTAGTGTATTGTTGTATATGTGTGTATGTGCTCTCATACACATGCACACATGATGTGTGTGTATGTTTGTATTCACATGCCATGGCACAGGTTATGGAGATGACTTTGACTTGGTAGAGTGAGTTCTCTCTTTCTGCCTTCACATGGACACCAGCGATGGAACTCAAGTTACCGTGGTGGTGGTACAGCAGGAACCTTTCTCTCTGACCCATCTTGCTGGCCCTAAACCTTTCTTATCTGAACATTGTACATGAACATTTTACATGAACCTTTATAACTCTTTACCACAACTTTTATGCATTTTTATGTTATTTTACTTATGTTTGTATCTTTTCTTCTCTCAGTTTTTAGAAAAACTTCTTTGGGTGAGAATTCTTAATTATTTAAAAAGTGTTTCCTGAAATTTATATATTATGTTCTAAACCTCAGTGACCCATAATTTGACTCACCTTCGGTGCTTCAGAAAGTGACTGTATTTATAGAAAGAATATTTAAAGAAATTAATTAGCCGGGCGGTGGTAGCGCACGCCTTTAATCCCAACACTCGGGAGGCAGAGGCAGGTGGATCTCTGTGAGTTTGAGGCCAGCCTGGGCTACCAAGTGAGCTCCAGGAAAGTTGCAAAGCTCGCAGAGAAACCCTGTCTCGAAAAACCAAAAAAAAAAAAAAAAGAAATTAATTAAGCCAAGATCATTAGGAAGAGTCATCTAATATGACCAGTGTCCTATAGAAGAGGGAATAAGGATGCTGACACACTCAACAAAGTGTAAGTGAAGACACAGATAGGAGGAGCATCTGCACCCACGTTCCTGGCCACTCAGTACAGACCTTGCAACATCTCTGTAAAGAACACTAAATTATTTCTTATAGAGTTTATTCTATGCCAACTAAAACGTGGTGTTTTTTTTTTTTTTTTTTTTTTTTTTTTTTTACTTCTAGAGTGCAAGAACACAGAACAATCCTCTCTTTGATCCTTTTCAATGAAGAACTAAACATCAACCACACTTTCATGGTCTTACTGTCTTTCTACTATTGATAATGCAGTTCTGTTAGCGTCCTCTAGCTTGTTTAATTTTGATATAGATCAAATGTTAAGATTTACACATGTGCTTCCTCCTTGTTTGGGGCATTTAACCAAAACTAAAATCACTTGCTCACCATCCTTTGTGAAGGTATATTATATATTATTTTAACATATAACATTATTTTTTGTTTTACTTTGAACAAAATATGGTTATTTCTGAACATCTGACATCTACTACACTGTCAGAGTGTCCTAGGAAAATTTAAAAAACTATAGTCTCCTTTTTTGGGTATTGCCATGATTTTCAGTATAGAAATGGTAATACTAATCGTTGTTTCCTTAGGATTTTCATGAAAGGATTCCTTTATGCAATCTATAGTGTATATTATTTAGCTAAATGTCTAATTAACTGGAGGAGGAAGTGAAAATGATACAAGAAATAATGTAAAAATATGATCTTTTTATCTACTTTCCTATTCTGTAAAGTTGCTAGGAAATTGTCTTAGATTGCTGTCATTACTCTCTGATGGAAAGAGTTTCTATAAATGAGCTAAGTTTCTATAAAATGAAATTCCAAACCAGTGCTCCTTTTCTCTATGCTAAAGATTAGTTGAATTTCCCAATTACACAGATATTTTGTAGTCTTGTAGCAATGAGGACTATGTCCGCAATCAGAGCTCTGCTGTTGATTAATAATGCATTGACCCCTGTATGTTATAGAGCTGTATCTATATTTGAATATTTAAGATATATGTCAATATTAACTTTTCTCACATTTATTAATTGGGTCTGTTTAAATCAAGGTGGTTTATTTACCTTTTTATCCTCAAATAAATTGATTCTAGAATATAGCTGCTAAATTGATGAGGTGGATAAAAGTCTCTGAGAGGAAATGGGATGGCTCAAGGATGACCTAATCATCCTGAGTCATGGAGGATTATATTTCAGCCATGATACCCTAGTGAAAATATTAATGTACAAGTAAATATATATATTTAATTGAAAGCCAGTATGGTTTATAGTGGCAGGTATTGGATCCATATTGGAGGACTCATGGTGAAGCACATCATATGGGCACAATTTATTCCCTCATCTTTGCTTGACATATTAAAATAGAATGACAGACAACTTTATGTACTAATCTTGCAAAGAAAATTTCTATTTTTTCACATGCTGCCTTTCACTGAAACAGCCTTGAGAAGATTGTTTAACATCTTTTGATTAATTATTTTATAAAATAAGAGTAGTAATTTCTCTATGACAAGATATCCTATGAGAAAAAAAAATCATGCTGTTTGGCCCAGACCAGCTTTGAACTGATGATTCAACAACCTAAGCCTCCTTGAGTGCTGGAATTATAGGTACATGTTATCATGCCAGGCTTAGTAACCCATTTGTAAAATATAATAGACAATGTTTAGGGAGATGCATAGCAGAGCAACTATGCCAGAGGTCTGTCAGTGATAAATCAAAATTACTTGCAAATGGGTTTTCAACCTTCTTCCATTTTGTATAAACATTGCTTTTTTAAATACTTCTTCCCTGAACCTTCCAAACGCTCAGTTATTTCCCTTACTTTATCTGCTACCCCTTTTCTGTTAGTCCTGAGAGACAGATTGCTAATATGTTATTCTAAGTGACCAATGTTACCCAATGTCCAAGTTCTTTGTTGATGTGAATTGCAAACTTTAGACATAATCTTGTGCATTTTAAAAGACTGACGGGCATTAATTTTTATAAGGTGTTTATAATATTACAAGCAGTGGCTTCTCATAGTCTCTGTAATACTGTATAATAAATGGTGTGTATATCCTGGAATGCAACCTGGCAATATCCACATCATGCTTCTTGTTGTTCAGCTGGTAGTCATGTCCACTTTTTAGTCATTTGAAAAATTCTCACTCTATTTAATATTTGAAAATGCCATTCATGAAAACCATGGCTTCCAGTTCTCCACAGAAAAACTTAATTTCATAGCAGTGGAGGGTTTTAGGCATATCCATACCAGATTTTAATGTACCGGGTGGATACTCAAAAATACTAACCCTCAAAAAGGTCAGTGAACAAAGAGATGGAAACTATTACTTCCCTAGCCTTTAGTGTGAAGGCATTGGGAAGAGCAGAGGGATGTAGATTTGGGAGGGTCATTTCAGCACGACGGATCTGGAAAGCTATTGCCAGCCCTGCCATTCCTTTGCCTTTGTGGCTCTGTCCTTCACTGTAGTTTTACAATAGATGTGAAAATGACATTATAAAGTTCTTTTGTATGGTACAGCACACTGAATTCTTATTAATTGGGGGAGGAAGCATGCTTTGGTTAGAACATTAGTCTCCTGTTTCATTATTGTGTCGCCACTGATCTTTTAATTGTTTCACATGAATATATTTTTTGTTGCTTGCTTCATTCTTGCATCTTACTCTTTGTAAATTTGATCTAGCAATTAGTGCTACTCTCACTCCATTTCCTATTTCACTAGATACGATCTGTGCTTCGCAGTTCAATTTTCTATGTTCACAGCAGTTTCAATTTCTTTTTCAATACAAGTCATGCAAGCCTCTTTTGGTGTCAGAGAAGAATAAAGAAAGGGATGAACCCAGCTGCTTAGGCTGGACGGTGAGAAATCAGATGACAGAGCAAAGAATCACAGAACCATTCAACTCCTACTTAGTTTCTGCCTTTTCTATCAAGAAAGATGATCTTAAAACTAGATGGGGTGAAAACAACTATGGTGACCGGGATGGAAGCCCAACTGGTGGTACAGTACCTGACTGTTTTAACTTACTTCAAGCCTCTGGATAGCCAAATCGCATCCCCGAATTCTGAGAGAATCGGTAGATGTTGATGGAGAGCAACTTCTACTTATTTTGTGGACCCATCAGGAACAACAGTAATGCTTGGAAACTGAAGGGAAAATTCTCTTCTGGTTTTCAAAAAACACTGAGGGGGATATGATTAGTTGTTAATGCCAGTTGTAGAATTTCAGCAGATTTCCAGAATAGATGTTTAGAAAAAAATAGATGTGAAAAAAAAAGATGTCATGAAACAAAGAAGATGATGAATTTGCTAGAAGCAGCCTCTCTATGTTAAGGTTCTTTGTTGGTACTACTACGAAAGAAATAGATGGAGAGAATTCGCGTAAAAGAATGGTTTATAGAGATGTCCAAGACGTTTCATATAGTCCTGAGTTCCTCGGGAGAAATGAGATAGATAGAAAGTCAAATAGTGCTGATTAAGATATCTATTTTTATTTGGGAAAGAGAAAGTAACATGCTTGAAACAACTGGTGACATATTAACAGGTAAACGTATTGTAAAATGAACAGAGAGATTAATAAGAGTAATTGCTAGTGGATTAATGAGGGAAAATTGAAAAAAAAAATAAATGGACCTTGATGGGTAGAATTGACTCTGGTCTCAAGACTATAATAGGGTCGTCCATGGTGGTGCAGTACTTCAGTGTCCACACTCAAGAAGCTGAAGGCTGGAGGGTTGTGAAGTTGATGCCATATTGGGCTACATAGAGAGTACCAGGTCACACGGGCTGGACAGCAAGAACCTGTCTCAACAATAAAAACGCAACTAAACTGGTGAAGAAAAGGGACATTCACAACAGAGAGAGTAAAGAGACTGTCCACATCACTCATTTTTTGTTTATAGTCCAGCAATTAAAACTAAATGTCCATATTATACTCTATTCTATGTGCTCCCCTGGGTATAAATAAATATGTTTTCATTTGTCCCAATGAAGCTGGAAAGGGTTTCAAAGACATTTTTATGGACTATTACCACTGGACTGTATTAACTGGAGAACAATTCATACAATAGGACATTTTGCTTTTATTTGCCACCAGGTCTTCTGACCTATCTTTACTTGTTTTTTCCCCCCAAACACTAAAGAATGGATAGCATATGAACTTACTGTGACATTTAGTGCATTTTTGCAGGATTTTCTTCAGGGCTACGGACAGGACACAGTGGTGTACATCCAAGTGTGCACATGCATGTTGGCATGCATTGGAACAGGTACTATGTAGGTGTACATATGCATGCATTGGAGCAGATGTCTTTGAGTCTTCAAGAATCTATTGTCTTGCCATACCTCCTTAATTGTGTCTTTTTTTTTATTTTGTGAGCTCTTTGCTTAAGTATTGGCAACATAAGACTTGGGGAAATGTACTAGGAACTGTTAAACTAGACAATAGGTTGAGAATGGACAATAAAACATGCCTGCAGCTTCAAATGAGAAAAGTGCTTTTCTCACTATATTTACTACTCATTCTGGATCACCAAGTGGTGTAACTAGATAGAAGGAGCATAGAGAACTACCTAGATGTTCTATCCAGCAATTTTTCTCATGGGGAGCCTGGGAAAAGAGAACAGAGGCATCAAACACATGTTTCTGCTAAATTTTAGTTTGATTGCCCATAATTTCCTGTTCAATTGCCTGAGTTCACAAGCAAAGAAATTTGATCAGGGAACTAACAATGAGAACTTCCTTAATCATATTACAGATTTGTTTTGAAAATTACTTTTTCCTCATTATTAAATCACACATGGCTCAGGAATTTACATAAATTCTTTATTAATACATTTACAATTTTGACCTACATAAGATCATAAAAATATAAGCTTTTATGTTGATTACATCATGTTGAAATAATCTTCCTTTTATGTCCTGAAAAACTATCTTACTTAGTTCAAAGGATGTAAGTCTTCAAATTTAAATGAACATGTTTTTGTCTCCTTTTTATTTTTAACATTTGCTGATATTCCTTTTAAACCTTTTGTCTTATAAATTTGAAATATATGGCAAACAAATACCTTTGCTGTGAAATATTTTAAGAACATATTATGCAAATCATTATTTTATGGGAAATATTAGAATTTTACAAAACTACATAAGAATATAAAAGTAAGAAGTTAATTCATAAATGTTTCAGAAGTTATGGTTGTGTTCAAGATTATACAAGAGACTCCAGAGAGGAAAACCCCCAAAGTAATCCAGAATTAGAAATATATACATTAACCTGCATAAATACAATGGCAAAAGGGATCATCCATTTTTCTAATTCCTACTTGATATTAAATATCAAAGTAAATTTGGGCCAAATGTGGAATGCTTTAACAAAGATTGTTGACTCAAATGCTGGAAATTATCAATCTCTGTCCACAGAACATTGTAAGTACCCAACAATTTAAGATTTTTGACCAGGTTTGCCAATCTTTAGTTAAGGACTTTAGTTATTACAACCAAGAGCTAATGCTTGTCTACATCTGATTTTTAAAATCAGTTGTTCCAGGATCTTGTACTTGTTTGTCATTAAACAAGGTTCCATAGGACCAAGGAACTCCTTCCTAAAATAGACATGCATGTTAATATACCACAGGAAAATTCTCAAGTATATATTCAGTCTTATGAAAGAACAGGATGGGGACTCCATATGTGATACAGCGCTTTAGCTCTGTATGTTTTATTTATTTTATTTTTATTGAAAATAAATTCTTCTCTCATACAATCCATCCTAACCACAATTTCCCCTCCCTCCACTTCTCCCAGTCCTTCCTACCTGCCCTTTCCCCCAGATACACTTCCTCTCTATTTCCTCTTCAGAAATGAGCAGGCCTCCAATGTACAATAGCCAAACAGGACAAAACAAGATACAATAAGAAAAGGCAAAAAGCCTCCATATCAGAGCTGGAAAAGGCAACCCAATAGGAAGAAGTGCAACCCAAGAGTAGGCAAAAGTGTCAGACAAACACGTGCTCCCACTGTTAAGAGTCCCACAAAAACACCAAGCTAACAGCCATACCATGTACTCAGAGTACAAGGTGTAGACCCGTGCAGGCCTTGTGAGCCCATGTGAAACCTACTTTGTCAATTTGGTGGGCCATGTTTTCCTAGTGTCCTCGATCCCCTCTGACTCCTACATTTTTCCTGTCCATCTTCCATGGGGTTCCCAGTTCTCAGTTTGACTCTTTCTGCATAAAGTTTGGCTGTGGGTTTCTGTACCCACCCCCATCTGTTGCTGGTGTGTGGAGGCCCACAGAAGTTTCCTAGTGAGATCTGAGCTCGCTTTACCCAGTATGGTTACCAGATGTTTGGAAGGGTCCACACTTGGCTGTACAGTGTGGTTTGATCTAGCTAGTGGGAGGTCTTTGGCCCCGTCCCTTGGCATTGTTATAAAAAGCCATTTTGAAGAGACAGAAGGGGCCATTGAGTATTGACCCAGGTCCTCCCGTAGCTATCCTGTGTTCCTGTCTGTCTCATTGCTGCTGTCTTTCCATCTGCAAATTCCTTAGTCATCTCTCCTCCTCATAGGATCCCTGTAAAAGGTGGGAGCTGGCCTCCCACACTGGAGGAAAGTTCTCTGATGATGACTGGACAAGGCACCAATCTATGAGTATAGCAGAATATCATTAGGAATCTTTCATCATCACCAATATCATCATCATCATCATCGTCACCAGTTGTGTTTACTTCTACCCTAGGTCTCTGAGCTAGCCAGTCTTCTGTTCCTAGCCATCCAGGCTGTGTCAAGCACAGGCTCCCTTTCAAACCTGGGTCTCAAGTTAAACCAGACATTGGTAGGCTACCCCTACAAGTTCTGTACCACCATTGCAGAAGCACAACTTGCACGAAGTATAGATTGTAGGCGGAGGGTTTTGTGGCTGATTCTGTATCCATGTTTCTCTTGCCATAGCCTTCCAAGTACCTTCTTGCACTACAGAAATCAGAACATAGATATGAAGGCTCCATGCAGGCACCAGCTTGACCTCCCTACTCTCAATGATCTGTGTGGCCTCCTCAGCCATAGGGCCCCATGTCAGTTTTCAGAGAGACACCTTCTGTCCTAACATCAGTCTGGGTTCTTTAGAGATCTCCACAGGACCCCTTCAGCCAACAACTCAACCAAATGCAACACAGTCTCACCACTGCAAGTCTTACCTGGCTACAAAAGATAGCCAGTACAGACTCTGCATCCTCCATTACTAGGAATCTTCACTAGGGTCACCTTCATAGATTCCAGGAAGTTTCTACTGCATTACATTTCCACACCACTCCCCCAGTGTTTCCCTATACCAGCTGTTTCTCCCTCCCTCTCTCCATTCATCCCCCAACACCTGATTCTTCCCCCTCCTACCCCACCTGCCCCTAGTTCACCATCAAAATTTATTCTATTTCTCCTTCCCAGGAAGGTCAGTGGTCCCCTGCTCTTTGCCTAACCTCTCTGGGTCTGTGAACTGTAGCTTGGTTATCATTTATTTAATGGCTAATACCCACTTTTAATTGAAAACATACCATATTTGGCTTTCTGTGTCTAGGTTACATCACTCAGGATGATTTTTGCTGGTTCCATCCATTTGCCTGCAAGTTTCATGATGTCATTTTTAACAGCTGAGTGATATTCCAAATGTACCACATTTTCTTTATCCATTCTTTAGTTGAGAGACATCTAAATTGTTTCCAGTTCCTGATCATTATAAATAAAGCAGCAATGAACATAGTTATAGCTCTGTATATTTTAAAAAGAGGGAAGGAGGGATGAAGAAAGGGAGAGGGATGGGGAGAGCACAGTCTTATTTGTGTACACATGCTTGTACATATGTCTAAACATACAAACTATAGGAGGTTATGAAGAAAAATAAATAGCATGGGAGGTTTTTATTGTCTCCTTATACCTTCATCGTCCCCATTAGAATGCTTTCTTCCATCACATCTATTTTCAGCATTCACAGCCTAGAAACATATAGAATACCTTCCTGATGTTGTTTTCCATAAAGAAGTTCTCAATATTCGCTCTTGTAATGAGTATTTTGAAAAGCAAAGGACTCTTTTGTGAGTTGTCTGTGAGATGGACTAGCATTGCCTTTGTGATTTCTCTTTATACATCAAGTTAGATTAGAAGTTTTGAGCAGCACTTGGGTTTTGTCAACACCTTGAGTAGACTCCAAAGCATGATCAATCTCCTTGGCTCATCAGTGCAGTCTAAAACACCTACAGCGGAAACACTTCTGATTTAATAGTTCAATTCATCTTCTCAAAGGTCAAATCAAATTGTCCCTATATAAGCCCAAATAAATAAGCACTTCCTCTTCGTCACCATTGAATGACATCTTTGTTTAGTCTCTATGAGTCATCATCCATTATTCTCTGTCTGCCTTTCTTCCCTTGGCATACCTTAGACACCATTATTTTATAGACCATATATTCCCAAATTGTTATAAAGCTTTTTAGAATTTCTTAATTGTGTCTCTTCCTTTTCCACTATCTTCCTCCAAGCTGTTGTGTTTCCCATAAGCCCAATTCAGCAGCAGCAGTTAGTACACTCACTGTGATAGCTCGTATGATCTTTGTGTATGTATGAGTCGATTTGATACAATTTATTAAGAATCTTTGTAAAATAAATACTTTATTTGCCTGATATCTACAATGTAATATCAAATAGTTAAGTTTCAACACTGTGATGTTTAGGTCTGACTGGGTTATGCTATGCTGTAGGGACAAACATTTTGTTTAATCATGAACTCCACTGGTATTCTAGTCAGGAAATTTTTGCTGTAGCACAACTGCTACTGGCCATTCTGTATTATTATATTCCATCAAAACCAAAGACCATAACTACTAACAATGGCAGGGGATGGTTTTCATTGGTACAGTCCTTAGTTTTCAAAATTATTGCATTAACCATTAACAATGACAAAAAATATATATAGTAGTAATTGTATGTGGAGTGGCTAGGACTTTGTGAAAGTGGTCCTTGCTCATTTCTAATGCCTTCTTAAACTTGATCCCTAAATAATTGTGTGTCCAAGATATAGGATTTCTAGATTATCATTGCTATTCCTAGAGGGTGGAGAATTGTTCTTTTGCAGTATTGTTATAGTAGTTTCAGGTGACTTTCATATAAGGTAGGAAAGAACTGTGTCTTTATCAACTTTCAGGATTTGCATAAGGATGGTTTATGAACTTAGTGGATATTTCTTAATAAAGACTGGAGGAGTTGCAGAATTTGGGGGAAACAATTTTAGTAGACAATTACATGTTTATAGGAGGAAATATCCAGACTCACTATAGTGACAGGGGTTATCTAACCACAAACCTTAGAGGCAAGGCTGGGCAAGGCTTATTTTTAGTACCTGCTGATGGCAGGTCAAATGCTGGACATTTGCAAGAGGAACTTCTGAGGTGCAGTCACTGAGCTTCTTTTGAAGTGAACAAGGATGATGCCAATAGAAATGATAAAGTGGACAGGGAAAGCCCGCAAGGCCTGAAGGCTACACAAAGAGCAATAGGCCACTAAGGAGTGTTTAGAGCTGAAGAAATACTCTTCACCAGGGATGAGCACATACATTGGTTATACAATACCAAATGGTCAGCCCTGAAAACATACATATGAGAAATATTATACAATCTGCGCAGTTTAAATTTAGGAGTGTGTGTGGGGGGATGGGGGGGTGACAGAGACAGAGGCAGAGATAGAGAACAAGAAGAGTTATGTGACTCCTAACAGTGGGAGTTGGGGTGTATCTCTGACTTTTTGGCCTGCCTGTGGGACCCTTTTTCTCCTACTGGGTTGCATCAGCCAGCCTTGATATATTATTGCATCTTGTTATGTTGTGTTCAGTTGATATCCCTGGGAGGCCTGCTCTTTCCTGAAGGGAAACAGAGGAGGAGTGGATCTGGCAGGGAGAGAGGAGGTGGCAGGGGATGTGGGAGGAAGTAGAGGGAAGGGAGGCTGCGGTAAAGATGTATTGTATGAGAGAAGAATATATATATATATATATATATATATTATATATATGTAAAAATAAAAAAATATTTGAAGGATAAATGAAAAGGGTTGGAGATCAGAAAGGGGAGAAATGTTGTAACTATTATAATCTCAAAAGGAAAGAAAGTATTCACTTATATAGGAGGGCTTGAAAGGGGGAAACTGAAAGGGGAAACTGTGTACTTATTTTATAATCTCAAAAGTTAAAAGAAGTAACTTTTTAAAAAAATCTTGAAAAATGTATTCACTTATGATTCTTTTCTAATATTCCCTAGTATATCCCAAATTTAAATTCACTCTCTTATTTTCTAAATTTAAGCATGCTACGTGAAAGACAATTTGAGTTATGCAACTGCAGGCCTTGGATTTAAAGGTTTGGGTTTTTAAATAATTAATAGACAACTAATAACTTGAATATGTTGAAATATACAAAGCACATACATGATGTACCCATTTCTTTAGTCAAACAAACATGTGCCACATTATATGTCTTTTTTTTCTAAGTCGTCATCTCTAAAATATATACACATAAGCAACCTAAATGGACTTAGCAGGTTGCATTTATATTTTATTTGTGTATATATGTAACAATAAAAAAGAACAATAGGCCAGGAATTTGAAAGGTAACTAGGGAGGATGGGCAAGTTTGGAGGGATAAGAATGGGGAAATGGATGAGATCTACATGAACAGCCTGAACATGAGTGGGAGCAATGAACGGCGAGGGTCGAGGGAAAGAGAGCGGGAGATCCCAGCTGGATCAAGAACAGAGAGGGAGAACAAGGAATAGGAGACCATGGTAAATGAAGACATGAGAAAAGGAAGAAACAAAGTGCTAAAGAGGCCCACAGAAATCCACAAAGATACCCCCACAAAAGACTGCTGGCAATGGCCGAGAGACAGCCAGGACTGACCTACTCTGGTGATGGGATGGCCAAACACCCTAATAGTTGTGCCAGAAACCCCATCCAAGGACTGAGGAATCTGGATGCAGACATCCACAGCTAGGCCCCAGGTGGAGTGTCGGGAGTCTAATTAGTGAGAAAGAGGAGGGTTTATATGAGCGAGAATTGTTGAAACCAAGGTTGGATAAAGCACAGGGACAAATAGCCAAATGAATGGAAACACATGAACTATGAACCAAAGGCTGAGGGGCCCCCAACTGGATCAGGCCCTCTGAATAGGTGAGATAGTTGATTGGCTTGATCTGTTTGGGAGGCATCTAGGCAGTGGTACCAGGTACTGGGCTCGCTGCATGAGATAGCTGTTTGAAACCTGGGACTTATACAGGAACGCTTGGCTCAATCTGGGAGGAGGGGACTGGACCTGCCTGGACTGAGTCTATCAGGTCGATCTCAGTCCTCGGGGGAGACCTTGATCTGGAGGTGGTGGGAATGGGGGATAGACTGGGGGGAAGGGGAGGGGGGCAGGAAGGGGGAGAACAAGGGAATCTGTGGTTGTTGTGTAGAACTGAATAGTACTGTAAAATAAAATAAAAAATAAAAAAAGAATGGGGAAATGATAATTATATATATTAAAATTGAAAAACAATCTGTTCTCTGTGAATTTCAAGCACATAATGCCTTATTTTTTTCACCACCATGATGTTATACATTTAGTGGCTAACACTTAGGTGTCTCAAAACCCAAAGCTTGTACCATATGACCACTGTTTCCCATTCTCTCATAAATGAATCCTTGCTCTTTGCTTCTCTGAGTTGGACTATTTTGGATGCCACGAATAAGTGACTCGGCAGTTTATACTCTGCTGTGTCTGGGTTGTGTCACTTAGCCCAGTGTTCTCTGTGTTTATCAATGCTGTCACACATGACAAGACTTTCTTTTTTTTTATCAGTTCCTAGGCTGGTGATCACTTAGCTTTTTTTTTTTTTTCATCTGCCAACCACTGTCATCAGCGCTGTGACAAACATTCATGTATCAAGATCTCTGTTTTAAAATATTGCTGACAATTCCTTTGTTAATATTATCCATAAATTGGATTGCTGGATCATATAGAATTCTATTTTCAATTTTTTGAGGGACTTATGTACCAGTTTTTTTTTTTCTTTTGGGCCATCAACGAGCTTCCAAATCATGACACAGAGACTTATTATTAGTTTTGAAGGTTTGGACTAGCTTAGACACATTTCTGGCTAGTTTTTTTTTTTTTTTTAACTTGAATTAACCTGTTTCTCTTCATCTACCTTTGCCTCTGGGCTTTTTACTATTCTTACTTCTGTATGTCTTACTTTCACAGCTTCTCTATGTCTGGCTGGCTGGAATCTGCCTGGCTTCCTTCCTGGTCATGTCCCTTGTTCTCCCCTCCTCCTTCTCTTGTGCGTCTTCCTCAAGCCTAGATTTCTCCTCCTAATTTATTCTCTCTACCTGACAGTCTTGCCCATCCCTCTCCTGCCTAGCTATTGGCCATTTAGCTTTTTATTCGACCCATCAGGTATCTGAGGCAGGCAAGGTACAGCAAATACAATGCAGCTTTACATAATTAAACAAATGCAGCATAAATAAAAGTCAAACACCTTTACACAGTTAAAGTAATATTATGCAACATAAACAAATAACACATCTTTGACTAGTTAAAATAATATTTCACAACAGATTTACATACTCTGCCCACAATAGTTGTTTTTGTCCTTTTTGGTGTGTGTGTGTGAAAAGTATCATGGGAATTGCTATAAGATGGGTATGTTAATATGTGTACTAAGCATTTTTTAATAATATTAATTTTTCAATCCATGAGCTTGAGATAACTTTGACTTTATTTGTATTCTCTTTAAATTTGTTCATTGATGTTTCATGGTCTTTGGGATATTTTTCCTTATTCCTTAGTTAATTTTTTAATTAGCAGATTATTTAGTTTGATACTATTATGGGCAAGAATTTTTCTTATTTTCTTAGTTTATAATTAATATTTGAACTTATTTGGGCATGTTTATTTTATATCCTGAAACTTTGTTGAATTTGTTCATAAGTTTTAACTTTTTTGGAGATGTCAATATTTAAAAACATTCTGCATTTAAGAGATTATCTTCAAAAAAATTAGAATCTTCTTTGCCTACTTGGTGCTTTTCATTTGTTTTGTTTTGCTTGGTTGGTCTCACTAGCTCTCCCAGCACCATGTTACATGGAGTTGACATGAGTTGACTCCCTTGACCTTACAAGAAAGTATTCAAGTTTCCTGTTGAAATGATGTTGTTGTAGGCTTACTTTTGAGGCTTTTAGTATCTTGAATTGCATTCCTTCTATAATCAATTTCTTCAGTGTTTTTTTTCATGAAATGTCATAGATTTTATCTAATGACCTTCAGCTCACATTGAGATGATCATGTGGTTCATCTGAATCTGTCTTATTGTGTATCTATAATCCGTTTTTGGCCATTGATTTAAACTGGGGCATGGCTAGGATCAAAGTAGCAGCCCTGGCTGCTGGCTCCACCCCACTTCAGTTTTCGACATGGTTGAGGTACATTTACCTCTAGCTCTGGGTGCCATGCCCACTGCCAACTCTGGGAAGCAGTGGGTCTATGCTTCCATCAAGCAGTGTTTAGCCCAGAAACCTTTTGTTGTTGTTGTTGTTTGTGGTTGTTTTTTTTTTTTATATATACTAGCAAAAGCTAAATCCACCATGGTGCATGCTGCACAACTTGGAGATCCCCCCTGTGTACTGGCAGGAATATGCTATGCTGTAGCTCAAGCAGGGCAGAGCCAGCAGCCAGGGCTGCTGCTTCTGTCCAAGCCACACTACACTTTAAATCAATGGTCAAAAAGGATTATAAATACACAATAAGACTGATTCAGATGGAATAAAACTCTAAATGGTTTATGTTGTGTGTAAAAATTATGTAGGCTTGGGAGAGAGAAAAGGATATAGATAGTCATAAAAAGGGCTTGAGCTACAGCTCATTTACCAATGCAGTTTGTGTTGGGGCCATTCTTGATCTGAAGTTGGTGATCAGGACATATGAAACTGATAAATAGGAGAGCAGTATTAGCAGTACCTATGTAGGAATCCCATGAACCCATCATTCTCTGACATCCTATGAATTATTTTTATTTAATTGTAAAAAAATGAACAGCATCAAACAAGGTAAATACAACAAATAAAATATGTATTTGTGAGATTATAGGTCATTCTACATAACAAGCCCTACTAAAATAGAAGAGTAATCAAGGGAACTATTTTTTCCTTTGAGCACAATTTTATCCACTAGAGGTGAACTGAGGCCTAAAATTATTTTGTATGTGTGTATATATCATAATATATTAATACATATCATAATAATTACAGTAATAGCCAAGTTTCTTGGGTGCTTCATTTTTGTTAGATGTTATGTTAGTACCTTGTGTAATGAACATTATTTAATTTTTACTGTATTTCAAAATCTTTATTTTCAACAATCTTATGTTGGGGGAAACTAATCTTTACATATTAATTTACCCCAACACATACAATAACAAATGCAGGGCAAGATGTTACATATAAGTTCCTAAATATTGGCTGCACATCAAGTCAGGGAATACCAATCAGACTGTCAAGTTTTCCTCATGTTACCTCAAGTCTTATTGATGTCACTGATGTGTTTGCTCAAGAAAAAAAAAAAAAAACTTCCTTTATTTGGTTTCTTCTCTGCTGACCCATGTGACTGCTGAACATCACAAGACTGTGACTCCACCTGCTCCTTTGTTATCCTAGGATAGATAGGCCTAGAATAGAACAGGTCAGTAGTTCCTCGGCTAGGGCACCACACCCTCCATTCTTTGCATGTTGGGCAAAGGAGACTGATAAGCTTGCTTTTGTAGTGTGTTTAAATGTTATTATCCATCCCAACTGAGCTATGTTTTCATATTGAATCCAACTAAGCTTTTTATGACCTCTTCTTCAATTGACTGAAAAGACAATTAGGTCTGCACTTATTTGCTGAAGTTATTAAGATTTTTTGTATCTATTTTCCTATCCAGTAATACCCAGACTAGAGCATTTATGTACATTTCCAAAAAAAGTAATAATATTTGAGTTCATGAATTTGTTAATACACACTTAACAGAAGAAAGAAAATTGCCCCAAGAAAATGGTTGCTATAAAATCTTAGTAAAAGCATAACACCCCTATTAATTATACTATAAAACGTTCCCAGGCTTTGGTTTAATACTAAAAATCACATAGAAGCATGATGTCATGATAAATTATAAATTAAACGAAATGTTTTATTTAAAGTCAGAGTAACATACTCTACACTTGGGAAAGTCTTGGTTATTAGAGGTATAATTTTTGATATAAAGATGTACACTCAGTTTACACTGCTACATTTCTGTTTTCAAGTTTTGTAAGTATTCTCTCCAAACATGCTTTTCATTAGAAAATTCCCTCTCTACCCCACCATATATACCTGCAAGTGTACTCACATGTGCACGCACACACACATACACCAGCACACACACCAGCACACACAGAGAATCATATTTTTGTATATGATCATTTTCTTTCACTTTTTATTTCTATTTGTCATTCTAACATGGAGATATTCAAGATTCATTATAATGATGATCTGAATAGGAACCAAAATGAAATTTAATAATAGTTTGTAGCTAACATTGCTAGTTATTTAACCTTTGTAACATAATTCAAGTAACAAAGGAACAAGCTTTACATTTTGTTTCAGATACCCAATGTATAAAGCTAACAAATGGACTATTGTTACTGGAGGGCTTCTCTCCAGGTTCCACCAAGCCCTGCAGTCCCACAATCCACGTATAAAATAATCACTCAGATGCTTATATTACTTATAAACTGTATGGCTGTGGCAGGCTTCTTGCTAACTGTTCTTATATCTTAAATTAATCCATTTCTATAAATCTATACCTTGCCATGTGGCTGGTGGTTTACCGGCGTCTTTACATGCTCTTGTCCTGGCGGTGGCTGCCGTGTCTCCCTCCTTCTTCCTGTTTCCCCAATTCTCCTCTCTCCTTGTCCCACCTATACTTCCTGTCTGGTCACTGGCCATCAGTGTTTTATTTATATAGAGCGATATCCACAGCACATTGGGCTCCAGACTATAATAGTTACTTAATAAACATTGTTTAATAAATTAGTGCATAGTTAATTTTTTCTGTTTTTTTTTTTTTTTTTTTTTTTTTTTTTTTTTTTTTTTTTTTTTTTTTTTTTTTTTAAGACGGTTTCTCTGTGTAGCTTTAGCTGTCCTTGAACTCGCTCTGTAGACCAGTCTGGCTTCAGACACACAGAGATCCACCTGCCTCTGCCTCCCAAGTGCTGGGATTAAAGGTGTGCACCACCACCACCTGGGTTTTAACAAATTTTTGAAACTCTAAATCTCATCAAATTGTTTGGGACCATATTTACTTGAAAAGTCCTTTTTATGTTGAAATGCTCACACAATGCAATTCTAAAACTATTAATGTTGAAATTATAGTTCATATTTGCCTTTCACATGTACATAAGTACTTACATATACTTGTACATATACACCTATCCATATATTAAAAGTTGGATATAAACTTTATGATCTTGATGGAATTGTTTTCTAATTTTCATATTCTGCCTTCATACTCTGTTCATTATTTAAAAGGAATCCAGTTTTCATAAATTTGTTAGTTGTTAGTTTGTAATTCATGATTCAGTATCAGATTAATGAGTTTGGACTTGCTGCTGAAATGCTACTTGAATACACTTGAAAAATACTTGAGGTATTTTGCTAAAGATACCACCACAATTGACTACTGGCAATGGTCGAGAGACAGCCCAAACTGACCTACTCTAGTGATAGGATGGCCAAACCTCCAACCTGGCCACACCTCCTAATCCCTCTCAAGTAATGCCATTGCCGCTACATGATGACCAAGCATTCAAATCTATCTTATTCAAACCACCACACATTCATTTAGTTGAGCACTCATTCATTCTTTCAACAAATAGACAAGATATTGAAATCAATAGAAAGTAGGAACTCAGCCTGTGCTCAGGGATTTCAGGATTACTGTAATGTATGTAGTTTTTTTTTTTTTGTATTTTATAATTTAATTTAATTTTACATATCATCCATGGATTCCCTTGTTCTCCCCCCTCCTGCCTTCCCCACAGCCCACCTCCCTTTCCCTTCTCCTCCAGGGCAAAGACTCCTCTGAGGATTGAGTTCAACCTGGTAGATTCAGTCCAGACAGGTCCAGTCCCCTCCTCCCAGGATGAGTCAAGTGTCCCTGTACCCTAATTGTCATGCTAGAAACCCCATCCAATGACTGAGGGAACTGGATGCAGAGATCCACAGCCAGGCCCCAGGTGGAGCTCCAGGAGTCCAATTGTCAAGAAAGAGGGGGGTTTGTATGAGCGAGAATTGTAGAAACCAAGGTTGGATAAAGCACAGGGACAAATAGCCAAATGAATGGAAACACATGAACTATGAACCAATAGCTGAGGAGCCCCCAACGGGATCAGGCCCTTTGGATAAGAGAGACAGTTGATTAGCTTGATCTGTTTGGGAGGCATCTAGGCAGTGGGACCGGGTCCTGTCCTCAGTGCATGAGTTGGCTGTTTGGAACCTGGGGCTTAGACAGGGACACTTGGCTCATCCTGGGAGGAGGGGACTGGACCTGCCTGGACTGAATCTACCAGGTTGAACTCAATCCTCAAGGGAGTCTTTGCCCTGGAGGAGAAGGGAAAGGGAGGTGGGCTGTGGGGAAGGCAGGAGGGGGGAGAACAAGGGAATCCATGGATGATATGTAAAATTAAATTAAATTATAAAATACAAAAAAAAAAGAACTACATACATTACAGTAATCCTGAAATCCCTGAGCACAGGCTGAGTTCCTACTTTCTATTGATTTCAATATCTTGTCTATTTGTTGAAAGAATGAATGAGTGCTCAACTAAATGAATGTGTGGTGGTTTGAATAAGATAGATTTGAATGCTTGGTCATCATGTAGTGGCAATGGCATTACTTGAGAGGGATTAGGAGGTGTGGCCAGGTTGGAGGAAGTGTGTCCCTGGGGGTGGGCTTTGGGGTTTCAAAAGCCAAAGCCAGGCCCGAGTGTCTCTTTTTCTGCTTCTCATACATCCAGATATAGAAATCCCAGTTCCTTCTGCATATCTGCCTGCTTGCAGCCACATGCTGTCATGATGAGAATTCTCTAAACCTCTGAAATTGCAAACAAGTCCAACTAATGCTTTTTTAAAAAAAACAATAAGAGTTACTGTAATCATGGTATCTTCCCAGCAATAGAATTCTGAACAAGACACAATGAAATACTGAAGGAATGAGAGGAAACTATCAAAAGAAATTCACTAACATAGAAATTATGTGATTAGTCAGAACAGGTAGGCACATGAAAATCAGCAAATAAGTAACCACCACTTCTTTTTATAATTTCAAGAAACTGTAAACTTCACATTTGAAGCAAGTAAATCATAGTGAGGAGTTCCTTTATCCACATGTTTAGAATTGTGATTTGCAGTTGTCCAGAACTATGAGACACAGGGCTAGATGACTTACTGAAATTGCATTTCTGGGGTCTATTTACTCAAACAAGGAGTAAATAGCCTTGGAAATTAAAACTTCCTCTAAACAGAGATCTTGCTTCCTTGTAGAATTGTTTTTAGCCCCACTTCCATGGTTAGCCTGTCATTTCCAGAATATTAGATTTCAGTCCATTCATTTTAATTTGCATAATTTTTGCTAATTTCCTTCTGGAGTATACATTTTTGTGTGCATGCATGCTCTAGTGGTTTTTAAATATTCTCACCATGTGCTATAATCTTTTTCTTGATGATTTCTTGATTAGAGTATACAAAATACATGCTGTATCAGCCTAAGTATTTTTCTAGACCACATTAAATGTAATCCAAACTAAATGTCAACTAGAATAGTTTGAAAATAACAATACGCAAGCTTGTGTGCAGTGGCAGTGTGAAAGTCTACTTCTGCTCAAGGCTTTTTATCCTCAGCCACACAGCAAGTTTGAGGGGAACCTGGGATGTATGAAATCCTGTGTCAAAAAAATGTAACGCAGAATTAAAAAAACAACAACAGTTAAGTAATCTTATTATAATTAGCAGGTCTTTCCCTGATGTGAAATGTATTTCTTTGAACAAACTTATATTTATTTATATTTATTTAATTTTATTCAACACCAAGGAATTGATACTTCACATATTTGATATTTCTGTATTAGTTTGATGATTTGTGATTAAGAATTGCTGGCAGAGTTATTTAAAAAGTAAACACAAGTGAACTAATTAGCCACTTTGACTGTTATATTTAAGATTACAATCATATCAGACTCCTCAAATTTTATGGATCTATTTAATGCATTTCTATGTAATATTCTAACAGATTGTGCTCTGTGCATGGAAGGTGGTGGACTTTTTCTAAATTATTATGGGAGATCATTCAGAATAATGCATTACCAAGACAGGCTTGGAAACAAGCTGGACAAACTCATCCTCACAGTAGAATAAGCTTCAGTATTTAAGGAAGTGAGGGACTAGCATAGCAAATTATGCAAACACCGTAATTATATATGAACACAAGCCATTGAAGAGACTGAAGAGCGAATTGCAGTCCCAATTACTATAGTTGGCCAATGACAGTGGTGGTTCATGAGAGATATATAGGAAAGAGGTAGATTTCATGATATAAAAAACTATGGAAACATTTTAATGTCATTGCATGCAAATCTGCAGAAAACCCTATTACACAAGGCTTAATGACATAAATCAATAGGGAAATTTGTAAAGTATTAGAGGACAAAAAGTACTTAAGGCTGCATGATTTCAGTCATGTGGAAAATAAACTGATCTCATGAATGTAGCCACTCAGTACTGGGAACCATAACACAGCTGCGGATTCATTACCTGGGCTAGAGTGATAGCTTGTCTCTCTAGCTGGCTCAAGTGACTGTTTGTGTCAGGGGTCCTATTTTGAGAAGTACTTACAGCATTTGATGCCAAAAAAGCTTTGGAGGTCTCCCATAGAGCCTTGGACCCGTGCTCAAGTCATGAACTTTGGCAGCAATTTCAAGAATTCCCCTTTTTTCTCTTGCGAAAAATTTACATTTCTATATCCTAGAATGAGCATGGCTGGAGATAGAATTGCAGTAGAAGCATTGACAAATCATATGAAAAATATGGAAGTCCTAGTGTTTCTTTATTATTTTCTCTGATGGCTGTAAGAATTACGTTTGTTTGCAAAAGTAAAATATAAATTTACATATACAAAATTGATTTTTAAATTGAGACTTGGACATGTTGTTATGGCAAAATCAAAGTAACACTGGCAATGGCAAATTTAAATGATCTTAATTAGCCAAAATGAGTTTAGAATTCTCTCAACTTGAGATTAATTGACTTAAAGAAATATCAAGGCACTCTATTGCATGTGAATTTTCCCAAAGGAACAGTTTTGTATACTTGAGCCCATTAGTTTAGAAATACATAATCCCTAAAAAGGCTTTCAATATAATTAGCATGTACTTGTTATTTTTCTTGATCTTTTTATGCTTGCTTTTATTTTTCCTAAAATTCAGAGTTCAATATTGTATAAGGAAATGTGATCAAATAGCAAGTGTGGAATTGTAGTGATTAGAGACTTGGAAATTAGTTTAAATAGTCCACATCTGCTTGGCCAATGTTGCAATATGTTGCTTATCAACAAAAACTGTCTCTCTAGAAACGGTCTTCAAGTGTACTTATCTTTGGAAATTCTCATAAACAAGAATGGATAATTCTGTCATTCAAATTCACTGTCAATGTTCCAGCCAAACTTTGGGAATAGTATTTAACATCCAAATGAATCATCCAAATTTCAAGATATATGGGAAATGTTGACTTGCACAGACTATGGAGAGCTAATTTTATCAAAGTTGTACATTTGTTCATCACCCAAGTTTGATAGTGTAAGTTTAAATTTTTGCAACAGAAAGTTATTTTTTAAATTACTTAATATCTCGATAATCATCCTTTATTCCCTTTTCTCCAATCCCTCCCCTATCTATCCCACCACTATACACTTCCAATGTCATGTACTCTCATTTCTTTAATGCCTACTAAATCCATAGAGTGTTATTTTCCATCAAGTAGAGCATGGGTAGTATTCATAGGATTGTATCCCTAAAGAAAACTGTTTCTCCCTCCCCTCAGCAGTCATTAATTGCCAATAGCACCTCAGATAAGAGAAGGACTTCATGAGCTCCTCCCAGGGCCCTCCTGAGATCATGATTAGTGTGATCTTGAGCATGTTTTGTGCATGCTGTCCCATCTGTTGTGAGTTCTTATGTGGACTGTGCTTCTCTATAGCAAACTCTGTTTCCCTAAAGACTTTTACAGTCTTCCTGTTTCCTGAGCCTTACATGGGGAGGCTGTAACAGAGACATCCCACTTAGAGCTGATCATTGCACAGCCCCTTACACTCTGCATGGTGACTGGTTGTGAATCTCTACTAATCTCCATCTACTATAAGAACTTTTGCTGTGAAGGTACAGAGATACACTAACCAATGGATATAAAGATGAGAACTTGGTTGGCTGTTTATTGGAGAAATTATTTTGGCCACTCCACATAGTTAAAAGGATATTTATTTAATGGCGTAACTCACAAATTAAGTAATGGGTAGGTTGCAGGGTCTGGGGAAGGTGTATTGCAATCCAGCGGTGTTCTCTGGAGCTCTGCACAATTCACCTTTCACCGTTCCGCATCCCGCCAGCACCGAGAGAGCGCACCGAGAGAGCGCTGGCCCATCCAGCTCTCGGGTCCCCAGGCGCCTCCCCTCACCCCGCCTCTTAGGTGTGACAGTTGCCAGAGTCTCAATGGGGGTTGGAACTTCCAGATCCAAGCTGGAATGGCTACCCACTACATCTCCCCCTTTTTGTCTAAATAAGAAGGTTCTAAACTAATACAAGACTATATACAAAGGAATGGTTATCAAATATTGTCCAGAAATAATGAGGGATAATGACCTAGATAAGATGTAACTACAACCAACGCAAACAATATCAAGCAAGAAACACATACTAAAATCCAGAGAAGTATAAAGCATAGGTAAACGGCATGTTATAAAGATCATTCAAAGGTGTCCTATCCTAAAGAACCTGAATCTAATACTTAATATGTTCTATCTAAGATATTATATATATTAAGTTGTAACTATAACTGCTAGTCTTCAATCCCATCAAAGACCTGGGAAGGAACATAATGGTACCTGAGAAATGGTAGATGGATGCAAACAACTTTCGGGAATCTTGCAAGAGTAGACCAAGACAGCTGGCAGCCTGGACAGTCACCTAATGTTTCTCAGCATTGTTGGTGCATTCAAATTGGCTACAGGCCTAGAGTATCTGACAGACCATTTTCAGAAGCAGGATTTCTGAAAGACCATCTTACCCTGTCTTGGCAGAGTACAGTGGTCGCTTTCCTTGTGTCCTGCTTGTCCAGAAAGGACAGAATTGCATTTGTACAATACTGAGTTTTTGTTTTGTTTTGGTTTGTTTTTTTTTTCTTTTTTCAAGACAAGATTTCTCTGTGTAGCATTGGTGTCTGTTCTGGATCTCATTCTGTAGACCAGACTGGCCTCAAACTCAGAGAGATCCATCTGCCTCTGCCTCCCGAGTGCTGGGATTAAAGGTGTGTGCCACCACTGCCCAGCTCTATCCAGGCCTTTTAAGATCACAGGTGTATCTCTTCAACAATCTTGTTTTTCCCTATTTGCATAAATAAAAGATTATTTCACTGTACTTGTTTGGGAGAAAATGGAGTAAAGGGTTTCAGGAAGTGTCAAGAGCCAGTTCACGTCGTTGAAGTTTTCACTTTTGAAATCCAAAGTTAGGAAGATGAGATAGAAGCTCCTTACCCCCTATTGCTGAGATACACTGCATTGTTAGCATGCTCAGAGGTTGTATCACGACCAAGTCTCCTCTTTCCACCCCAATCATTGAATTAGATAGCTGAAACTGTAAATGTGTACATGGCACTCTAGGATGTGACACTATTACTTTAACAGTAAATGCAAACAACATTATAAAAGGAATGGTGTGTCTCCCAAATTCATGTCTTGAGCCCTGTTTTTCAGTGTGAAAAGGGAGCAGCACTATCCCAAGAGTGTCCTAATTCAATCTTCTCAGTGTGCCTGTAAGATGAGGAGGAGACATCAGTGTTACTCCCCCACAGGAAAAAAAAGCCAATGAGGTTCAGCTAGATGAAAGTATGTTCAAGTCAGCTAGAAAGGCTGCGGAAGTAGAACTTGTCATGACATCGATCTTAAATTTTCAACTTGCAAAATTTTGATAATGAATGATGGCTCTTTAAATATAGTGATCTATTATGGCATCCGTTTCAGAAGAGTACAGTGTGATACATATGAAGGAGAGTAGACTGTAGGTGCCATTTTCTTTGGGCCTGCAAACCAGCTCCCAAATAAAGACATAGGGAGACTTATTATTAATTATGAAAACTCGACCTTCAGCTTAGGCTTGCCCCACTACCTTTTACAACATAATTTAACCTATTTCTATTCATCTATGTTTTATCTCAGGGCTTTTTATCTTTCTTTCATTATGTATGTCCTACTTTCCTGCTTCCTCCATGTCTGACTGGCTGGCCCCTGATGTCTCCCTGGCATCTCCCTCTCTCTCTCTGTCTCTCTTGAGCCTAGATTCCTCTTCCTACTTCTGCCTGCCAGCCCAACCTATCCCTCCTTTCTCCCTATTGGCCATTCAGGCTTTTATTAGATCAGTCAGGTGCCTTAGGCAGGAAAGGTAGACAAATGCAACACACCTTTTTTTCATCCTTCTTTCCTTCCTTCCTCCCTTCTTTCCTTCCTTCCTTCCTTTCTTTCTCCCTTCCTTCTTTCTTTCCTATCCTTCCTTCTCCCTTCTTTCCTTCATTTCTTTATTTCTTTCTGCTTCTGAACTTAATTGTAGACTGAACAAATATAAGAAAGGGGTACCTACTAGAACACGGAGAAGCTATAGCAGTGGAGAAAGTGGCCCCCATCCTCCAGTACCCAAGAGTGGCCCACAGTCCTCCAGTGAGGAACTCCAGTTTCCAGATCTGGAAAATTGACATAGTAACATCTGCCTGACAGCCTTCCCCCAAATAGAATATTTTCAAGGTTAGTACAGAGTTGGTATTTAATAGCTCACATGTATTCGCTTTTATTGTTTCTAACTCGTGCAATTAATGTTATTTCCAGCGTTTCAAAAATAGTATACATTGGAAGATTCACAACTGTTTCCCCTGTAATAAAAGGGCCATATCACGAACAGTGCCTTTTCATAAAGCACCAGTGAGAGCAACCTCATAACGCAGCACATGCTTTTATTTTTCCTAAACTCTAAAATTGCTGAAAAGCACAGCATGAACACATTAGCATGGGACCAAAACTAAAGACACAAACATGCACACATTGGAAGTTGTGAGTGGGGATGAGAGATGTTGGTGATGGAATTTAGGATCATAGTGCTTTGGATTAATCTACAACCTTTGGCTCTTACAGTCTTTCTGCTTCCATAAGATCCCTGAGGCTTAAGAAGAGGGTTTGATAAAGACCTATCGAAAAGAAAACAGTGGAAGAATAAATATTTTTATTATTCCATATGCTATATTATGACTATGTCCTGGTACTTCAGGAAGAAATGATGCTTAACCTGCAAGGAGGACTATAACTTAGATAGAAAGAATATTGTTGGAATTTAAGGTACCCATTTAGTCTGCAAAAACAGGTGTCTGGTAACAGCTGTTGCAAAGTGTTGGGCAGTCCCAAAATAAATACAGAATGCAACATAAACTGGTTAGGGTGTGCTTCTGTGTCCTACCAGAGCTTCTGATTACCCAGAGGTAACAATTGATATTAAATGTGTCATTGACTCTGAGACGTAAGAACAAATGAGCTCTGAACTATGTGAGGGCAATTGTAGACAATTATACAACATTTGAATACTAGATGCTATCTTTACATGGAATTAGAGGAAGGAAAGATGTCTCAACATCTTAATGTGCTTCCCTAGATCTGCTTTTATAATACTAAAATAGAGCAATATGAATTACCATTTGACCAATGACTTTCACAAGGTCTGCCAAAAGTGAAATTCCAAAATTCACAAGTTCATCTGTATGCAGGATCTCAAATGTAGTGTATTTCCCATTATTTTCATATTTTGAGTTAGTATATTTTAGTATAATGAGAAGATAATAGAGAATATTGTTTAAAATTTACTATAATTAAAATAGTTTGGTTATGACAACTCTGGCTTTAGCAATGATGACATTCTCTATCTTGCAGTATATCGTTTCTTACATTACTTCTCTCCACTTCCAATTAAGATTTTGTGTCACATACATAGATACTGATAAAGTTCTCAATTTTTTTTAGATCTTGGTCCTTCCTATTAAAAGTGACTCTCAAGGTTTTATTAAGAGCTCACAATAATCCTTAACTTTTACTACAATGACTCAGTGATTTCTATGAATGTTTTCCTTTAAATGTTTGAGTGTATCTTTCCATTTTAACGTGAGGAAGCACTCCCAAAGAACTCTCATGTTAAAATATTGATTCTCTATTCTTATCAGGAAGTTTGGAAAATACACTTTGACATGCACAGCTTTTTTTGAACCTATTTTCTATGTTGAATGTTATTTGATTAACTGTTTTTAAGATGTATTTTATTTGAAATTATATGTGTCTGGGCAGAGGTGTGTGCATGTAAGCCCAGGTGCCTCAGAATGCCAGAGACATCAGATATCCATAGACCAAGAATTACTTGTGATTGTGAACTACCCAGTGTGGGTGCTGGGGACCAAACTCAAGTCCTCCATAAGAGCAGTGTGTATTCTTCAGCTGAGTCATCTCTCCACTAAGTTGAATATTTTAGAGTAATTCTCCATTAGCCAATTTGGATGATAGCAGGAATTAGCACTGCTTTTGTATTAGTAAATATTTTCTGTAATTTTTGTTATTATTAATGGATGGTCCTGGTAAAACAAACAATATTTTGATATCTAAGATCACTATATGGATTTGTTAAACAATGTAAACATTCTTTAGCTTGGTTATCCCACAGATACTCTGGTAAGTGATGCCTAACTCTTTCCCAGTTTCTTCAGCTGTAAAGAATAAAGATATCTCTGGTTCTACTCCTTTTAAATTTCAATACCCAGTTCATCAACAAAGTTAACAATCCTACTATCAGAACAAACAACATATTTGGATCGCTCCAGTGTCCACAATGACCATTACCATGACTACATTGCATACCACTATTGCACTATCCTGTAATGGACTATAAAAATGCCAGAAGATTAAAAAAAATACCCTCTCATGTCTAAAATTATACATATTGAATATAATGTGTCCAATTCAAAAATAAAATAAAATATTGAGAAAGGGGAATAGGGCTCTGCTATCCCATTCATGGGGACACCTAAAATGACACAACTTCCATCTAATAGGACCCTCCTCTTAAACGCTCCACCATCAACCAATAGCACCATAGATCAGAGACCAAGCCTTTAATATAACATAATTCAATAAAAATTAACAGTTAAATTAAATTCAAAATTGTCCATGCAGTTCAAGTATTAGGATTAGAAAGCATTTGTTATATGTGCATGTGCTCACTCACACACGGGATTTTTATCTGCAATATCTATAGTACATAAAATTATTCTAAATTAAACTCTTTAGAAAGCAGATACATCCATTAGCATAAACATTAACTTAAAGACTTGAACAAGTTCTGATAAAGGAAGTTATAGCTAGAGTGTAGATCTCTGCAGCCTCTTTAGAATGTTTCTGGAATCATTTATTCAATTCTAATAAACTGCAAATTGCTTGATATAAAATTTCTGTCACTGCACAGACACAAGATGGAAAACTTCCTAAACACACAGTACAAATCTTTTCTCTACATGTCAAGATTGATAATACCACATGGTGTACCAATTCTAAATGGTGTTGTAATAAAAACCCCAATGCCAGATATTGGGATAAATGTTGAAAGATCATAGAGACAAAGGAACAAGGCACTGCAACATTTTGCCCCTAGGATTTCTCAGCCTGAAAAGCCTCTAGTTCCTGTCTCCTCATGCCTTATATACCTTTCTCTGTCCAGCCATTACTTCCTGGGATTAAAGGCATGTGTGCTTCTCAAGTACTTGGATTAAAGTTGTGTGCCACCACTGCCTGGCTTCCATATTTAATCTAGTGGCTTGTTCTGTTCTCTGATCTTCAGGCAAATTTTATTAGGGTACATAATATATCACCACAAAAACATGCACACATAAACACAAACACAAATACATATAATGTACATACATGCCCACACCAAAAGGAAACACAAAGAATTTTATTTCTTATATCGTATAGACTTCTGGACAACAGAGGATGTGATTTATTCAAGTCCATCTCTGTGTTGAGAAGACAGGAAGGCGTGACTACCACAGAAATTTACTAGTGGTTTGGAGTGGCTCTGGATGCTGACAGGATTTCAATCTCCCACTCAATCCAGTGAAAGAGACCCTGAGTGCTTTATCAGTTGCTAAGATTTGAGAATAAAAGAGTAGGAGAAAGTGACAGAGATTGACTGCTCTTAGTAAATAGAAAAAAAATGGAAGCAGACTCTGTCTTCCATGATATAGCATCCAAATGCAAAATGTTTAATGGACTTACAGGATTTGTTCAGGAATGCAAGCAGCAACATTATTCATTGACACAAAATAATTCTCAAGTATCTGTTGGGGAGAGACTGTATAAAGTAAGTCATGATATATCAACACTGTGGAAGAATGTCCAAGTCATAGAAATGAACATGTGGCCTTGGGATAAAACTATAGCGCTGTGTGGAAGAAATCCATCCCTAAATGTTCAGGCTTCAATTACCTTCCTATGAGGTCAAAATTGGTATTGAGCACAGCTAAACTAGTGGCTGCCCTTTAGGGGACATGGCATCGGCAGGAAGAGAAGCTGTAGGAGCACAGAACTGTAGCAGTGTATTATTTCATGGTCTTGGTAGTGTTCAAACAGATGCATTCACATTGCAAAAATAGTCAAAATACTTATTTGTGACTTGTTCACTTTTTGTAAAGGATTTTCAGTAACATGTTCACATTTGTAAAGGACAAGTTTATTATTTGCCTCTCTCCATGTGCAAAAACAAACAAACAAAAAACACATTTCTTTTATAACAAACAGTGCTCTAAACACCAAATGTAGACAACCAAATTCATCAAAAGTAATAAGTGGCAAATGGTTACTATTTATAATTTAAATTAAGAAAATGAATTTTATAGATAATGTATTGAGTGTTCATTGACATTGGGCAGTAACAAAAATGACATCACGCACAGACACACAGACACACACAGACACACAGACACACACACAGACACACAGACACACATACAGACACACAGACACACACGCAGACACACAGACACACCACGTTTAATGTATTTGGTATTTATCCTAGGAAAGCATGGAAAGACTGAGGTTGCTTTCTAGAATTCAATGAATATTCAAACCAGAAAACCAACCAACATTAAAAATTTCTTGTGAGCATTTTTAAAATTGGAGAGTTCTCAGAAAACACAGCAGGACAGACATTTATACACGCTGCCACTGTGCAAGCATATGTTATTAATTAAAACATATATTATGCTAATGTACTCTTCCTGATCAGTTGCAGGCACAGCTGAACACCATTCAGCAGTGAAATAGAAAGCCTGCTGGACCTGATATGAAACTCACGGATGGAAAACAAAGCCAAAAAGGCCTTGTATTCATTCAGGAAATTAGTAGGAAATCATCTGAAAGTAGGCTTTTGCAATATTTTCACCATGATTTAAAAACAAAAAGGAGCCCTAATATCTTACCCCACAGAAGAAAAGCTAAGTCCAAACTAAGAAGGAAGTAGTGGCTGCAGCCTGGTGTTGAGGGATGTCTATCTAGCTCTGCTCTTCATGTCTCATGATAAACAGGACTCTCGATGTTCAGCAAAACTAGAAACAAAGCAGGATTGTACTAACAACATCCACAAATGCTGTTACTTTTGTAGTTGCAAAAGGCCATATTTTTCAATAAAAAATTTCAAGAAAAAAGAAAATATTAATCACACAGGTAATAATAACAACTTCTGGAGAGTGGCGTTAAAAATACAAAAGGGTGAAACCGTGGAGGCTCAAACCATACTGAATAGCACAAACTTGAAGAGGAGAACAGAAACATTCATATGAGAAGTTCTTGAGAAGCTGGACTATAAAGGAATGGAGTGAGTGAGGAACTTTTTGTTTAAAGCTCATTCTCCACTCTCCCCACTTTCTACAGTTGTGTGCCTCGTTCATGATTGGCAGATGACCTTGCCTCCTGCTTCTGTAATTAAAAGCAGCCCAGAAACAGTGATGTCTCCTCTCATAACTCATGATATATTCTGGATTCTTCCAGTCCCAATAGAGGAGATTATTTTCTGTTTACTGTAAGCCAATGTCTCCATCTTATTACAGCCTGTACCTTCTTACCATCTCAGCAATCTTTATTCATTATATTTTTATTTCCCATGTGTGTTTTACTATTTAAAGACCCCCTCATAATATTTTAAACATGTGCATATCTATTTCATTGAAATAAAAAGTTTCTTTAGCTATGAGACACCCCATCTCTCCCTCCATTATTTTATAGTCTAACTTCTCTGAAAAAAAATAAAGATACCAACATTTCTGGTTTGTATCTATCATCTATCTATCTATCTATCTATCTATCTATCTATCTATCTATCTATCTATCTATCTGTCATCTATCTATCAACTATCATCTATCTATCTATCATCCATCATCTATGTTCAATTCAGTCTGGTTCTGCCACCATTACTTCATAGAAACAGCTCTTCTGAAAGCCACCAATGATTAAGATGTTCCTAGAAGCGGTGAGTGCATTTGAGTTCTCACTGTCTCTCACCTGTCTGCATACTCAAAACAGAACACTTCCCTCCTGCACACCTGCTGCCATTGACTCCTGTGTGTCCTTCCCTCCTGCACACCTGCGGCCATTGACTCCTGTTTCTCTCACTCTCACAGCTTTCTTCCCATTTCTGTGATCTTCCTCCTCTCGATGAGTCATCACTGCCACCATCATCTCTTCCTCCTCCTCCTGTCTGTAGATAACCTCGAAGGTTTTTTTTTGCGTCTCTTCATAAATTCTTTCATTGTCAAGTTTATTTGTATTTCTGATTTTTGTCACTATTAAAATTCATGTTTTTCCCAAATTCATGTTTCCACAGTCCTTTCTGCTTTGCCATCTATTCACTTTGAAGACATCTGTGCCTGGTTATCTCTAGGGCACTTCCAAAACAGCCTACGGGAAATCAAACTCGCTGACCTTTCTCTACAAAACACACTACCTCTCATTTTCTGTTCTTTCCACTGGACTTTCAAACTCATCAAAACTTCACTGAATCTACTTCCCAAAGATCTTTATGATGGTTTCCTCTCTTCTCACCATTGTCCTGGGGAAAACATCATTCTGCCTCCTGTATATCGTAGTCCCAGCCCTGACTTTTTCACCATTGCCTTCAAGTAATCGTCCACAGTATAGAATGGTTTTAGCAAAGTGCAAAAATTGAACTTTTCATATACAACCTCGGTCTTGCCTCTGCTATCCCTTCCATTCTCTGCCTAATATCATCGAATATAGTACTTAATGCATTTAGGAGAAACAACACAAAATTAGCATTGTATAAAAGGCCCTCCTACTGTAATTTTATCTTTCTTTTTTTTCTCTTTTTTTTATACACTTTCCTCCTCTGAGTTCTCACTAAAGAAATCTTACTTTCATAAGACTCCATGAATTCTCCCTCCTTACAACTTTATTCATTTTCTGCTTTGTTTCTAAATTTTACCCTCCCATACCTCCTTCCAGCTTCTGTGGATCCTTGGGATTTCAGTCTTTCCTAACCTTCCACGCTAATTGGATTTTACCAGATCTATGACTTCAGTTTCCTGTAAGTTCTGTAAACAGTAAATGCACTGTTTCCTCCTCTGTTATACAAGTACCAAAAAGACATGGATAATTCTATGCTTTAATTTGCCAGTACTAAGCATGAAGTAAGATCTTAAGAAATACTTGTATGAGCAGATACCATAATTTGTTTGTGAATTGAGTGTAGATTTTCATTGACTCACTTTTCATTCACGTCCATTTTTATATGATTCTTTTTAATGAGAGGATGTTCATTTTAATATCATTTAAAGTAAAATGACTTATGCATTCAAATATGGAAATATTAAACTATAGTGAACGTTTAACTTCAGTATAAAATATGTCTATAAAATTAGAAGGAAACATTGGAAAGTACTACATGTGTTTAGACTCACATGATAAATAATCCTTGCTATTTTTTTAAGTTTTATTGAAGGATACATAACAAATATAAATTGTATATATTTGCAGTATACAATGAGAGGTTTTGATGTATTTATACATTGCCAAAATCCATGATTAGATATTCTCAATTATTTAGTATTTTACATTAGTTGTATATTAAAAGTAAATAAAATCAACAATATCAAAGAAATTCTTATGCTCCTATGCTTGCTGCAACACTGTTCACAACTGACAAAATTTGGATCAATTGAGATGTCCATTAACAGATTAGTGGGTAAAGGAAAATGTGGTGTGTCGCTAGAGTTTTCCCGCCTTGCCCACAGTCAGGACAAATCTTTGTCACCCGCCAGTCCCACAGCCGCTCAGACCCAACCAAGTAAAGACAGAGACTTATATTGCTTACAAACTGTATGGCCGTGGCAGGCTTCTTGCTAACTGTGCTTATAGCTTAAATTAGTCCATTTCCATAAATCTATACCTTGCCACATGGCTTGTGGCTTACCGGCATCTTCACATGCTGCTGGTCATGGCGGCATCTGGCAGTCAGTCCTTCTGCCTTCCTGTCCTTTTATTTCTCCTCTCTGTTAGTCCCGCCTATCCTTCCTGCCTAGCCACAGCCGATCAGGTTTTATTTATTGATCAATCAGAACAACTTGACATACAGACCATCCCCCAGCACAGCCAAGTGCAGACCATCTCAGACACCTGCACTCAGGCCCATGGTCCTAATCATCCTCTATGCGGACCTGCTGGGTAATGCCACAAAGAACCCAAGAAGGGCTCCCACAGGACATACAGAACATCCCACAGCAGTGGTGCTGGGCGATGATGGCGCACGCCTTTAATCACAGCATTTGGGAGGTAGAAGCAGGTGGATCTCTGTGAGTTCGAGACCAGCCTGGTCTACAGAGCAAGTTCCAGGACAGCCTCCAAAACAACACAGAGAAACTCTGTCTCAAAAAAGAAAGAAAGAAAGAAAGAAAGAAAGAAAGAAAGAAAGAAAGAAAGAAAGAAAGAAAGAGAGGAAGGAAGGTAGGAAGAAAGGAAGGAAGGAAGGGGAAGGGAAGGGAAGGGAAGGGAAAGGAAAAGAAAAGAAAAGAAAAGAAAATATGTGGTATATGCAAAGAAGGGAATGTTATTCATAGCCATAAAAAAGTGAAATCCCCTCACGGCAAAATGGATGGTGCCAGAGGACAGTATATTAAATGCAATAATCCAAAATCACACTGAAAAATACCTGATTTTCCTATATATGGATGATAATTTGATCTGAAAGTAAATTCGGAGTGGTGATATCTAGAGGTAACGGGTAGGGTAGAGCTGTTAGGGCTGCGGATACCCATTGGCTGTGCTCCACAGTGCACAGCTGCAGTTCAAAATTGTCTCATAGATGTACTGAAAAAGCTGGAGAGAAAAGTTTGAGTGCTCTGGACATCAGGATGATGGCAGGGATGTGGAACTACTGATTGGTTCTCATCTGGCTCTGACATACTGCACACAGCCTTTGAGATACACATTTTACCATGTCAATATTTTACTTATTATGTACTAATTTGAAAAGAAAAAAATAAAAATTAAGGTTAAATAACTAAATCCCTTAGGAGGGGGAGAGTCACTTCTGAATAAGAAATTCATTTAGATTATTTAAAGAGAAAATTAGGTCTCTTACCATGAATTTCTTGGAAATAATATTTGTCGTTTCTCCATCCCATTATAGAGTAGAAAATACTCACTGGGGAACTGAGACAAAGGTTAAAATTTCCCAGTGATTTTTTTTCTTCAGAGAACTTTTGCTTATCCATTACACTTTTCCTTTACCATAAATCTCATAGTCATCTGAAATGAGCATTCATAAGACCATGTAAGAAAAATATGAACGATTTCCATTTACATGCTAAGTATTTATATGTCACATAGGACATGGCTGCTCTTATGCCAGCTACTAAGCACCTGCTCTTCCTACTGACCTTGAAACTGACCTTGTGTCCTATGCTGATCTGTGACACACTTGGGAGATGGCTGCCCTTTGGTGCAGAATACAGGGCTGCTTTGTTTTCCTACATTATTTCACAGCAAACTTAATAAAGCCCAAACTGGGCCATTCCCTCCACCACAGACTGTGCCTGTTGCTGGAGGGCTTCTCTCCAGGTTCCCCAAGCCCCGCAGTCCCACAATCCACTTATAAAATAATCACTCAGATGCTTATATCACTTATAAACTGTATGGCCATGGCAGGCTTCTTGCTAACTGTTCTTTTATCTTAAATTAACCCATTTTTATAAATCTATACCTTGCCACGTGGCTGGTGGCTTACCGGCGTCTTCACATGCTGCTTCTCCTGGTGGTGGCTGCAGTGTCTCTCCTCAGCCTTCCGCTTCCCAGAATTCTCCTCTCTCCTTGTCCCACCTACTTCCTGCCTGGCAACCTATTTCTTGCCTGGTCACTGGCCATCAGTGTTTTATTTATATAGAATGATATCCACAGCACTTCCCCTTTTCTTCTTTTTTTAAAAAGTAAGGTTTTAACTTTAACATGGTAAAATTACATATAACAAAACAATTATCGAGCAAGAATTACAGTTACAATATTAAAGAAGATGTCCTATTTATCTTATATTTCTGAGTTTAAGGTTTTATATCTAAATTATCTTTTATTATAACTGAGGAAATTACAACTATCTAGTTTTCAATCACATCAAAGACCTGAGAAGGAACATAATGGTCCCTGAAAAATGGTAGATAGATGGAAGCAACTTTCGGGAATCTTGGAAGAGTAGACCAAGACAGCTGGCAGCCTGGACAGTCACCTAATGTTTCTCAGCATTGTTGGTGCATTCAAATTGGCTACAGGCCTAGAGTATCTGACAGACCATTTTCAGAAGCAGGATTTCTGAAAGACCATCTTACCCTGTCTTGGCAGAGTACAGTGGTCGCTTTCCATGTGTCCCGCTTGTCCAGAAAGGACAGTATTGCATTTGTACTGTCAGCCATCAAGGCAAGGGCAGTTCTTTGCCCAGTAGGCCATTTTGTGCCAAAAAGACAAACTTCCAAATGGGAATGTCTTAGAAGCCCAACATTCTCTCGGGATCAATTGGTGCAGCCAGGAGCAATTGTGTCTCACGTCAACAGAATTTTAAGTTATTTAAATGCCATATTCTCTAGGTCTATGAAGTGTTTGAAGATTACCTATTATCTGAAATATATCTATGTATACCTAGAAGACTTAACTAACATGGCTACAGATATGATTATCATAGATGACTAATTATTAATCTATTTTTTAATTATCCATTACAATTTTAAATGAGTTACATAAACATAATACCTCAAACAAGAATAGAAATATATATATATACAGTATAACAAAATTAACTTCAAGTTTGTATCAATAAACTAAAATTTATACCAATGTAAAACATTTTAAACATAAACTAAAATCTATACCAATGTAAAACATTTTAAACAAGTTGTTCTTTAAAAGTAGGTTCATTAATCTACCCTTTTATCTTATCATCTCTATATCCTCCTATATATCTATATGATATCCCCTTTTCTTTTTTAGAAAGAGATCACATTTATAATCAACCTGTTTTAAATAAAAATGTTGTGTTTTTTTTTTTTTTCTGTCCCACATCAGAGGGCTCTTCTGATTTAAGAATCTCTTAACCATTTTTTTTTTTAAGCAATATGTCTGGGTTTAGAGGGGGAGTGAGCCAATTCCACCTCTAAAGCCAGCTTGGTATATTTGGGAATTTGGGCGTAGCATCTCTTACTACTTCCTGCTGGAGGGGGGCGCTGTATCTTATGGGGACGCAAAGAAAATTTTAGGCCTATGGGGTAGTCTGTGAGGCTGTATTGTGTGAACCAGTTGCCTTGAAACTGCTCTGGATGTTGGATCATCTGGGCCATGGTGTCATCGGAGACCTTTCAGGGGGTCTTGGCTGGTCAAACCTGATGTATCTTAATCTGGAACAAATCCACAGCCTCTGGCTTTCTGTGGAAACAAAAGCAGAATCTCTTTTCCAAAGCAACATATCCTTAAATCCAAATTTTGAAGTGAAGGTACCTTTAAAATATACATTTTGGCATAACTCAACAACTTTTGTAATCAAATGTTTTTCTTCAGTTACGAATATTAAAGAGAACATAATCCAGATTCTCTGTGTGGTAGCCATCTTTACGTGGCTTATGTTTTATATTACCTCGAGCCTATTGCTTTAAACTGCACCATTGTAAGACGGAAACCGCGCTGTGGCTGCTGGCTCCGCCCACTTCAGCTTCCCAACATGGCGGTGGTACATTTTTTCGCCAGCTTGAGGAGCCATCAATTCTCAGAAATAGTAGGTCTAAGCTTTTATCAAAGCAGCGTGTAGTCCAAAAACCTCTTTTTTTTTTTTTTTTAATAATAGTAAAGACTAAATCTACCACACAGCGTAATGTGTTGCTGGCATATGCCTCATTCCCGCCATACTGCTGGTCAAACGCACATGCCAGGAATCCGCCAGTGTTCAAACCTGCGTTTTGTGGCGTCTAGCTGCCCGTATGAGACAAAAAGCAGGAACCTGGTTTTGGCTCTGTTTAGAATTTGTTATTAAATATTCTCAGGTTTAAGGTGGAAACTCGAGCCGTTGGGCGCCATTTGTTGCTGGAGAGCTTCTCTCCAGGTTCCCCAAGCCCCGCAGTCCCACAATCCACTTATAAAATAATCACTCAGATGCTTATATCACTTATAAACTGTATGGCCATGGCAGGCTTCTTGCTAACTGTTCTTTTATCTTAAATTAACCCATTTTTATAAATCTATACCTTGCCACGTGGCTGGTGGCTTACCGGCGTCTTCACATGCTGCTCCTCCTGGCGGTGGCTGCAGTGTCTCTCCTCAGCCTTCCACTTCCCAGAATTCTCCTCTCTCCTTATCCCACCTACTTCCTGCCTGGCAACCTATTTCTTGCCTGGTCACTGGCCATCAGTGTTTTATTTATATAGAATGATATCCACAGCATGTGCCTCGTTTTCTGAACTTCCTCCTGTCACTACAGAAGTCTGCCATGTTTCTTTTCTACTTCACTTGGTGTAGGTGTGCACAGTTAGGGGGTATAAGTGAATATTATAACTTTTGTGACTGAGGAATTAACTTTCATATTAATACTGGCTACTTGGTAAATTTTATAAAGTTTTGGATACAGTCTTTTCTCTATGTTATTCTGCCCATGAAATGTTCTATTTGGAAAGTTTTTCAATTGGAAAGAACTTTGCAACTGTATCATTTATAAGTATCAGCAATTCAGGAGAGAAAGCACATGTCACAGCAGCTAGAATTATAATAGGAAATAACAATTGTTATAAAAAGAACCACACTGCATTCATTCTATTCATAATGCAAATGCATTGAGTGTTTCATTTTGAACTTAAAGTTTATAAAACCACATTTTAAAAGTATTTTGAAAAATAAAGTTTTATAAAACATGGATTTTGTTTTTGAATAAAAATGTTATTTCAGTTTCTATTGGTATTAATTCCAGACCCATGGGCTTCTCTCCTGACTCTTTCAACTTTCTTTAAAACCTTGGTAGAACCATTTAACCATTGAACATCACCTGGGTTTCCTAATACATAAAAGATATTATCAGTATCTATATTATGGGATTGCTGTAAGAATGAAATGAAAAGCTATGTAAGATTGTAAAATAAAGTATCTGTAATCTGCACAGTAACCTGTTGAGAGTTTCTGTTTTAATTTCCATCTAAGGCAAGAAGAAGCTTCTCTGATGTGGGCTGATCAATGCACTGACCTATGAGTATAGAAGTAAATCATTAGGAACATTTTAAGTCATTTTATTGCTATGTTTCTTTCATGGAATACTAGTAGTAGGATTTTCCCCTAAGGCCCATGTTACATCTATACTCAGGTACTTAGGCTCATTGACAGTGGTAGGTAGAGGCTCCATCTCATGGAGTGGGCCTTAAATCCAATCGAAAAGTGTTTGGTTACTCCCACAGAATTGGCTTCTGGATGAGGGAGTGTGACTTTTCTTCAATGGGGTGATACTTGGCATATCAACCATGCTCCAGGTCAGGGATAACACCCTATATCAGAAAATATGTGTTCAACCCTATAGAGAATATCTATATTTCACATCTCCTCACCACAAGGCCCAGAGAACCCAGTAGAAGAAGTAGAAGAAAGATTGTGAGGGTCAAAAAACAGGCAAGCCTGCTGTGAAACAGTAGTTTCTGGACTTGATAAGGACACTGAACTCACTAGTTCACAACAGCCGGGTCCCCTGCTTAAGGCCTCCTAAAGATCAAGCCAATCAAAATTCTTGGATGGATGGAAGAGGGTCTCACAAATGCCACCCCTAGCTGAGAAGTGATTGGCAGTTGATGGCTGTTCAGGAGGAACAAGTCAGTTTTCATCAAAATGTGGCTTTTGTTAGAGAGTCCAAGCTCCAATGGATGGCTCTACAATTGGACTGAGTGATTTAAAGAAAGAGAACATAAAATCGGGAAGGAACATAGTGGGAGAGGTTCTAGGAGAAACTGGGAGTAGATACGATCAAAATTCATTGTATATGTACATAAAATTCTCAAAGAATTAGTAAATACATATATTTCTAAATTAGAAAAGGAATTGAGGAAGATAATTGACAACAACCTCTGCACCCCACATGAATGCACACACTTGTGCACATGCAGCCCTGACATGTGCATGCACAAACACCTACATAGATGAGCACAAAGTGATAGTAGTGATTTATATGTAAAGATGTTCTAAATTAATGTGGCTCTCCAAAGGAACAAACTGAATCTTAGAAAATATTGTACTACATGGTATTGAATTAGATTTTTTAAAACTCTAATGTACTTACTCCTTGTCTGTAAATGGCATGTAAAATTAATTTAACCCATTTCTTCTTTTTAAAATGAATATTGTAGAATTAAATGATGTAGCATCTTATTTACAAAATGGAAGATAGTGTCCTGAAAGGAGCTCATTGCTACACCCCCCAAGGGCAGCATAGGCTAGAATACTTTGACCTTCCCCTCCTCAAATACTGATTTCAGAGAAAAGCAGCTGGCCTAATCACTTATCAATGTAATTGTTATCCTTCTCTTCTTGCTTTTGATAATCCAAATTATAATAGTCAGGAACAAATGCATTATTTTAAGGTAGTATGTTCCATGTGAAATTCTATCTGAGTCTTCTTTTCTTAGTCTTAAGACTCATTTGAAGCTGGATATAATGAAGCACATCTGTCTTCCTGGCACTTGGGAAGTAGAGGCAGGAGGGTCAGGAGTTCAAAGTCATTCTTCTACATAGTGACTTTTACAGCATCCTGGGCTCCTTGAGAACCTGTCCACCAGTTACTCTTATAGAACATCTCATCTATTGTCCCTACCAGGTGTGCAGTGTCCGATCTTTGTCTGATACCCTCTAAAAGGATTCAACAGATCTCTGGGAAAACATGTGTGTCCCTAAAGCAAGACTTGCTGCTATGTCACAGTTTCTGAGAGATGCCAGCAAACACTCCCTTGCCCCAAATAAGAAAACAATCACAGACCAAAGTGAAGATACCATCGAAATCCAGCTTGTCGACACTGTAAGTCAGCTGGAGCTGTTTATAGGAAAATGGGGGCTAGTTTACTTAGTGGGGCAGAAACGACTCAGTGCAGTTGTATCACCCAAAGCCCTCGTTTCTCAGAACAATCTGGTAATGTTTTAATGTCCAGTTTTAGAACTGGTCTTAGAAAGTTGTTTTCACATACAGGCTAGAAAAAATGGTGCCACTTGTAACTTTTTCTGGTTCTCATCTTCCTAAGTTCCCTTAGTGTTTGGAGTCTTATGACCCTCCCTTAAGGAAGTGATGCTTTCATTTTGACTTAATATCTGCACAAATTCTTGTTAATGCAAATAGAGCTAGAGATGAGATAGAGAGTAACTGTAGCTGAATTAATTGGGTCAATCTGTAGTCTTCATAAATCTGTTTCTGAAATATTTACTCACAAGTGAAGGAAGGATTCATTTTGAACAAAGTCATTCCTCTAGTTTGTTAGGAAATGGGCTGCCATTTTCAACATTATTTCAGTGGGGTCTCAGGGCTGACAAATCTTTTCCATTGCTGTTTCTTCCTTGAGAGGAGATAATAGAAGCAGACTCTTCTTAAACCTGTGTATTTTCTAAAGAATGATTACTCAGCTGTTGTAAAATGAATCTACTTTCTCCATTCTGTGATCTTCCTGATACTTTCTTTTCTACTTATTCTCCATGGAATGAATACTTACCACTTTCCCCCCTTAGAAACTAAAATGGAAAACTCAGTATTTTGTCATATAGTGGTCTGGAAACATTAACAGATTCCAGTGAGGTATACTTTATCTATGGTATAGCACAAGCCATTGTATAGGTGAGATTTACTTCCAACTTACGGGTTGTTTTCTCATACTGTGTTTATATTAGCACTCCTAAGGAAATGTTTTTATTTCTTGGGGGAAAAAATTACCAGGAGCCTCCTAGCATGCACATTAAATGTTACTACAAAATAAAAAGTAACAAAAGAAACTTATACTTTACGAGTCTCTAAAAAACAGCTTTTCTTTTTAAGATGTATGACTTCTCTTACAAAATCTCCTGTGCTAAGTAGGCCAGCCAGCTGCTTGTGGTATCTGTACCACAGCATGGATGTGACTCATTAGAAGGTTTCACATTTTGATGGTCAGCACATTTTGATGGTGATTAAAAAACAAGACAAAACAAAACAAAAACTTTATTGCAAGGATTACTTTTTAAAGATTGTGAACTCTGACCTACAGTGCAGAATATGGGAACATAATTTTGTTCCTCAGTACGAAATCTTCTTACAGAGCCAATTCTATTTTCTACTTATAAATGAAACTCACAAAGTTGGAGTTTTTAGTATTTTCAGGTCATTTTTGTTCCTATTTGGATGTCCATTTTCATGGAGATGAGAATCAAAAAAAATGTGTCTTCTGCTCCCACAGAGATAGCAGATGAATGCTCTTCCTTATATCTACGTTATAGAAGCTGGATAGACTGGACTCGAAGTCATTTAATGATTGTCCTGAGATGACTGACATTGCTCATTTGAATCTTGATTTTCTGGATGATTGCCCTTTGGTAATGCAGTAGTTACTGCCTTTTGCTGAAGGTTACAACTTATAAGAGCCAAAAAAATATCATATTCTTTTCTGGAATTGAAACAGCTTTCCCAAGGCATTCCTTTGAAATCATTTACTTAACATTATTTATGAAGTTAAAACTGTAACTGTAGAATAAATCACTTTTACTTTCAATTGTTGAAATATCAACATTCAAACATCCAAAAACAAAATGCTGATTTGTTTTGTAGAAATTCTATCACATTGGTGCCCGCAGTTAAAGGCACCACAGAGTGCCTGTGACTTTCTATGTGTGAGTTGCTTCATGCCTCTTCCTGATTGATTACTGATCACATGCAAGGCAGCTTCCTATCAGCACTGAGAACATACAGATAGGGCCATTCTGTGTTGGCATGTATACTCCATATCCTACCTTTAAACTTTTCTCAGTTTTTTCTCTTTTTTCTCTCATTTCACTACACCTTCCAGAGTTTGTGTCTTCTAGAATTTGAAATTTTATTTATTATTTTAATTATTTTGTTTGTATATCTCTCACATCTGAGCATGTGGTTTGCTAATATGTGTATGTACTGGTGAATGCATATTTGAAGGCCAAATGGGGACCTCAAGTGTACCATATCTCTTTGAGACAGGGTCCCTTGCTAATCTAGAACTCTGCTAGCAGCTCAAAAGCCCCAGCAGTCCTTCCATATCTGCTCTCCAAACACTGGGGTTATAGACCAGAGTGCATACATGCACAGATTTTTATATGGTCTCTGGGATCTAAATTCCTGCTTATTTCTTGCAAGCAAGTTGGGATTATGTCATAATGTAATGTATAAAATTCACCCCTTGGGCTTGTGAAATAAAATATCAAAGTGTTTGATAAGCTACAAAATATATTCATGATTAATTGGAAAACTTTATGTTGGTTTTATTTAGGCAAATTAAGAGCATTGGAAGAATTTTAGCTAAAATAATAACAATAATATTTCAAATAATACAGTTTAATTCAACAGTGTCCATTTACTCTTTTAGACTTATAACAGCTTGGGTTAATAACAATGGACAAGATGCTTACAAAATTAATATTTTTCTAAGTGTTTCCATTACAGATGTCAGTGAAGCAGTGTAATCTTCTTTACTTGCTTCTTTACCAAAGTTCTCCAGGATTAGACATTAGACACAGAGAACAGAAGTGGATCACCCAGAAAAGTCAGGGATCACTCAGAACAGCCAGAATCACTTATATCAGTCGGGGAGGATCACTCATAACAGTAGGGGATCACTCCGAACAGTAAGGGATCACTCAGCATAGGAAGGATCACTCAGAATGTTAGTGAATCACTCAGAACAGTAAGGGATTACTCATAAGAGAGGGGGACCATTGCCTAGAATGTGTAAGGTGCTGGGCTTGAACCACAGAACTGAAAAAACATATAACAAAAACAAAATATGATCCCAAGTTACCAGAGACCTGGCTTATAACTAGCTAGATGCACAAACTTAATTCTACCTTTGTTATGTTAGATTGGTCCCATCAGAAGTTTATTTATTCCTAGCTGTGTGTATGTTGAGACTGAGTATACAGGGATTCTACATTCTTGGAAAAATTGAGATTTTTTTTAAAATAGAAAGTATATAATGCAGATAATGGTAAGAAGGTAAAATTCATTTTTGTAGTGATAGTTTCAAAGAACAAGTTGCCTTTAGATGTAAGGCATGCAAATGTCTGAAGTTGGGGAACTTTATTGAATCTTGGAATGGTATAGCAGTGTCTGGACTCTTTGTTTTAAAATACAGTGTATGGGGCTGGAGAGATGGCTCAGCCGTTAAAGGCTAGGCTCACAACTAAAAATATAAAATACAATGTATGGCTAGTCAGAAGGCAATGGGAATACAACTTTGTAACTTAGAGCTTATGGGTTTATATAACTTAGGACTCTCTTTCCTCTTCTCTGTGTAACAATAGTTTTGTTTTAAGCTTTGGATTGTAGCCTGAGCTGCTTTTTCTTGGGGATGGAACTTCCCAACATGAGCAGCTCATCTGTTACTAGTGTTTATTTCTCTTTTCAGTGACATCAGTGAAGTTTACTCTTCTGATTTAACCAGTGAGTTTTCAAGAAAGAATTCCATTAAAATTTATTAACTATATGTTTCTGGTTTCTGGATTAGTGCTAGAGAAATACAAATGGGACACCTGACTTACTATAGTTACAAATGGGCAGCCATGCTGCCTGGCATTGCACTCCTATAATCTCAACACTTAGTTGTGTGAAAAAGGAGGGTGGTTAGTTTGAGTTCAATCTGAGCAAAAGGTGGTTTCAGACATTGGCTATATAATTGAGACACTAGCAAAAAGTGAATAGAACCTTAGTATAAAAAATTCAGCTTTGTGATCTGTAACAAGTACGTTAGGAAGAACTAATTCTTAACAGACATTTATATAGCATTTATTGTGTCCCAGACCTTTTTCTAATGCCATTTTAATATACATTTTATACTTGAGAAAATAGACCCAAGAAAGTTTAGTCACCAACTTCTTGTCAAAGAGCTAGTTAGACTACAGTAGTCCAAGATTTGAGCCTTGAAAATCTGGCTCTAGATCCAATGCTGTTAACACATCGTTGTTATCTCAAACTCTTTTGGGGTAGGTTGTGCAGAGCTTTGAAGACCACATGGGTCTTTGGAAGACCCATATTGGAAGAGCTAGATGCTATATTAAAAAAAAAACTCATAGTGTTTTTTGAGTGTTTCAAAATTAGTATGAACAAGATTAATATTAAACATCAAGTGAAAAGATATATTACTTATCATGTATACAACTGTCAAGGTATATAAAAGATATTATGTGTAAACTATTACAAAGCAATAAAAACAGGCAGAACTGAATAGTTAATAGCTTGGAAACAGCAATGTATATATTTAAATACATGTGTCTTTAAATTGGCTAAGAAAAATATATTTCACATTACAAATAGATATATTTCATGACTATGACATGAGACCAATTTGATTTCACTAATTTAGCCTTCAGCTATCTATAGTCAAAATATAACTGTAAAAGAATGAACAATGATAGCTATTGCAATATTTGTTTAATACCACAAATTATTTCTATTAATTTGAGAAATTAATAACCAAGCACATTTCTGAGGCTACTTGGTTTGTGATAATACCCACTTTTTTTTTTATCAATTTCACAGAAATCTAAACCAACCTGCAAAGAGAGAATCTTATTTTCAGAGTTCGCTCCATCTACTTAGTCTGTGTACTTGTGGGTGGGAGCATTTTCTTAATTCTTAATTGATGTAGGAAGATCCAGATGACTATGAGTGATGACCTCCTTGGGCAGGTGAGGCTCGACTGTATGCTAGCCAGACAGGAAGTCCACTGTGAAGCAATCTCTCCCAGAAATGGCTGCATAAACAGACCAGAGCAATGGCAACATCTATAGACATATTAATATGGAAAGGGGAAATTTCGAGAATTCCAACTTCTAGACAAAGAACTACAGGGAATTGTTGACTGCTGGCAGAAGGAGAATTAGCCTCTTCCAGGGATGAGCTCTTTACTGGCTGTCCTGTGCAGGGTGGTGAGTCCAGAAACTGTATATATAAGCAACAAAAATGGACCCATCAGGAAGTATTTATATATCCCTGCATACACATACATACGGGCATATGTAACAATAGTAATAAAAAGAAAAATAGGCTATCAATTTGAGGCTTTATGGGTGGGGTAAGAGAGGGGCTGGAGGAAGGTGCTGGGGGATGCAGGAAGTAAGTAGAGTAGAGAGGGAAATGTAATTCTATTTAAATAAAAATTTTATTTAAAATGAAAGTTAGCTGAGCAAGCCAGTGGAAGCAAGCAGTTAGCAACATTTTGCTTTGGTCACGTCTCAAGCTCCTGGTTTGAATTTCTGACTTGGCTTCCCTGGATGGATGATGGGCTGTACCCTGTAAAGTAAAAGAAGGCCCCTTTCACCCCAACTTCGTTTTGGTCCCTGTTTTGTGACAGCAACAGAATTTATACCAGTAGAGATGGTTATATTTTCCTCTGATTTTTATAGGAATGAAATAATGAGGTTTGTGACTTAGTGGGAAGGACATTAATCCTCTCCTTGAATTTCAATACAGATTTTCTATGAGGTATTGGCTAGCCTATATCTGCATAATATAATGATTTAATTTATTACTTTTACAAATAAGCCTAGTATATGCCTTAACAATTCATTATGACAGTCTAATATGTTGAGTTGATGAATTCCCTTATTGTTGAGGTAAAATCTTTATCTTCCATTTTGAGATTCTCTAATTTCCTCCAATGCTATAATTTAAATCTCTTATACTCTGAACACTTCAACTTATTATCCAGGTCATCTTCTATGGTGACCCATTACCTCAGATCTATTTTTCAACATACACATTATACAAAATATTCTATTACTTGTTTTTATTTGTGTCATATTAGCGAAGCTAATTATTTTATTTGTTATAAGAAATCCATGATAGTCTAAGAAATAGAATCTAAGAATTAAAATCTTCATAGTTATTGTCAATTATGCATGACATTTTGTAGGAAATGTACTCTACACCTCACTTACGAAGATTTCAGTAACTGGGGCTTAAAGATGAAGTTCATGTTAGATTGCTCAACATTCACACAAGACTGGGTTTAATTTAAAGCATAAGAAGTAGCAGCAGATCCCTCCTCCAAACACACACACACACACACACACACACACACACACACACACACACAAAAGCACATATGCACACATGCTCACACATACACACAAATACACACTTACATGCTAACAAACACATACATACATATATGCACATACATGTGCATATATCCACAAATGTATGCACACACATACATATGTACACACACATATGCACACACACATGCACATACATGTATTCACACATACACAAATCTTTATTTATTACAGTGAAGTAGTTGTCATTTTATACCTGTTGTTCACACAACAATATCTTTAAGCATAGAAGAAAAAAATATCATCATTTAATCTTAGATAATAAGTAGAAAATTTTCATCTATGATATACTAATTCAAAGAGCACTATTTTGTTACATTTTATTTATATTTTACTAATTCATAAAATTAAAGCAATATATAATTATTATACTAAGATATTTACCATTGGCTGGAATAATACTTGCAAGTAACACATACCTTTACTTATTACACCTTAAGTTTCTAATAACTTGGAAGGTTTTTGTAGTTAACTCTTAGTTGATGAATTGTTTTTCTTAGTGTATTCTTATTGTTCAAACTTCTGTGCTCCTTCCAGTTCTTATATATGTTGCCTCAATAAAGAATTTCTTAATATTCAGGATTTTTTCATGGATTCTAAGAAATGCATTTCTTAGCTCAAAAGGTATAGGCTTTCCTTGGCCTTGACACATTTACAATTTCACACTGTATAGTTTTTCCATATACTTTGATACAACTGGATATTACAAGTTTGAATTGACTTTTAAAAGATTTATAGATTAAAATGCTAATCCTCAGGTACTGCTTTTGTTACAATTTTTAAATACCTAATAAGATTGTGCCTCACTCCACACACTTACTTACCATTTATATTGTGTCTTCTGAGCCTCCTCTGTCTGCTTTCATCTTTGTCTCTAAGGTCTTTAACAAGGTCTACATTTCGTTTACTTTGTTTCGATTATTTCCCCAAGTCAGCTGTTATGTTCTGATTGCTTTCAGTCTATAAAATCTTCGAACTTAGATACTTGATATGCTCTTAAATATATGGTTGTAATTTTTTTCTAACTTTAAATGTCCTAAATAGTAAGTCTAAGTGTGTAGATCTGTGTCTTTGTCAAAGAAGAGGAGAGATCAGGGACCTGAGAAATGGCTGGGTGGGTAGGAGCTCTTGCTGTGAAGGGGAAGTGATCTGAATTCAAATGCCCAGCATTCATATGAAGTCTAGAATGGCCTCACTGTTGGGTGTAAAGGTAGATGCTTGAAGCTTGCTTGTCAGCCAGTCTGCATGAAAGAGTGGGCTTCAGCTTCAGTGGGGGACCCTTTCTCAAATGGAGATGGAGAGGACCTGACAAAGACAACGGGTATCTTTCTCTGGTCTCTGCATGCATACACATGCGTATATGTACCCTATATACACAGACACACATATGACACACGTACATCACATGAACACATATGCCACACTAAATAATAATAATAATAATAATAATAATAATAATTAGAAAGTGAGGAGCAAGCAAAGTACTTTTCCATCTTCAATTTTAATTAAATTAATTAATTAAACATTTCTTTGAGACAGCATCCTACTGTATTTTGCAGGCTGGCCTCAAACTCCTGAACTAAAGAGATTTCTCTCTCTCTCTTTGTTGTTGTTGTTTCAGTCTCCCAGGTAGATGGAAATATGTCTCCATCCCCAGCTTCTTTTTTACTTAAATGCCAAACATTTCTAAAGCTTATTAAAAATTACCTACTGGTTAGTTATGTGTTTTATGATGATTAAGGTATTTCTGCAATCAGATATTTACCTAGCGAGGCATTAAGTTATTAATTCTGGTATTAATCAGTATTAATCCCCAAAATAAACTTTCCTATCCCTCAAAATGATGGAGCTACATTTTGATCTTCTCTTAATATCATCAACTTTTAAATAATTTCAATTAAGAAAGTAGATTTTGGTAAAATGGATATTGGTGATTCAAAAGGGCAGGTATCTAAATCCAGTTCTATTACAGGCTTGCTGTTAGCCTGTTGAGCTAGTAAACACTATTGAACTTAGCCTAACCGTATCAGTATAGGAGCCAATGATTGTCTTATTATAGGTCTAAGGAAAGAAAGTAAAATGTCAATAAACAGTGTAAAACAGTACCAGACTTTTATATGGATGGTTTATATGAGATATTGTCTACACATAAGGTCCATTCATCTGCTCATAGAAGTCCTTTAATACAATTTTGTTAATATTTTCATGTTCATTATTAGAAATACATGGTATTATATGAGTATCTAGATATAACCTTTTTGTTGGAAAGTGTGATGGGTGGTTTTTGTCAGCTTGACACAGCCTATGTGGGAAAAAGGAATCTATAGTTGAGGAATTGCCTCGATCACATTGCCCTGTAGGCAAGCCCGTGGGACACTTTCTTGATGAGGGATTAATGTAGGAGGGCCCATCACATTGTGCCCTCCTGCACAGGTCATCCTGAATGATATAAGAAAACAGGTTGAAGATAGGTTGGTTATCCTGTACTTTACTTCTAATATCCACTTATGAGTGAGTACATACCATGTTTATCTTTCAAGGTCTGGGTTATTTTTTCTAGATCCATCCATTTGCCTACAAATTTCATGAGGTCATTGTTTTTACAGCTGAGTAACACTCCATTTTCCTTATCCATTCTTTGGTTGAGGGGCATCTAGGTTGGTTCCAGGTTCTGGCTATTATGAATAATGCTGCTATAAACATAGTTGAGTGCATGTCTTTTACATAGACGAAGAGATGTCAAACATTTCACGTAATATTTTGAGTTGATAAATAACTAGAGTGTTGTCTCATAGTAGTACATCCTGGCCTGAAATTTTCATTTGGTCATATTAGAATTATTCTTTTTGGCAAAAAAACATTAAAGGTAAGTTGTGGTGCAGCATTTTCTGGAGTGTTAGCATAGAGTAACTTCACAATAAGCACAACATGCTCATTGTAGCTGTGATCAACTATTCTTTATTTTATTTTATTTTATTTTATTTTATTTTATTTTATTTTACAATACTATTTAGTTCTACATAACAGCCACAGATTCCCTTGTTCTCCCCCTTCCTGCCCCCCTCCCCTTCCCCCAGTCCACCCCCCATTCCCACCTCCTCCAGAGCAGGGTCTCCCCCGAGGACTAAGATCGACCTGATAGACTCAGTCCAGGCAGGTCCAGTCCCCTCCTCCCAGATTGAGCCAAGCGTCCCTGCATAAGTCCCAGGTTTCAAACAGCTAACTCATGCAATGAGCACAGGACCTGGTACCACAGCCTAGATGCCTCCCAAACAGATCAAGCCAATCAACTGTCTCACCTATTCAGAGGGCCTGATCCAGTTGGGGGCCCCTCAGACTTTGGTTCATAGTTCATGTGTTTCCATTCGTTTGGCTATTTGTCCCTGTGCTATATCCAACCTTGGTTTCAACAATTCTCGCACATATAAACCCTCCTCTTTCTTGCTAATTAGACTCCCGGCGCTCCACCCGGGGCCTTGCCATGGATGTCTGCATCCAGATTCCTCAGTCCTTGGATGGGGTTTCTGGCACAACTATTAGGGTGTTTGGCCATCCCATCACCAGAGTAGGTCAGTCCCGGCTGTCTCTCGGCCATTGCCAGCAGTCTTTTGTGGGGGTATCTTTGTGGATTTCTGTGGGCCTCTTTAGCACTTTGTTTCTTCCTTTTCTCATGTGGTCTTCATTTACCATGGTCTCCTATTCCTTGTTCTCCCTCTCTGTTCTTGATCCAGCTGGGATCTCCTGCTCTCTTTCCCTCGACCCTCGCCCTTCATTGCTCCCACTCATGTCCAGGTTGTTCATGTAGATCTCAGCCATTTCTCCATCATTGGGCTATCCTCGTGTCTTTCTTGGGGTCCTGTTTTCCAGGTAGCCTCACTGGTGATGTGAGTAGCAGTCCAGTCATCCTTGTTCCACATCTAGTATCCTCCTATGAGTGAGTACATACTATATTTGTCTTTCTGAGTCTGGGTTACCTCACTCAGGATGATTTTTTCTAGATCCATCCATTTGCCTGCAAACCTCATGATGTCATTGTTTTTCTCTGCTGAGTAGTATTCCATTGTGTATATGTGCCACAATTTATTTATCCATTCTTCAGTTGAAGGGCATCTAGGTTGTTTCCAGGTTTTGGCTATTACAAACAATGCTGATATAAACATAGGTGAGCAAGTGCTCTTGTGGTATGATTGAGCATTTCTTGGGTATATGCCCAAGAGTGGTATAGCTGGATCTTGGGGGAGATTGATTGCCAATTTTCTAAGAAAGTGCCATATTGATTTCCAAAGTGGAAGTACAAGCTTGCATTCCCACCAGCAGTGGAGGAGAGTACGCCTAGTTCCACATCCTCTCCAGCATAAAGTGTCTTCAGTGTTTTTGATCTTAGCCATTCTGACAGGCATAAGGTGGTATCTCAGAGTTGTTTTGATTTGCATTTCCCTTATGATTAGGGATGTTGAGCAATTCCTTAAATGTCTTTCAGCCATTTGAGTTTCCTCTGTTGAGAATTCTCTTGTTTAGTTCTATAGCCCATTTCTTAATTGGACTGTTGGACGTTTTGATGTCTAATTTCTTGAGTTCCTTATATATTCTGGATATCAGTCCTCTGTCAGATGTGGGGTTGGTGAAGATCTTTTCCCATTCTGTAGGCTGTTGCTTTGCCTTGTTGACCGTATCCTTTGCTCTACAAAAGCTTCTTAGTTTCAAGAGGTCTTATTGATTGATTGTTTCTCTCAGTGAAGTTCTAGCCAGAGCAATAAGACAACATAAGGAGATTAAGGGGATACAAATTGGAAAGGAAGAAGTCAAGCTTTCCCTATTTGCAGATGACATGATAGTATACTTGAGTGATCCCAAAGATTCCACCCAGGAACTGATAAAGCTTATCAACACCTTCAGCAACATAGCAGGATACAAGATCAACTCAAAAAAATCAGTAGCCCTCCTATATACAATGGACAAAGAAACTGAGAAGGAAATCAGAGATATATCACCCTTTACAATAGCCACAAATGTCATAAAATACCTTGGGGTAACACTAACCAAGCAAGTGAAAGACCTATATGACAAGAACTTTAAGTCCCTGAAAAAAGAAATTGAAGAAGATGTCAGAAAATGGAAAGATCTCCCATGCTCATGGATAGTCAGGACCAATATAGTAAAAATGGCAGTTTTACCAAAAGCAATCTTCAGATTCAATGTAATCCCCATCAAAATACCAACTCAATTCTTCACAGACCTGGAAAGAATAATACTCAACTTCATATGGAAAAACAAAAAACCCAGGATAGCCAAAAGAATCCTGTACAATAAAACAACCTCTGGAGGCATCACAATCCCTGACTTCAAGCTCTACTATAGAGCTACAGTAATAAAAACAGCTTGGTATTGGCATAAAAACCGACATGTGGACCAATGGAATCGAATTGAAGACCCTGACATTAACCCACACACCTATGAACATATAATTTTTGACAAAGAAGCCAAAAGTATACAATGGAAAAAAGAAAGCATCTTCAACAAATGGTGCTGGCATATCTGGATATCAACGTGTAGAAGGCTGCAAATAGATCCATATCTGTCACTGTGCAGAAAACTTAAGTCCAAGTGGATCAAGGACCTCAACATAAATCCAGCTACTCTGAACCTGCTAGAAAAGAAAGTAGGAAGTAGTCTTGAACGCATTGGCATAGGAGATCACTTCCTAAATACAACTATTCTTCTTAAGTTAGTTGTTTGGGCTTTAAAAATATACCATTGTTGTGAAAACCAATGATTTTATTTTTTAAAGATCTCTTCGGAGTGACCAAGTAAAACTTAATACTTGTCTGGACATTTTTGGAAAATGTTTGTCTGTTCAAGGAACACATGTCAGAATGTAGCATGGTACTTATGTCAATACTGAGCACAATGACATCAGTGTTGCATGCAAGGTCTCTTGCTTAAATGAAACTATGATTCCAATGAATTGTTCTGAAGTGCATTGCCTGCTGGGCTTTTCTGAGCTACACTGCTGAGAATGTATAGTGTAGCACAGGGAAAAATGTATAAAGGAAGTTGATTTTGCAATTTTTGAAATTGGTCTTATGTTATTTCCTAAATCCACAGATGTGATCTTAGGATAATACAATTTTTATCTCAGGGGGAGAAAAGTCCTTTTTAAAAATAACAATTTACATTTAAATGAAATACAATTATTCGTGTCATTCACTATTTACCTAAGGATATATTAAAAGAGAATTTCAATCAGCCAAAGAGGATTTAAAGGATTTTGCTTGTATGAGACTCCTTTGGAAAGCTTAGGACTTCTCTTTCTTATCCTTGCCACATTGCTATAGATTAATTTATGTTAATATTTATAACACTGGGGATTTACAATGCTAGAATTATCTAAGGTTAAGATTTAATCAACATGAATTTCTGGTCATTAAATTCCAATATGTGGCCAGACATACTTTAGAAAAAAACCACTTAGTAAGAGAAAATTCAGAGTATTAAGTATTATAGAGCCTTCATGGTGAGTCACAGGGAAACTGTTAAGACATTTGCTAGAAGAGTTTATTATTGCTACTCTCATGTTTTTAATTGAAAACAATAGCAATTCCTATCAAACTTTCATATTATCAATACAAAAGTTGTTATACTTCCCTGAGTTACAAGAGTACATTGTACATAGTCATAAAATCAATTTATCTAATTAACAAATATTTATTGAGTACATACTCTATCAGTTCATATGATTCAGACACTGGCTATATGAAGAAGAAGGCATTTCCAATACTAAGCAACTCAGGAAAGATTGTTACTAAAATCAAACGCAATTAAAAACAAACAAACAAACAAAAAACCACTGTAAATTCATATTGGAAGTTCAACCATAAGGAATTTAAGAAAAGAGTATGAATATTCAGCTTGATTTTCCTTTGCTCCTTTAATTTTTAACCCTTGAAATTTATCTCAGTTACTATGGAGAAGCTGCTGAACTAACCCTGTTAACATTAAGTACCTATCTTGCCAACTTTCAAATTGCCTGCCTATAAGAAGACTGGAGAAGGGGAGGGAGGCTGTTTTTGGGTCTGTAGATTCTCTAGTGGTAGGGTCATCTCCAGGGGATGCTTTTCATACCTTGGTATACAAGCACACATGGACTGATGTGAAGGTTGGCCACTTACTATATAAAAAAAGGGTGTCTCATTTAATTTCAAAGAATCAGTCTACTATGGGCTACATTATCTCATTATGATGAAATTATATATTAGTAATAAAAAGGTAGGCAATTTGGAAAGCAACTTATTTGTATGAACCTGACAAACCTGAGAGGACTTTGGAAGATGAGAAATATAGAGATGTTAAAGTCACTGAGAATTCAATTCAGAACAGGTAAAATGTATCTAAATCTGAAAGATCCATGGAAAGGATATTATTCATATATTTGCTTAAAGTAAAGAAAAAAACTCCATATGGAAAATTTAAAGAGCCCCCAAAGCAATTTAGAATAATATCAAAATGTTAATGGAGACATTAATGCATTTGAAACTTTAGATAAAATAAGCAAGTTTCATGAAATAAAATAATCATCCTTAAAACAGACTCAGATAAAATATAAAATACACTACTTGGGTGGGTGGCAAGTGTCCAGAAATTGAACCCATAGCAGTCACATATTAACTCGTAAGACGCTGAACCTGGCAAATAGCACCAGGCATCAATAAGCTATCAGAAGTGGATTTATTCCAGAAGAAATAAAGAATATTAATGTAATATTTTATTAGAAACTAACTGAAATTTGGACCACATACACATTCTAATATTAAGAAAGATACAGAAAAAAATAGACATCTTAGGGAAACCCCTGGTAAACAATAGAAATAACTCAACAATGCCTAAAAAATGTCTATTTGTTTAATACAATGTTGGGAAGAATATTAGTAACTATCCTCAAGTATTTTTGTTTGTTTTATTTTGCTTTTGAATTTTTGAGACATTTTTCTCTGTGGTATAGGCTGGCCTCAAACTTAAAATCCTTCTAGCTTAGGCTTCTAGATACTAGAATTAAGTGTTTTGATAAATGTCAATTTGGGAAGTTGGCATCTTACCTTAGAAATAAAGCTGCTGCTAAGTCACTGAAGAAAAAGGAGAGGTTACTTTCATAAGAAATGTGAATATTATAAAATGTGTGTGTGCATTTAATGCTGACCTCTAAAGAGCAATTGTGAAATGTTAACATTGAATAGTGCATGAAGATGAAGACAGGGCTTCCCAAATGGAAATCTGTAGAAATTCCATTTGAAGAAATAAGATTGGTGCTCAGCTAACTGGTACAAAGAACGAAACCAAGGGGTCATTTCCGTGATGTGTTTCTGAATTCATTTCTCCTCATATCCATATTACATTTACATGAGGCTTATGTATTTTAAATTTCATGTTTGAACCATCTGGTAGTTTATTTTAAACTTTCATATTAAAATACTTTAAAAATACCTTTAGTTCAATGATAAATAAAAAAATTGCAACAAATTCAGGAAAACAAAACAATCAACTGATTTTATTCTCAGGTAGTTATTATTTCATGAAAAGAAGGTCTAGATGAGCAATAGCAAGCAGTGGGACATAGCTGTGGAGGTTTCATACTGTAGATATCATTATTATTTGTCATTATTATTTACTCATTCTTTTCTGTGTCTCCTTATTTAATATTCTAAAACCCATACCTTGATAAATCATGAAATATCTTGGAAACTCAATATACTATATCTGTCTTTTTGTGTTTAAAATTCCTATTGATAGATTGCGAAAATGTAGATTGCTATGCTTTAACTTTCTTCAATCTATTTCCTAAACAGGTTGTTATTGGCCTTTTTAAAAAAAGTTTTGTCAAATAGTGTTTCAGGAATAATAAAATATCTGGGCTAATGTTAAACAAATTTAACATTAGAACCGTAATTTCATTTCTATTTCTTTTCCAGCTGTCTTTATGCATAGTTCACACTTGGGCTTCTCTATCTTCTCCCTCTGTGTGTCTAATAACCTTTATCTTCCATGTTGTTGGAGTTACCCACTCCCATGAGCCATGAGCAACAAATGCATTTGTATCCTCTTCCTCCAAAGACCTCAATTTCAGGTCACCATTCTCCTGCCACAACTTACCATCCCTTTAAACACATATTTTAGAGCCCTTTGTGACAAATGACCTTTTGTCATAAGTGACCACCAGTGAATGTTTCCTACTTCTCTTCTTTATTGTCCATCATACCTTGGATTTCACTATAATCACTCTTTTGCTTACATTCGTAATTTGACCATTTGATGATTCTTCCTATCATGTTATGCTTCCTGTCGAATAGCATCCAAGGTCGAGGATGAACTGATGTGGTGTACAGTTCCTAGTGACAAGAAACTAAAGTGTAGATAAAACGTGGAAAGGCAGAGGGACAGGTTAGAAGGTTAGTCTACCAGTATTTAAAGTGGCCTGAATTCAATGACTGAACATCAGGAGAGGACATGAGAACACAGAAGCCTCGTTTGCTGTATGATGGCTTAATATCTGAGGATAATATCAGAGAAAAGCTAATTTACATTTGATTTGACACTAGGTTGCTAAGTCAATTGAGTGAGGATTGAATGTGTTTGTATGTTAGGATTTCCTGTGAGGAGACCATACAACTGAGGGCAGAAGTTGTCTGTGCCAATTGTTCAGAAACAGGTCAGCAGCATCACAGTGGACTTCTCATAATCAGAGCATTTAACAGTCTTTTAAAATATGAATGCACTTACATGTGCTGTGATTGAGTGTTTTGAGTAAAGATTAGAAAATATCCTGGATCATGGGAGTGGGAAACATGGCATAAAAGAGAAAAGTAGGAACAGCATAGGGTCCTTGGAACTTTTGAGGCCTGGGGAGTCTGAGGGCAGGAATGGCAGGGTTGGAGTACTTTAGAGGACTTTTTAGGAGAAAAGAATGAGGAGAAGCCCCTGCATTCTGGGTGTGTGTTCAGATTCTTAGATTTAGACCTTGTATTCTTTAGAATATTATACAAATGTTATTACCTCAAAAGGATAATCATCCATCTCAGTTTCACTTTGCTGTTCCATACTTAGGTATTTCTTTAAGGAAGAGGGCAGAAGATGAGAATCCCTTATACTCACAATTTCCCTGCTTTGGAGTTCACCCATTGCCGTCTAGATTTACCAAACCACCATCAATTTAAATTCCATAAACTGAACTGATAATACACTTCAAATTATTGCACTGTCTCAGCATGGTTTTGTTATATATATAGTTTAATTTTCTATCCTGCTTTTTCCACAATAACTGAAGAGGCAAAAACTCTGGGCTTATTCCCAATCCATTTTTAATAAAGCAGGTTCAGAAACTATGTGTGGAATTTGGATGGAAAAGGATGAGATGAAGCAAGGTAGAAATTTAGAAGCTGTGCTAGCCGAACCAGGAATATGAAGCAAAGTTAAGGTGAGATAAATCCTCAAGCTGAAAAATTTCTAGTTGATATCCTCTTATTACTCTGAGTTTCTCATTTGAAGATACAATCATTAGTCATTCTTCTGTGGGATAGCCAACCATTTGGCACATGAAGTACATCCAGAATATTCAGGAGATATCAATGGAAGTTGATTTTGTAGCGTATTAATCATGCTGATAGAATACTATCAGAAATTCCATAATTTTATTTTATAATAATGCACCATTAATAAAAAATTAATATATATAATTAACATCTACATTATACTACATTGTAGGTACTGGAAACATAGTTAAGAGTTCTTGAGACCCTTCTGGAAGATTCTAGTTTGATTCTCAGCAACAACCTTGGGTAGCTAACAACTGCATGTAACTCCAGTTCAAGGGTATCTGCCATCCTCTTCTGGCCTTCACAGGCATGCATACATGTGATATAAGTTCACACACAGAGATAGTAATTATTACATGCATATATTCTCATCCAGTGTAGGGCTCAGGAGTCTGTCAACCAAGGGTGGTTTGTGTGTGTTTAGTCTGTTCATATAGGGCCTGGGAGAAGAACTCCCCAATTAAAGTTTTCTTTCTATTCCAGCCTGTGAGTTATACCTTCATTTTCAGCTACATTACTACAGACTATTCTGTTTAATGCACTCATTAGCTCAATTATCTCAATATCAGTCATTGGCATTTCACGTTGCGTGTTCTTAATCCAAACGTTGAATTGGCAAGGGCTTTTTCACTAAACTGCAAGAATATTTTTGAAGGAATAAATTGGGAGAGGGAGGAACATTTATAAAGGACAAAGGTTTTTGTGGCAGACCCAGGGTAGGATACTTTTGGTAGCTTGAGTGCGAATGAAATTTGGAGGCTGAAAGAAGGCACATTAGAAAGTTATGTATTGATGGAGAGGTGAGGCTGCAAATAGCTGTCTACTTGGCAGTGAATACCTGACTCTGAATATCAATAAGATCACCTTAATGACGAGCCTTCATTTGATGACTAGGATATGACACCTGTCTGATCAAGGGGCAGACAGGATTGGGCAAACTCTAAGTTTACATTTGAAGGAAAAAAGCTACCATTTGAAAAAAAAAAAGGTGTGTCAAATAAAGATTTTAAAGTCAATATGAAACTGTTAGAGTGAGTGTCTGAGTGATTAATGAATGAAAACTTGTAAATACCTGGGAATTGCTGGTACGAGCTCATAGCTTCAAATAGATACAAATGTACATTACATCTGCAGCTATCGAAAGAGGTAAGAGGAAAAAGAAATATCTAGCTAGTATTCGGAGTAATGTTTAAGGCACCTGGGTCCACAGCCATGCTTGGATTGTTCTTATAATCACCAGGAAGTGTAGCGGGTGATACTGTATAGAAGCTGGCTATCCACTTGATAAATGCACAGGCTGCTATAAAGCGGAGTGGCGAAGTCGCCATAAATGCCACCGAAATATGATGTTTAAACGTGTTTTGGGTAAAGTCAGGAGTGCATCATAAAAATGATGAATTGATTCAAATCTTCCATCCTTGCTTTTGTTCTTCTAAGTATAGTTGTTTCAGTCCCCAGGACACTTAGAACGCCTGTCCCTAAAATAAAGCTTTCTGTTAAAGTAATTGAGTGTTTCCCACTATTATATAAATCTATTCGCTGGTGTTTGATAGTCTTGGAAAGTCAGATGGCAGGCATTTATTACTATCAGTGGGACCTTCTTAAGAGAAAATTCACAGTTGTTTAATAAGACAAAGCCAACTTAATGAGTTCTAGATCTGTAATGTTCTTAGAAGGAAAAAAAATTGTTCATAAACTAATTTGAAATTTAAGGAAGCAAGACAGTAAAACAGTGGTCCCTGCTTATTTTCCTGAGTAGCCATGAAAAAATGTATCTGTATTGTAATTCATACTGACATACTTGTAATACAGTAGCAGTACCACGAAGACTTAGAACACACCTGAGTTAGACGCCCTAGGCTCAGCTCTCATTTATTGAACACCAGCATTTGAACTTGGAATAAGCGTCTGGGTAATTGTTTGTCTCTGTTTCTTTGATAAGAAGGGGAGTACTAATAGTGATTGTTCCTTTGTGTTCCTGAGACAATTGCAGGAGATAACAAAGTAGGCATGGCATAATGCTTTGTGCATACGGGTTATCCAGATTAGCTTACAATAAAAGATACAAGAGCCTTTTCACCATACAATCTCATGTCTAAAACTGAAAAAATTGACACTCAAACCTCACATAAATTTTGAAAAATTTCCCCACAATGTTGAAAGTTCTGGCAGCTGAATAGCTTTTCGAGAGAGTGTACTGCATAAATGGTGGACATGAAGCATTTTCTCAGGTACATAAAGCCCACAATATTTTTTACTCTGTTTTCATTCCTTGTAATGATGAACCAAAGAGCTTCAAAAGGACTTGAGAGGGTAAATAGACCCCATAATCGCACCATTTCACACTGGGTTATGATTCCTGCCACTCTCATTGCTGTTCCTCCAAAATTGGGGCCTGGGATTGGGGTGCTGGGCCTTCTTTGAGAGTCAGGAGAATAGATATAATTGGAAAGACTTCCTCAAAGCTATCTTCATGTGTCCTCAGATTTTTTTTTTAGTGGAAGTAGTAAATGATCAAAACTAACCATTGAATAAATGAAACTAGAACTCACCTGAGTTCACTTGTGGATCTGCAAGTAGCAGCATTGCTAAGATGTGACTAAAGTTCACCACCTACAACAGATTTGTTGAAAGTGAGATATCAGAAATCAGGGATTACGTGGCAATTTTCTCCTCATAACAGCCTTGATTCATGTAATAGCAAGACTTTAAAAAAATAGTTCCATATTTTAGCGTGCTATTTGATAAGAAATGAAATTTTGATAATCTCAGGTCCAAGGTTTGATGTGAGTATTAGGGATTCAAATACGGTTGTATGTTGTGGAACAACCCAGATTTAAGAAGGAATGTGGAATCCTATACTAGAATTTAATACTGACTATCACAACAACGTGTGTGCATCTGGTTTTTAGTACTTCCCACCTCCTGAGAAAATGCCTCTGTTCTCAGTTATCATTTTCTCTCTAAACATATCGGTAATGGACTTAGCTGGGAGACATGAGCCACCCAGATGCAGGGAAACAAATCAGATCCACAGACCCATAGCACCAGGGTAATAGTCACAGACAGTTTTAACTGCTGCTTGACTAGTGTAAGTAATACAAACAGAAAAAAAAAGAAATGTTTTTGCCAACATTCTCAATTGAATGGAGAAAGCCAGGGCAATTGTAGTCATATAAATTGCTATTTAATATCTAACCTGAAGCAACAGGGTAGACTACTAACCCTAAACACAGACAATCTAATAAAGACCACATAGGCCAGGGAAAATTGCTATTTGCAGTTCAACAAACATGATTGGGAAAGGAAATAAAGTGGAAAAGGCAGCAACATGAAAATTAAAGGAAAACAAACTCAGACCAGATGTTGTGAATCTGTTTTTCATGCAGAGATGCTTCAATGCGAGGAATGGCCTTCCAGGCAAGATTGTTGGGAGAATAACACCGAATTTGTTCAAGTTGGTTTGATTAGATGGTCTGAATGTGGAGTTTTGCAACTAAAAGGGGGATAAACTGCATAGGTTAACTGTGCTCTTTGCATTTTAAAAAGAAAACAAAATTAAAAGATCTTGAATAAAGATACAGATTCCTTAGCATGTTGTTTTGTCAGAACACACACACACACACACACACACACACACACACACACACACACACACACACACACACACATTAGTTTCCCACAGAGACCAGAAGAAGGCACAAGATCTCCTGGAGCTGGAGTTAGCTATGGTTATGAGCTTCCTAATGTAGATGCTAGGAACCAAACGTGGCTTTCTGAAAAAGGAGTACATGCTATTCACCACTGACCAATCCAGCTCTTAGCAGCAGGTTTTGATGCTCAGTGTCTAGTTGCTTTGATTCTGGGTTTTACTAAGTGGCTGCATTAGAGGACTTCCACTAGGCTCCTGGGCTGCATGTAGCACTGACTAAAGGGACATTTGTAGAATGGGTCTTGACCAAGCTTCCTCTTGACTGCAGCGTCCTGGCCAGCTTATCCTGGTCCCAGGTATTCACTGCAGCTCTGTATGTGGCTGCCAGCCATGTCAACAGTCATTTTCAAAGTTTCTGAGGCATAAAAAAAAGTGTTCTTAACCATAGATTTCAGAAATAATAAAATTAAACTAACTTTCTAGTACTAAAATGGGAAATTTTACACATTTTATGACTCTTTTATCTTATATCTTCTCTAAATTGAACCAAAATATCTATATAAGATGCCATGAGTTATATTTTGCAAGTTGTGAAAAATTAACAAAAATACTTAAAAATCAGCAAAGAAACAGACAACATGAAAAACATACATAAACTATCTATAAAAAATATTTATAAATTTATATTATAGTAAAACTCTGAGTTTGTTTAAAAGAATAAAAACCTGTTTTTATCAGTGCTGGGTATTGAACCCAGAGCCATGGCCATGTAAGCCTAATGCTCTGTCACTGAACTATATCCAGTTCCAGACAGATAAAACTTTTAATAACGTGTTCAGATTTTACATACATGCCTCTCTATATTCTCACTATAACACAGTTCCTTTTCCCTGTGCGTAGATACATTTGCTGAAATTGTATGTAATATATTAAAGATGAATATATAGAAAGGCCATGCATGGAGGTACATGTCTCTAACTCCAGCACTCAGAAGATAGCAGTAGCGAGGTTGAGGCTAGCCTGGGCTACATAGAGTTAAGTCTGTCTCAATATAATCTAGGTAATACAGAGTATTTTGTGAGACAAAGTCTCTTATTCTCAAATCAGTGATATTCATATATCAACATGTCTGCTGATATATTTATAGGTAGAGCTAAATAGATAGATATGATTTTAATTTTAGTTTCCTTGCAATAATTACATACAAAATATAGAAAAGAGTTTGTCTCATGGGAATAATTGGTTTGATATCTGAGAGCAAAATATAGGAGATCATTTTGACAAGAGGATGCTGTGCTCAAATTTAGTATAAATTCCGTGACTAGGGAAGGGGGATACTCTAAGTTATATACTCCATAGTAACCTTGCTCTCTATAAAGCCTAGACTGTTCTTTTTTTCTCATGTGGAGACATGCTGTTTTAGAAGTTAATCAATAGAATTGAGAAGTATATTTAATATTCTTGGGGAAAATGAAAACAATACCAATTAATAGGCAGCTCATTTCTTATCACATTTTCTTTTTCTTTTCTTTTTCTCTTTCCTATAGTTTGTTCTGTGCCACAAATTTCTAGGATGCCATTTAAAATAATCTCCAAATTTACATATCTGTGCTAAAATAAATCTTAAGAGTACCCTAAAGTGGTTCTATATTTTAAACCAAGAAATAGCACCCAAATGAATATTGTTTTCCCCAAGAGTATCCAAGAACTGAAGCATTCAATATCCTTTTCCAGTCATAGATACTAAATGGCTTCACTCTGTTTTTTTATTTATTTATTTTTCTTTTTTTGGAAAATGTACCAGAATACTAGAACACTGCTCACTACTGTGTGTTCCTGCTGACAGTCCTGATGTTCAAGCTGGTAAAATCCTCACAGCTACTGTTTGGCTTTTTTTGTTTGTTTGTTTGTTTGTTTTTGCACTCAATGTTTTATTATTAGATGCTAATAGGTTCAGGTTCTGCAGGAGAGGAAGTTATAGGACAGTTAACATGAAGCCGGTACAGATTGAGAATGGCTGTGGTCTGTTTGACTTTTTCTCTCTGTTTTTGTTGTCAGTGTAAGAGTAGCATCAAGTGCAGTAATCCCACCTTTTAATCTTGCTCTCAGAAGTAGGAGTGTTAATCTTCATTTGCTAATTTATTCTTCTAGAGCTATTTCCTAACCCTGGTGACATTTCTAGAATGCAACCTTCAGATTTCCTCTCTTGTAATGGCTCCATACAGATCTAGCATGTTCATGTTAGGAGAATTCTATCCTTGTGAGCTTCAAAGAATAAAAATTAACCTCATAAACAAGTATAAATTATGTCTTATGCCCAATTAATTTAGTGTAAAAATTTACATTATTTACAATTACATATCATAATAGTATAATAATCACTTGTAAATCTTATATGAAATTCCAAAAATCATTTGAACATGCAATTTCCTTTTCTCACCACACATTTAGAATATCTGAAAAAGATAACTATAGAATTACCATATTGTTGAATCCCACAAGACTTTAACTTTTATGGTATGGTTGCAGATCAAAAAATTAATTATATTGAGTTAAAATTTTTTTAGTTAAATTTAAATACTACAACTTTATTAAAATTATAAAGATATTTGTGTAAAACCCCATTTTCTAACTACAAATTAAGTATATCAGACCCATATCTCACAATTATTACAATATGTTTACATATTGATGTAAATGTATTATATATTGATCATCATTACATAAATGATGCTTAGGATGCAGAGTCGCATGCCTGTAATCCCAGTACTGAAGATGCCATGTTGGAGAAACAGGTTCTAGATCAGCCTATGCTATATAAACCATATATAGAATAATGGATATATTAACTATGCAACCGTCTTGGAAAAGAATAAATCTCAAAATGTTCATGATATTGTAGAGACATATGTGGAAGCTGGAAAGATTAGGGAAATAGCACCAAACATTTTCTTATAGTATTTGAAAAGTTGAAGGATGTTCAAATTTCTACATTGTTACCGTTACACATTTTCAGGCAATGTGTACTGTTAGATATAAAGGTATAAATACCTATGATTTTCTTGCAGTCCTTAAAGCTAAATGCAGTCTAAGCTGGACATGACACTGAATATACACAATGACTCCTTCTTAAAATTCAGTCATTTATTATTATTCTGTGATGGATATTGGGGAAGTGATGTGAATGCTAAGGCACACACGTAGAGGTCAGAGGACAATCTTGGGACTGAAGAGTTGTTCTTTTCAGCCGCCTTTATACGGGTTCTGGGAATTAAATCCAGGTCAGCGGGCTTGCACGGCAAACCTCTTTAGAGATCAAGCCATCTCTCTGGCCCCATTCTTACTGATAAAACAATATTGATGAAACTTGTATTTGTTCCATACTGAAAGTATACATTTTACATCAGGGTTTACTCTATGTCATACATTCTATGGGTTTTGACAATGACATGTGTTGTGTGTTCACCATTAGGATGTTATACAGATGGCTTGTACTATACTGAGCCTTGTAAGCATTGGCACACAGTCTTTGTAGTGGTTGCCCCAAACTGTATTTGTTCCATGAGTAAGGGAAATATCCTGTTGCTCCACCTCCTCTCCAGCATTTATTGTTCTCAGTGTTATGAATTTCAGTGTGTTAACAGATGTGTGTAATATGTTCCTTTGTGTTTACTTGAGGAGAGGTAGTTTTGAGAATATTTGCATTTACTTATTTGAGGCACTTTATAAACTCAGGTTAGATGTCTGTTTAGGTCTTTTGCTTGTCATTAAATTAGATTTTTGTTGATTATCACTAAATGTTAAGAATTACTTAGAGGCTACAGATATGGCTCATTGGTTTAGAGCACTGGCTGCTTTTCCAGAGGACTCGGGTTCCATTCCCAGCACTTACAGGACAGAGCACAGATAACTTTAATGCACGTTCCAGGAGATCTGGTGGCCTCTTGTGGCCTCCATGGTCAACTGCAGGAATGTGGTGCACATCTATATTCCCACATAAAACAATAATATACATAAAACACAATTTTCTGAAGAAAAAAAAAAGAATTCTTTGTAAAACTATATTAGTCTTGCCTCTTACATGAGTCTTGGAAATATATTTTGGTCTTTTTTGTTTGTTTGTTTTTTTGTTTTTTCTTAACAGTCCCTTGCCAGCACAGAAAATTTTCATTTATTGAAGTCCAACTTATAAAAACACTCTTCCCCTAAATTGCTTTTGGTAAGCTTGCTTTATTGTAGCAACAGGAAGGAAGCTCAAACATAGAAGACCTGTGTATATACATTAGTTTTAAAGTAATACTTGTGTAACTTTTTGAGAGACATTAATCACTGTGATTAAATTCATGCTAAAAAGAAATTTTGACTACCATTAAATAGAAACAAATAACAATTATCTTACACACAGCTGCATTCATTTGCTTTTTCATTTCATGACTTTTTTGTGAACAAGAAAAAAAACCTTCTGTATTTTGGTTATTGTTTCTGGAACAGTTATCTGTCTTTGTGATGAGTTTTAAATGAACAGATGTAGATCCAGGTATATAAAGATGGAAATCATTTAGTTATAATTAAATCCAGCTTCACTCTCTAAACTCACATATACCAGGTAAACTGAGCTCACATTAATCTTCCCAATTTAGTAATGTCATTTTATTTTGCTCTTGAAAAAGAAAACCAAAAAGCCACAGCACCCATTTTTTCTTGTTTTCATCTTCAGAAATTATTATTATTATTATTATTATTATTATTATTATTATTATTATTTTGTCACAGACCCGGGTATCAGGCGGGGGCACTGTTGCTGCTGTATTCTTTCTCAGTTAAAGTTCCTTCCCCTCTAGGCTGTCTCATTGTTATAGTCAAAGTCCAGATTGAGTCATGAGAAAATATACTTACTTCTCAACAGTGTCATATTTGCAAATAAAATATGCTTACAGTTTCAATCTATTGTATGGACTGTTGATTTATAAGATTGCATTTTGGAGGCCAAATAATAACTAACTTAGTTTCATTGCACTTTTTTTTTTCTACATTCCCTGAAGCAGTGAAGTTGACCTTTACGTTCTGGCTTTTATTAGAGAAAACTAAATAAGTAAGAAAAAATAATGTGGACATTTCTGTAAATGCCTTTGAAATCTCATTGTGCTCGCTTGCTCCAGTGATGGCAGGTGGAGTTAGCCTGAGAAGCTGGCAGGGGACAGAGTGTTCAGGGTGACAGATCAGTCCCATTTAGCCCCGTGTCTGGTTCTTTTCCAACATAACAGAAATCACCCTTTGCATTTTAGGATGGCTGTAACGAATCAATGGGAATTGCCAGTAATTCAGCAATTCCCTAGTCTTAAAAGTATGCATCGGTGCCCACATCAGAATGCTCCATCCTCCTGTCACATCAAAAGGCAAATGGAAAGCTACTCCGAAGCCTCAGACCAGCTGCCTTATGTGTCAATTTTCAAAGCACAATAGTCGAAATATTCTTGGTCTATAACAACATGCTCTGTCTCCTTTAAATAGCATTTTTAAATTATCTAATTCCTGAGACCAGATGACTCTGTAGTTGAAAAAAAAACTGAAGGAGAAACAGAACTCTAAACAACATTGCAATATGTAACAGAAACACCAAGTGCATCACAATATTCAGAAATAGATCAGTGAGCATTTGATATGGTATATTTAATTTTTAAAAATTCCTAGATGTTTACTGGCTATACAGCCAGCATAAAACTTTTAAGTTATTCACAAAGACTTTTTAACTTCATAAAGTTTCCTGACAACACAATAATATTTAAAAGAAATCAGCTTAATATTTAGATATTCTATGTATGTGGAAGGTATGCAACATTTTCTTTTTCTGTAAGTCTACATTTAAAATTTCATACAAATAATATTTCTACCACTCTGTGAAGATTTTATGATGATGGGAAGGTGTCACAATAATGGAAAATTATGATATTTATATTTTATTATACTTACATGTAATTTTGAAGGTCATTTTTTCATCATATTCAGCATCTTTGGGATGGCAGTCTCAGAGTAATTCTGGTTATATGCTTATTGTCTTTTCTTTCATTATTATATTTTCAAATTGTATGTGGTCATATGAGAATTTTATATATGAATTCACATCTATAATTCTTCAATATCATGGCTTTATTAAAGTGCAAACAATAGCCACAAAACCATCTGTAAGGCCAAACCAAGAGACAAAACATACTGATTTGATTTAATGCTCTAATTTAACTAATATGGTGGCTACCACACACATCAGTATTATGTAGAAGAGATGACCATCCCATTCATTGTTCCTGGGTATAATTTGTCTATTTACTCCATACCAAACTCAGTAGGAAAAAATAATTTGTCACAGGCATAATTTCATCTTAATTAAACAAATTACAGAGTTTATTGGATAATTAATCTTCTGAGAATGAGCATTGTTCTTCCAAAGTATTAATATGCTTTATAAGACTGAGCAAAACTATCAACTCAATCTAAACTTGAGAACACCTACTGAACAGAGATGAAACACTTATTGTGTGCATATGTGTTGTGCTATAACATGCCTTATGAATATACCTGAAATGATAGTTTTTTAACGTGTCATTCAAATGCACATCTATGGACTTTCCAGAATTTAATTTTTGTGCTTTCACTTAAACTTTTATTTCATTATATAGGAAATAAGATGGTAATGCTTGCATGTGTTTCCTGTTGCAATGGAACCATCCGGATTTATTGTGTATCTTATGATATATTCATAAGAGAATGCTACATATTAGTTTAAAAGCTTGGTGAATTTATAGTTTAATGTTTTCAGTGTTTAATGTTTTCCTTTTAATTTTTCAATCAGAAATTACAGACAGAATGACTAGAATAACAAATTCCATCTATTTGTTGTGTGTAGCATGAATTCTAATTGGTCTTGATAATAATTAAAAAAAAAAAACAACCCAGAGTCAGATATCAGAGTGAAAGCTGAAAGATCAGAGAAGCAGAGAAGCCAGCCACTAGAAAGACTTCTTACCTCTAAGGATCCTCAGACTGAAAAAGAGCAATCAGCTCCTGTCTTTTTCTGCCTTACATTCCTCTCCCTACCCAGACATATTGCTTCCTGTCTCCACCTTCCTAGTGCTGGAATTAAAGGCATAGGACTCCCAAGTACTGGGATTAAATGTGTGAGCCATCTCCTCTTGGCTCTGTTTCTCTTTTAGACTGAATTAATCTCGTGTAGCCCAGGGTGGCCTGGAAATCACAGAGATCTGTCTGCCTCTGCCTTCTGAGTGCTTAGACTAAAGGTGTGTGCCACCACTGACTGGCCTCTATGGCTAACTAGTGGCTTAGCTCCATACTCTGATCTTCAGGCAAGCTTTATTTGTTAGACAACAAACAAAATATCACCACAGTTGTGTTTAATAAACACATCAAGTCCGGCATCTGGCACGGTAGTTCATGCCTTTAGTCCCAGCACAGGGGAGGTAGAGGCAGGTAGATCTCTGTGAGTTCGAGGCCCACCTGGTCTACAGAGTGAGTCCCAGGACAAATAGGGCTATTATAGAGAGAAGCCCTGTCTCAAAAAATAAGCAAACAAAACAAGCAAGCAAGCAAACAAACAAACAACCAAAACCAAAACAAAAACAAAAAAGTATCATTACAAATAGGCACCACTTTAGCATAAGAGGATGGACAAAATACACTGATCAAATTGGACCAGGATGTAAGCAGTTGATGCTATCCTAACATCTGACAAAAACTGACTTTAACTAAAACTAGTTAGAATTGATAAGAAAAAGGGAAACTTCATTCTAATCAATGGAATAGTTAGTCAAAAAGATATTACTGTCCTAAACATATATGCACCGAACCCTGGTTCACACAATATCATAAATAATGTACTACTGCATTTAAAGATACACATTAACATTAATGTATTAATAGTAGATAATTAGCCAGACAGCAGTGGCACACAATTTTAATCCCAGCACTCAGGAAGCAGATCCAGGTGGATCTCTGTGAGTTTGAGGCCAGCCTGGTCTACAGATCGAGATTCAGGAGAGGAACCAAAACTACATGGAGAAACCCTGTCTCAAAAAACAAAACAAAACAAAACAAAAAAAAGTAGATAATTACAAATACTACTCTCTCTAATAGACAGGTCATCTGGACAAAAGTAAGAAAACATCAGAATTGATGGATATCATATATCAAATGTTTGAGAAACCCCTGCAGTGTGATCAGGATCTATCCCTGGTGCATGAGCTGGCTTTCTGGATCCCATTACCTACAATGGGACACCTTGCTCACCCTTGAAGCAGCAGGGAGGGGCTTGGTCCTGCCTCAACCGATGTACCACGATTAGCTGCCCCCCCCCAATGGGGGAACTTACCCTATTGGAGAAGGGGATGAAGAGGGGGGGGGGCAAGGCCGGGGAGAGTGGGAGGAGGGATGAGAGGGGGATCTGTGGTTAGTATGTAAAATGAATAAAAATTTAAAAAAAAAGAAATGGTGGAAGTATATAGAATCAATTTGCAGAAATTAATAGCTTTACTGAACACCAACCATAACATATAATGGAAGAGATCATGGACAAGCTCCCATTCACACTAGCCTCAAATAAAATAAAATACCTACGAACAAATATAGAACATGGATTAAAGGACCTATACAAATGAAAATTTTTTACCTCTGAAGAAAGAGATGAAGACACTAGAAAAATGAAAATATTCTGTATACTCATTGGTTGGTAGAATTAATGTTATGAAAGGACCTTTTCACCAGTAGCTATTTATAGATTCAATGCAAATCCAAGCAAACTCCTCATCTCCTTCTTCACAGACATAGAAAAACCTACCCTGAAATTCAAATGGAACTACAAATGACCCCATAGAGCCAAAATAATCCCCAGCAAAAGGAGCAATGACAGAGGGGTAACCACTCCAGGTTTTAAGATTTTGACAACTCCATAGTAATACAAGCGATATGGTACTGGAAATGATAACAGAACAAAACCAGAAACTCAAACATGGGTGTGTATAACTTCAACTACTGAATACTTACCACATACAGCAAAACAGGCCCAGGGGTGGGGTGGAGTGGGGAATCAAACAGTGCTGGTAAAATTGGATGTCCAAATGTAAAGAAATGAAATTAAAATTGTATCTATCACCTTGCACATACACAAAAGCTAGCTCCAAATTGATCAAAGCCCTAGTTGTGATATGAAAAATGCTAGCATAGGAGGGCCCTGGCTTGAACTAACCTGAAGGCTTTCTTCCTAAGTATTAGCTTTCATGGTACCAGAAGATGCCATGCAAGCTTCCAAAGGAGGGAAGCAACCAAGAATCCTACCCAGCTATGATGCCTATGAGCCACAACAATGCCTAGCATTGCATAATAATCATAACAGTGAAGCATTGGCTTGCATACCTTGGTGGGAACCAATAGCTCTCTAATTGCACTGAAGACACGTTCAACAACAGGGATATCATGCCTGGTACTGGAAACCTAGCCAACTACCCAGAGCTAATGAAGTCATGGGTCTTGGAAGAGAACATACAGCCACCCTTCTACTAAACCAGCAGAATCTCTCACTACCTTCTAAGTGTTTGTCCTTATAATGTCAGATAAATATAGCCCTCACTTCTCATCAGTGAAACACAACCCATTAAAATGCAGAATCATGGAGGGCCGTCCCAATGGATACATTTGCAAATTAAGCTCTGCACATAAGCCCCAGGGGACAGTGCGGAAGAGGGGCCGGAACGACAGTAGGAACCAGCGGGTCCTGGAGTTTGCTGTGAGATTGTGTCTCCTGGTGATATCAGAAGCTACACCCATGATCCCTCACCAATATGATTGCCCAAATGTGACCTGAACAAGGACAACAACAATAGACGTGCCAAAGTGCAGGGGGGGAAGCCCTCGAAGCCTCAACCCTACACAAAGACCTACAAGCAACTAAGGGATGCTGAGAGTGGGAGAAACTGTCTTCCCCAAGGAAGAGCACAGCAATTGGTTAACCATACCAAACGTTCATCTCTAAAATATACATACATATAACATTATGCAGACTGAGATCATTATATATATATATGTATATATATATATATAGATATATATAAACACAGTATATTTATTTAAGAATGTGTATATGCATGTAACAGCATATGCATATATACATACAACAAATATGCATATAATAGCAATTAATGAAAAGAGAGACCATGAATTTAAAGGAGAGTAAGAAGGGCTATATGGAAGGTTTGGGGAGAAGAAAAGGAGGGAGGATGATGTAATTATATTATAATCTCAAAAATAAAAGAAATCATTTAAACAACAGTACAAGGTGAACATGCTAACCACAGGAGTGGGCAGTGCAGTCATGTCAATGTTTTAGCATGCCCATAGAAAGAGTCAAATGAAAAACAATAAAAATACATGTAGGTGAAGCTTAGAAAGTCTGCAATGGAATAGTAGAGTTCACAGAAAATATTCTATGATAGTTTTATTATTATTATTAATCAACTATGAGTTTTATTCTATGTATCCAGAGACATGCTGACTAGCTTTTACTTGCTGTCCTATGGGAAATAGCATTCTATTCTTGCCCATAATCTTCTTCCATTGTTTAAATATCCATTAAGAGAAAAATATGACTGTGGCTAACTTAGTCATGTGATTAACTTACATCGGCACGGACAGTCAACACATGTGCACAAACACATCCAAGAGAATCAGGAGAGAGAGGACACAAAGTTTAAGAAGATGTTATAGGACACTAAGGTCTTTTGTTATAACTATTTTTGTGTATGTTGATAAATAATCGAGACTTTAATTCTCTTGTGTGGGGATTCATGTGATAAAGCCTGAAGCCAAATCACTAGTTTTGAAATTTTTTTAATTCTTATAAATATATGCATGGTGATGATAGGCTCTTATCCCAGCACTTGAAAAGCTGAGGCAAAAGAATGGAGAATTCAGGGCCACCCAGGGCTGAGTGAGTGAGACCTATTTCCAAAAGCGAAAATACAACAACGAGAACTAAAACAAGAAACATAAAAGATCATTGTTTACAATTGTTGATATTACACGTATTTCCTCATATTGTCACCTTTTCTTTGAGAATATTGATGATTTTATAGAGAACGTTGTTGTCTGGTTGTGATAATTATTCCGTTGTCTTTTGATATTCTAACCCTGTCAGAGTAGACAAGTCTGTCTGTCTATGTGTGTGTGTGTGTGTGTGTGTGTGTGTGTGTGTGTGTGTCCATAGACTTGTGAAATTGTTGCTTTACAACACAGAGATTTTAGTTTGGGGAATTGGAGAGATGGCAGTGTGGTTGCTTTCTTTCTGTTCAGCATCCCCAGCATCCTCATCAGGTGGCTTTCACCAGTCTCCAACTCCAGAGGATCAGCGCCCTCTTCTGGCCTCTGCAGACACCTAAACGCACATGCACCCACCTACCCCATATGCATACATAATAAATATTTTTAAAATATCATAGATTTCATATTTTATTATCTGCTAGCCAAATAAAACACCATTGTTTTAGTCTCCCATATACTTAATCAAAGATAGTAGTTTTAAATTTATGCTCTTATAGAACATTGCTTTTATTCAGAACTAAACACTCTATATATTCTATTTCTATTTTAATGTAAATTGCCTTCAATTTGTACTTGTGCCTCAAATATGAAACATACTCTAAAGACCCTAGCACCTAAGATAATGCATAATCAATACAGTTTTCTGTCCTTTATTCCCCTTGGTGCTTTGGATATTTTTACAATGAAGCTTTTAATTCTGTGTAAGGCAAGCTGGTCTAGAATTCCTGTTCTTCTTGGGTCAGCTTCCCTAGTGCTAGGATTTGAGGTGTGTATCCTCATATTCAGCAAATTTCTCTCTCTCTCTCTCTCTCTCTCTCTCTCTCTCTCTCTCTCTCTCTCTCTCTCTCTCTCTCTCTCTCTCTCCCCTACTCCCTCCCACTCTTTCTGTCTGTCTGTCTGTAGGTGTAGATGCACATCTATTCATGAGCATAAGCAGGCCAGAAGTTGTTGCTGGATAGTTTCCTTTTCATCATTGTCCACCTTATTTTTTGAGAGACAGTCTCTCTCTGAGTGTCGAGCTCACTGGTTTGTCTGTTTGTTTTTCTAGACTGGCTCTCTAAACTTCCCCTGGGCTCTCCCTGTCTCTGTCCCCAACTATCGCACTGTGGCTACATATAGAGCTGTAATGGCCAGATATTGAATGAGTCTTGGTGACCCAAGCACAGACCTTCCTGTCTTTACCAGCTGAGCCACCTCCCCATACCCTGAAACTCTTACGTTCAAAAACAAATTTCACATTTTATGGCTGTTGCAATTAGTAAGTAAAGAAATGAAATAAAAATACCTGTAACTTTACTTAATTAATTCATAATTAATTCTCAGCGCCCTCAGTAACATAGTGTGTCCAGAGTGATTAGTCAATAATATTGCAATACACTACATGTGTGTGATCAAAACACATGCATACAAGTAACTTGCTCTGTTTCTTTACAGAAAGCCACATCCTGGAAGATGTCAACAAATGCATCATAGCCTTGAGGGACCAGGATGTGGATAACTTAGACCGAGCTGCAGGTGCCATCCGAGGACGAGCTGCAAGAGTAGCTCACATTGTCACAGGGGAAATGGACAGTTATGAACCAGGGGCTTACACTGATGGTGTGATGAAGAATGTCAACTTCCTCACAGGCACGGGTGAGTCTCTGTCCACGATGACAGCTACACAGTTCCTCATGTCTGAATCTGCATAGCAACCAAGTATCTATACATGGGAAAATGAAAGGTCTCAGTCTGTATCACTTGATTCCACACATAGCACATCCCTATACCATCTAATTGGTGTCTGGTATCCTGTCGTTATGTGATTTGAAACTTATCCCAGTGGAAAAAATATATTCATTGAGAAAAAAAAGAGGTCTTTTTAAATACATGCATTACTCCCAGGGCCTTAGCCACTTGTGAGTGTTTATTAATGTTAGAGATGTTTGGAGCTATAATTAGGCCAGCATGGGGTTAAGCATGCAGTAGTTTGCAGGCTTTCATTTGGCTATATTATTGGTACCCCTGGGTTTCTTATTATTTAACCATAGCAGGTTGTTCCTATGTATCCAGAGACATGCTGGCTACCTTTAGCTTGCAATTCTATGAAAAATAGCTTTCTATTCTTGCCCCAATTCTTTTTTCATTGTTTAAGAAATATATAATACATGACTGTTTCGGTGGCAGTACTCAAGTTACTATTTTCAAAAATTGGGCAGAGAATGCTTTGAATCACTCTCAATATAATGATATTTTTCTTTCAAATATTATTGTTAACATTTCTCCAAGAGACCCATGGAAAGCCAGGATTTACAGAGAATCATGAAGAAGGATGGCAGTCAACAGTTTTTATAAATCGTTATGGCAGAGCTCCTTCCAATGAACCACTTTTGTGAAATTGAAAATCCTGTGGATATATATATATATATATATATATATATATATATATATATATATATAAATTGCCTCTTGACAATAGAGTGGTGTTGAGTCTGGGATTCCTGCAGATATCATATTTAAATCATCCTTTCTTAAGAGATACGTAGGGCATGTTAACTTTGAATTTTTTTCATATTATTTGTGAAAAAAGAGGAATGGACAATACTTTTAATTTTATTTCATTTTATTTTATGTTCTTAGATGTTTTGTTCATGCCTCATGTGTATGTATGTCCCTAAGCCCAGAAGAGGGCATCAGGTCCCCTGAGACTGGTGTTGCAGACAGTGTGATCCACTATGTGGATGCTGAGAATTCAACTTAGGTCCTCTGCAAGATCAGGTAGTGCTCTTAACTGCTGAGCCATCTCTTCATCCTTGATGGATGATCTTTAAAGCAAAACAAAACAGAGCAACAACAGCAACAATAACAAAAACACTTCTTCCATTTTCAAATTTGAAACTCTTAAGATGATTTAAGGAAAATATATCAATCATTGATAACTTTCTCATCATCTCTTTAAACGTACTTCTCAAATAATGAAATGGTCTGAGGAAAGATGGTAAAGGCATATCTGTAGCTCTTGATATTAAACTGATATTTCCACATCCACTCCTCAGAGATAATAATGAAACAAATCAAGCACACGGTCAGTCATGGTGGTATAATCTAGCAATCCCAGCTCTCAGACTAGGCAGGCATGGATTCTGAGGCAGAGTATTATCAAGAATTCAAGGCCTGCCTGTGCTGCATTTGAAACCCTGTTTCAAAACACACAAAAAGAATTGCGAGCATATTAGTTGCCCCTTTCATTGTGTGGAAATATGTGTACTTGCTTTGGAAGTTGGTTGTGTTATAGTCATTTAATATCTCTTTCTATTCCAGATTTGCATGATCCTTTATTGGTTCAAATCAAGTGCTTGTTATCTGTGTCCATTTTTAGGGAAAAAGTTAATTCTGGAGGCATTTTGAGTAACCATGGTCCGGGAACACCGATTTAGCTTACCCCAAATTCCATGTTCCAGTGTGGAAGCAGTTTCATGAAGTTTTATAGTTTTATATATCAAAAATGTGTCATAAATCGAGGCAAGTTCAGAATACATTGGTGGGTCCATCAGAAAAAGGCAGGTACAGCAAGATGGGAGAAGCCCATGATCCTATCAGATGACATCCTTAGCTTTCGAGTTGGTGGAAACTAGGGTCTGGTCAAATAATGAGTTCCATTTCCCACCTTCCAAAAATGGCATTTTAAATATGAGGGAAACCGTGTGAAGCATTTTCTTCTTTATCCAGGTGAAAATTTCCTGTGGGGTGAAGTGGCTCAATCCCACCAGGGTTGCTGAACTTTGCTTGCATCTCAGTTCTGGGATTGCATTCCGCAAGTCTCACCTGCAGACGCTGTGGCCATAACATCTCTACAAGGTGCCAAGTCTGCACTTTTAAACTCCGTAGGCAGAGAGCACATCTGCCAGATGCACAGGGTGAAGTAGAAGTGCATTCCTCCAGTGCTCAGAACTGCTGGCAGTCATTCCACATTACAAACAGTAGCCAAATCACTCAGACACTGAAATTCATTCTTGTTAATGTAATAACCCGTGATTATTAATGACTGTACCAAATATTCACGATCAGAAGAGCTAACAAAACCCCCAAACCCTTTCTTCTCTTTACTTGTAAAATAACATTAATTAAAATATCCCATTCAAATCATGGTTTACATTCCAAAGGTGAGACGTATAGAATATTTCTGGGCTATTTTGTAAAAAGTGAATCTTATTATGAAATGCATCATTTATGACTCCTAACTAATCATCTTGGTCTCTTTCAGACAAGCTTTAGGCATATCCTTGAAGTACACTTCTGTTTTCTTCTTCGTAAAAATAAGTCTAATTCAAAATTTCCTCCAAATAGCTTTCCTTGAAATTTATCAAAAGCGTGCCTCACAAAAGGGAATTCGAAGCGATGAACTAAATGAAAAATCCTAATTAGATCAGTTTGATCTTAACCAAAGCTGAGGACTGTGTGTTCTCTCTCTCCCATGGAGACATTGTCTATTTAATACATAAAAATTGTCTATTAAATATATAAATATTTCTAACTCTTCTGTCCTACCCCATTGACTGATGGGAAACATTCATCTTTGCTCACCCCTGGGTCACATCTTGGACTTATCATTTAAATACGTACCAAATTACATAATTGGAAATGTCATGTTTTGTATTGTGAAGCCTTAGTAGCTCACATTGTAGCAAAGGAATACTAATGTGGCCTGTTTCTCTTTGGTTCATTTTTCTTTTGTTAGTTCTCAGGGTTTAGCCTAGCTTCTTCAAAATAACTTAATGGAGATCTCTTGTGAATAGTTTTTTTTTTTTTTATTCCTGAGACCCCCTCATGTTTAGAAAATTTGCTGTAAGTATCATCATGAATGATGGAGCCTCTGCTGTCTTGTCTCAGTTACCGAAAGAGGTCATGGAACATGGTGCCTTGATTTTTTTTTTGATCATACTTTGTGGCTCATTAACAGTTTTTCTGGTTTTTATGACCTCCTCGGTTATTCTCCACATTAGGATACAAGGCTGCCCTGCTTCCGTTCACAAACTGACATTGTCCCCACCTGCTAGTTTCAAGGGAAATGCAGTCAATTGTGGAGAGCTACGTTTGGCCAACAGAGGCATAGCATTCTAATCTTCAAGTGAAATCCTTTATGTTCTCACAATTCTACCCCAGCTCCTTCGCCTGTTGGGAAACCCTTCTGGGGGGCCTTGGATTAATTTGTTGTATGTTGGTGTTTGAGACAGGGTCTCTCCATGTAGTTCTGGCAGTCCTAGAGCTTGCTATGTAGACCTGGCTGGCTTTGAACTCACAGAGACCCTCCTGCCTCTGCCTTCCAAATGCTGGGATTAAAAGCATAAGTGCCTCACATCTGGCCTGGATTAGTTTTTTTTTTTCCTTTTGGTTTTTCAAGACAGGGTTTTCTCTGTGTAGCTTTGTGCCTTTCCTGGAACTCACTTTGGAGACCAGGCTGGCCTCGAACTCACAGAAATCCACCTGCTTCTGCCTCCTGAGTGCTGGGATTAAAGGCGTGCACCACTACCGCCCAGCTCTGGATTAGTTTTTTTTTTTTTTTTTTTTTTTTTAATTACCTGAAAAATTGCAACATGAAGGCTAGAAGTTACCCCCTTACTACCAACTTTAGTTCTTTCTTATGATGTTAAGGAGAGGCCAACTACAGGATGGACCTGGTAGAGTATATTTTCCTGTGGCTATCAGCTCTATCAAAGTCAGGAATGAGCAGGTCCAAAAGCATCCATTGTTGCAAACCATCAAACCCTACCTCATTTCACTGTCAGCCAGAAATAGAGATAAAAACAGAGCAGACACATAAATGACCCCGAACAAGACATCTTGATTGCCCCTGCTCTTGGTAACTGGTATTTATTGGAAATAATAGTACATTCACCCAGTGACTGATGAATCCCAAACTACAGATGTAGCCCTGTGGATAGAGTCTGTGCGTGCTGTGCACAAATCCCTGGGATCAGTCTCAGCACCATATAAACAAGGCATGGTGGTGCACACCTGTAATCTCAACACTTAGGAGGTGGAGGCTGGAAACCAGTAAGTGTTAGCCTTGTCTACAGTGGCTCCTAACTCATGATAATGAAACCCAATAAAAATAAAAATAAAGGAAGAGAAGGAGAAAAACACATACCTGGAAGCTCTTCCTTCTTAAAGCCCTGGAGACGTAGACTGTCATACACACACCCAAAGGCAATTGAGACACTTGAAAACTTATTTGAGGCCACTTGTGGAAAATTCTGTTGTGGTTTTTCTTCATACAGATTTAAATAGCAGTTAGAATTGATTAAACTGACAATTAACTAAATAGAATGGATGGTGTTGGTAAGCTAGACTCAGACAGGCTGCATTCCGTATGTTGCATCTCTGCCCGACAATCCTAATAAGCAGTTGCCCACAAATGCCAAAGGATTTGGTCCAAAGGTCCTTGCTCTCTGCAGCATTTGAAAATTAGTATTCTATATTCTAGGTGTGACTAAAAGAAATCTCCTCTGCCCAGCAGAGTGAAGCAATATCATTTTCACGGCAGAGGTGGCTGGAGCTTCTTGGTGTCTTCTCCTCTGTTGTTCCCAAACCACTGTCTCTAACCATGCCATCTTCGCCTCCATTTCCTCATGGAGCTGGTCTGCTTTGTTTAATTCATTTTTCTCAAATTCACTAAACATATTTTCCAGGCTGTGTCACCAAAAACCCAGCCCATATGATCTCAGTAGATGTGAACACACTAAGGTTGTAACCATCTCTATCTAGGTCTATCCCATATCATAACTCTCATTTTGAAATATTCTTACCTCTTTTTTATTAATTTATTTACTTATTTGTGGGTTTTTTTTTTTCGAGACAGGATCTCTCTGTGTAGCTTTGGAACCTGTCCTGGAACTTGCTCTGTAGACCAGGCTGGCCTCAGACTCACAGAGATCCACCTGGCTCTGCCTCCCAAGTGCTGAGATTAAAGGCACACGCCACCACTGTCTGGTATCCTATCTCTTGTTTAACATGTCAAATTATATTCACTTTTCAAAAAATTGCTTTTAGTCTCGGCTTCTAAAAATCCTTTTATTTCTTCCAGCAGCACTAATTTATTTATGTTCAATGTAATGTGACTCTTGAGAGATATGTCTCTAAGTAACCATAGTTCAGACAACCTCATAACTCCTTGCAAATCATCCAGAAATAACTTTCCTTCCATAGATGCAGGACTAAGGGATAGCCCTATTCATTTCTTTGCATTATCTCTTCCAAACACTGCATATCTTATATTAAGTTAAAGATAAATTATTAACAAAACTTAAACTCTTTTTGGAAACCTCAATTTTTAAAAGTTAATTAATTTAAAAGAGTTGTTTATTTCAGGCTGGTCTTGAACTCACAATCCTGCTTCCATTTCCCAGATGCTGGAAATTCAAGCACAAGATATCATTGTCTTGTTGGTTAGTATGGTTTGGCTAATTCTGTTCTTGCAGTTAGAATGCTCTCTCTTGTCTATTGCCATCTATATTGACCTTTGAACACTGACTCAAAGGTTACCACCCTTGCAAAAGTACTCTGTATTCCCTTTCAGTGACAGTTAATTACTCTGTCCCAGGATGTGTTTGTCTTCTAGTGGGGGTTTATATCCCTTTATCTATGGTTATAACCCACCATTTACAAGCAACTTTTTCCTACTAGGCTGCTTTATCCTTAAAGGCAGGCACCTGAGTTCATTTCTGCATCTCTCTGCTGGAGATGTCTTTCTGTATGCTGTGAATGTGTGTTGCTCTGATTTGGTTGATAAATAAAACGCTGATTGGCCAGTAGCCAGGCAGGAAGTATAGTATAGGCAGGATAAGCAGAGAGGAGAATTTTGGGAACAGGAAGGCTGAGTTAGGAGTTACCAGCTAGACACAGAGGAAGCAAGATGTGAAGGCAGAACTGAGAAAAGGTTTCAAGCCATGTGGCTGAACATAAATAAGAATTATGAGTTAATTTAAGTGTAAGAGCTAGTCAATAGTTAGCCTGAGCTAAAATGGACAAGCAGTTTTAATTAATATAAGCCTCCGTATGTTTACTTGGGTCCAAGTGGCCGCAGAGCCAAGCAGGACCAGGAAAACTTCAGCTACATCTCTCCTTGGTGGATTCTCTGCCTACTTGATTACCAAGTTCTTCTCTAACATTTAAACTTAGAGTTTATTATAAGATCATATTGTGATGTAGCATAATATAATTAATAAGATGCCATATCTATTGAGGAAATAGAAGCAGTGGGCTCTGTTAAAGGCCAGGGCAGAGGAAAGATTAAGGAAGTCATTCATTACTGTGCAGAGTTAGATATTAAACACTTCCAGAAAGCTCAGGTCAGCCTTTTAAAAGGTTCCTCAGTGAGCTGTTGAACAAGAGACCATGACTTTTGTGTATTCAATTACTTACAAGAGACATCAATGAAACACATCTGTTGAAAGATCCCACTGAACTGGACTTCAACAACACTTTCAGCAAATAGTTGTGAGTGGCAACAACCAGGATTTCAAACTCGGAGAGCATCATTGGCAACCCCCTTCCCCTTTCAACAGCCTGAGAAAGGATTCTGAATTACGCCCTTTCTTCCTTTCGCTTCAAGTCTGAATTTCACACCCAAGAACACAGGTACCAAGAGAGGCTTCTAAGAGCCTTATGTCTGTGGATCACTTAGCTAAGCCAGGATAACCAGGTATCTTTTAGGTAGAAATTGCAAGTCATTCATGGCTTTGAAGAACTTTTATTCTGCACAAGCTGGGACTGTTAGGTATACGTGTAAAGAATTTGCAGCTAAATAGAATGTCTACCTAATACGAACCTATCTTCTCTCCATTCACTGGATTACTATAGGACTCAAATCTAGCGGTCAAGAGCAGAGAGCAATGAACTAATTGATACATTCTAGTGCTTATCTCATTCTCTCCTTCCTGACAGTTTAGGTCTAGCCCATAAAATGGAGCTGCCCACATTCAATGTGGGTTCTCTTTCTTCAATTAACCCAATGAGGAACTATCTCACATGGATGCCCACAGGCCAACATAATGTGAACAATTCCTCAATGGGACTGTTTCCAGGTGATTCTTGGTTGTTTCACTTTAAAAAAAAGACTAACTCCATAAATACCCAAATGCCATATATATACTGTGCAAAGGAAAAGATTTTTCAGACCTTTTGGCTATAGTTCATTGACTCACACTTTCTTAGTCAATAATATCCTATTAGAAAAAAGAACAGATTCGGATGCATTAGTAGAAATTTTATAGTCAGAAAAAGGAAATAAAAGGCTTAAGACTGGGTTTCAGAAAAGCATAGGCAGAGACTGAAACATCTCCCTATGTGGAAAATGTGAAATGTGACTTTGAAGACGGTGCCAAAAGAAAAAAAGGATTAAAGATAGAAGAGATGAATTGGCATGGGATAAAAGGAAGGGAGATGTGGCAGAGAAATAAAAGAATGGGTATCTACTCTTTGGTTCTTTACCAGTGTGAATATGAAGATGTTTCTGGGGTCTCGCATCTTCTTTAGCTCTGTCCTAACTCAGATGATCTCCAAGAAAATAAGACACCACCGAGAAAGAGAAGTTGGTCACACCTCTAGTTCTTACCCTACTGTCGTATACTTCTATCTAGAAAAGGACAAACTCGGACTTTTTCCATGATCCTTTTTATAGGGCACAAGTAAATTTAATAAGAATTTATATTTAAATGTTTCAAGCATGAAGCATTCCTTTTGGTCTGGGTTGAAAGCCACAGAATGTGCTGATGGTTAAATTAGGCAGCAAGCCCTCAGGAAGAATGAAGAACAAGTAGAAAAATAGTGAAAACACCTGAGATGGTCTATCTGGCACCAGTGTCAAAGTCAGCCTGAGCTTCTGGAGGTTCTGTTCAACCATGCTGAAACTTTGATGGTATAACAGTGTGACACTGGATGTCACAGATACTACAGTGGTTTAACACCACTTTCCAGGTCTCTCTACCACTAGAATAAATCCTAAAATATATCTGTTTGTGTTTTACTTATTCTTCATCCCACTTTCTCAGCATTATGTCAGCATAATGTAATTTATGAATCCACATCTTGGTTTTCAGCTTGTGCAAGGTGATTACTGAGCCTTTAAGTCACAGTGGAGACTCTTCTACATCATACTGGCTGATGATACTGCATCACAGGAAGTAGCTTTATGAGGGAAGGGAAGGGTGATAATGAGAAGCAGAAGATGATTACCAACCCATGAAAGGACACAGATTAAGGAAAGATTGATTTTTATCAACCAAATTGGTCATCACAGTGACAAAGGAGTAACTTCTACCCCTGACCAATTAGGAACATGGCCCTCAGTGGCTAGTTACAGCCTTAGTTCTTTATGATTGATTGTGACATTTTTAAATCAAACATACAAACTTCCTATATGCCTAGTAGATATACTAATAGGCATTACTATGATATGACAAGGTATGTTTATGGGAGGACATTTTTATAATATATGATGTGGGTATGTTCACTACCAAGAGAACATAATAGAGTGTTATTTCTTTAGCTGCTTTTGTGAAAACATGAGAGAATCTTCTATGAAAATTAGGAAAAATCAAAGAAGTACAGAATACACTTCAATGACTCCTTTACTTAATTGCAATAACAATAAAAAGTGCCAGACCTATATCCCATAACCCTTCAAATATAAAATCATACATATTGGAGTGTATCATTTTGTTTTAAATCCAGCTAGATAAGGGACATTAAGTTAATGTCTTTATTGATTAGTTTAGTTCTTTGAAAATTCCATACAAACATACACACAAATATGTATTTGTGCCCACTGAGGAGAGGTTGGTTCCACCCTGAACTTTAAGGTGTGTTTCCGTAATGTGAAAATACTGCATACATGTTCTGATTGCTTTTCCTTGCTTGCCCTGTCTATATCCCTCCCACAATCCCTAACAGTCCTTTCCCAGGTTCATTAATTTTGGTTTGTTTTGAGATGCATTTTGATCTTATCAGGGCCCTAGGTGTGACCATTGCCTTGAACTACTCATGAGAGCTTACAGGAATCATCAGTATGCCCACAACTAAAGGCATTGATTTCTATACCCCCTGAATCTATCAGTAGAAGGCAGATCAGCAGTGAGGGCAGAGCCCCTGAGCCCTTCCTCCACCTATGCTTGATTGTGGACATGTCTGTTATTGTGCAGATTGAGGGTGGGTATCCACAAGCTATTGTGAGTTCATGATTGGCATGGTTGTGTCTTACCTGGAGATGACATTTTATAGCCCTTCACCCTGTCTTCCAACTCTTAATATTCTTCTCACGATGTTCCCCAAGCCTCAGAGAGGATGGTATACATGTCTTGTTTCGGGATGACCCCTCATCATCACTTCATCTCAGCAACTTGTGGAGCCATAGGTATCCGCATTGACTGCTTCAGTAGAAAGTGAGTTCTCTAATAAAGGACAAGGGTATCATTTGTCTGTGGTCATATTTAGAAGACAGTCTGATGATATATCAACTGGCTAAACAGCATAGTTACCTCCTACAACAAAACACTTCCTCTGACATCTTTTATATTATTATTATTATTATTATTATTATTATTATTATTATTATTATTTGCCAGGTTTAATGTATCAGGCATAGATTCTCTCTTTGGAAAGGGTATCCAATGTAATAATATGTGCTCTGTGACAGCATAAACTAATGTCTAATAAACGTATGCTTCTTGTTTGTCTATTGAGGAGAGTGTAGTAGTATAGAGGCTAGTGAGGATCAAATACTCTGGGGTCTGGAGTGATCAGTCATAGATTCTTCCTGGAAAATTGGAGTACTAAAGAGATCTCTATTTCAACCCCCTCTAGCTAACACACACTATTGTCATATCACAGTTGGAAGGGGGCTCTGGGCTAGACCTCTGTCTACTGAGAAAGGCAACAATTAAGGTTCCTCATACAAGAATTATAGTAAAATATTTCATGAAATAGCACAGTGTGTACATTTCTAATGATGTAGACTCTATCTAGCAGAAGTACTTTTCCTTTTCATTTCATCTTGAAAATCAGATTTGTGAAATTTATAAGATAATTCCCTTCTGTTGTTTGAAGCATATCTTATGTATTAGTCGCCTTTAGCTGAAAATAAAATTAATCTTGCTTTCTAAAGAGATTTTTATGTATAGTATAGGAAAGTGCATTTGTATATTTATTGATGTGAACTGGCAAAGATTTTAATATGATCACATGTAAAACTGAATTTGAGACTCAAGGTCATCGAGGTTAGCAGAAAACTAAGTTAGTGTGTCCCCTGGAGTCCTCTCTCCTTTGGTTTCAGAGGGACCATTACTCATGTCTGGTACGTAAGTCAAAGTGAGTTTCTCTTGCTGGTACATGGATGGCAACAGAACCAGAAGTTAATTGTCAGTAGCCATAGCTTTTCCTTCCCCAAAATGTCTTCGCTGTCACTCTCAAACATGCAATCCTGAAGTCTGGGGGTGCTCACAGCTAACAAAATTATATCACTAAGTTTCCTGATAAGAGTGATTTTAGTAAGTGAAAAAAAAACAAACATGAAAAGTTTTTTTTTTTAATTAGATTTACTTCTTTGTGTGTGTATCCAGGTGGGCATTGTGGGGGAGGGGGTTAATGTGTCTTAGTGCATGTGTGGAGGTCAAAGGACAATTAGGTGCTTTCTTTCCAGTATGTGAGTTCCTGTTGTGTACACTCAGCTCATCAGGTTTATTGGTAAGCACTTGTATCACCTGAACTATCTCACTGGCTGGGAGTGAGCATTTACTAAAAAGATGAATAGCATATGTAGGTTTTTTCCAAAGTGAGGCAAGCTGTATTTACACTGCCACACTTCATCGATGAGAAGGCACACATGGCGTAAGAAGTGATCACTGTGAGGAGAAAGGTACATCAGCAGGTCAGTGTTCGGAAGTGCCAACATCATCTGTGAGCTTCGTTAATTGGTAAGAACATTTTGCTCAGTAATGTCCATATTAAAGTCATGAGTTGGTGAATGGAAGACCGTTTGCCTACCTTGTCAAGAACTGTAGACATAGTTGACATCTCCAAAGGGCAGTAGAGCATGAGAAAATTGTCTGATATGGAAGGTGTTTTAAATGGTAACCACATAGTAGGAAGTGCAATGCTAAGTAGGAGTGGAACAAACATACATCACAAAAGTATTGTTAATTGAGCTAGGGAAGATAGAAATAACCACGAAAAGCCAAAGAAATTATTAACTAGGAAGCCCTTCCTGTCATATGCAATGCTATTTTCTGTTGACATACATTCTCATTTCAAAATAAAATGGCATGGGTGGATGGCTCAGAGGTAAGAGCACCTGCAGAGTGCCTGAGTTCAGATCCCATCATTCACACAGGGTGGCTCACAATCGCCTGCAACTCCAGCTCCAGGAGATCTAATACCATCTTCTGGCCTCTGAGGGCACAGTACTCACATGTATACAAACCTGCACACAGCCACTATACACATGATTAAAACCCATTAGAGGTAAATCTTTAAAATTAATTAACTTTGGAGACTGGAGAGATGACTTAGTTATCAAGAGTACTTTCTGGTCTTGTAGAGGAATTAGACTCGGTTTCCAGCACCCACACGGTAACTAACAAACATCTGTAACTGTAACTTGGTTCAAGGGGTACCCATGCCATTTTCTGGCCTCTGTAGGCAGTGCACACACATGGTACATTCAGGAAAAACATCCATACACATAGAATAAATAAATCTTTAAATAAATAATTGAATTTTCTAGTTCATGGTAATCTACAGCTTCCTTTTTCAACAATTATGGCAGAAAGTATCACAGCTTCGCAATCCTAATGCTAGCAGGAGATTTCCTCTCTTAAAATGTATTAGTAACCCAGTGGTATATTGAAAGATGTCGTTCATTCCAGTGATCACCCACTGTTTAATTTTACTGTCTGCCAAAATCTGTAGCAGTTAAAGTTAAGTGAACAATTTATGTTTTAAAATTCTCTGCTGATATAGAGATTTTTTAAAGGTACCATTTATTATAAACACTACAGGCAGTATTTTTTAAAGAGTCCAGCTATTCTAAAGTCTAGTTTTATTCTTGTTTTTTTATTGATCTAGGAAAGGTTATGCACATCTTTTTACCACCTGTCTCAAAATTTCTGCATAGCCTGCAAGAAGAATTAAGAGCATTAATTTTGAAAATAAGCTTACTTGGAATGTAAAACAGTGAAGTTGAATTATTGTCCTCTTCCATCTCTCCTTTCTGATTTATCCATCCTTCCCTTCCCAGATGCTGCTACTTATAAATGTGTAAATATTTCAGTTTTGATTATTATTTTTCTATTTATCTTCTCTTAACAGTTGAAGTTAAGAATATTTGAATCCAGAGACAAAATTTGGTTTTGTGTTTCTTTTCTTGTTTATTACAAATGCTAAAGCTGGGCATGGTGGCACAGACCCTTAATTCTCACACTTGGGAGACAGGGGTAGGTGGATCTCTGTGAGTCTGTGGCTAGCCTGGCCTATATAATGAATTCCAGGATAGCCAGGGATAGTTAGCAAAACTCTGCCTCCAAATATAATAAATAAATGAAGCACACAACAATAAAAGGTCAATGTGCCAGGCGGTGGTGGCGCATGCCTTTAATCCCAGCACTCGAGAGGCAGAGCCAGGCGGATCTCTGTGAGTTCGAGGCCAGCCTGGGCTACCAAGTGAGTTCCAGGAAAGGCACAAAGCTACACAGAGAAACCCTGTCTCAAAAAAACCAAAAAAAAAAAAAAAGTCAATGAGATAGACTAAGTATGCATCAATTTCCTACCTTAGTTTAATATCTTTTAAAAATAACGTCTAAAACTACAAAGAAAATAAATAAACCTGTAAATCCAAGTGCAAGGGTTGAGAGTCATGAGAGACATCCCACTCACAAGAAAAGGTCAGAGAGACACCTCCCTCTTCCCTTACCCATCTAACCCTGTGTCCTCTCTTCTGTTTTTAACCCATCCAATTTCTGTTTCTCATTAACCATTGAACATGTGGCCTTCCACTGATAGTAAGGTCAATGTACTGGGGGGCATACACTTAAATAAAACTGGCTCTCCCTCTCCTAGCAACTATCAGTTGCCAATGGCTCCTCAGGTCCATGTTCTAGAGTCACGGAAATCTGGTCAAAGTCTCAGCAGATTTTGTGACTTCACATTTCATTCTTCATAGATTTTACTCTTTAAGTGTTCTACCATGATTCAAATGGCAAACAGACTCCCACAAATCTCTTTTATCCTGTTACTTAGTCCCGTTCAGGAAGGTCTCACTTTTAAAGGTGCATGTTTTAATGTAATTGCATTGGTAATTAGATTTCAAATTAGGAACTGAGCTGGATAAGACATTCTGATCATAAAACAGATATTATAACTTAGAATCACTGGGATGTGTTAGCTATTTAGAGGGCTTTCCAAATTCTGATCACTTAGAGGATAAATTTTCATTTCATTATGAATAATAGGTATTTATCTCAATAATGAATGGATATATCTTTTCATCAGTTTTTCCCAGACATTTGTGATCTTTCACCAAAGTACATCTCAGCACTCTCTGTCCTTCAAAACTCCATATTTCCGTTCATCATATAAGCCCATTATCAGTTAAGTTAGGATATCAATATTTGTTTTCTTCTAATTTCTGAGATTTATTAATCCAATCTGAAAACACCTTAGCTGTGGACTTATGACTGAGAGTCTCTCATGAGGTTGCTAGAATGCTATTGTCTATAGTAGTCAAACAAGCCCTTCCTGGGATATGTGGAAATCTCTAAGCTAATGATCCTCGATGTTATCATGGAGCTCCAGCTCCGTGTTATTTAGAGACCTCCAATGCTACCTCTGCATTATCACAACGGATGCTCTGTCTCCGAATAATGTCTTAGTGGTTCAGATGAAACAGAGAAGGAGAGTCAAAGAAAAAGACAGCTGGCATCTTCTGGAGTGTTATACCTTTACCTTTGTTATTACACAGTTTAGAAATGAGTTGCTAAGGTCAAAGGTTACTTAAAGAAGGGCATTACATAGACCATGCCTATCAGGAGACAGAGATAGGCCATCATATAGACTGTCTGCCACATCTTCTGAATGGGTTATGCTCAATGTGGTCCCATGTTACTAAGTTGATGATTGTTTTTGAGTGAATGACTCTTAACCCATCTTCAATTCTGTCCTAACATGTAAAATTGCAAGTAAAATCAAAGATTTCGCATGACACAGACATTTTATGCACATGCATTAAATGGGTGAATAAATGCTAAAGTATCTAGTGATCCTTTATAAACTTGATTGAGTGGCAATAAGGAATACTATGGAAGAAGAATTCTTGTCCATTTAGTGTTGTCTATGAGTCATTCAGACTGAATAGGTTAATAAACATAGAGACATAGGGACCAGTTTACAAATTACTCCCAATATTGTGTTTTGTGCCATGGTCATGTAGAAAGCATCAAATAAGGAATCAAGAAAACCAAAGGTCTAAATATGGGTTTATCATTACAGGACTGGGAAACATTCCTTAACCTGCATGGACTTCACATGCTCTTGAGTCCTAAAATGAGTAAGAGGGAAGTTCTCTCCTGTCTGTGACATCACTTTTTTTTTTTTATTTTCTTTCAGTCGTTTTTTATCTGAGCCATTTGTCCACATACTAAAAGTACAGTGAAAGATCAGCTGCCTCAAAAACTTGTAGCTATTCAGTAACGAAACAAGAAAATCTCCAAACTTGAACAAGAATGTATTGCTTTGTTTCTGTGTTTCTGTAGTTCTGACAAAGCCAAGCATTGTTCTTCTTGGAGAACTGGGTGTGTTGTACATGTTTTAAATGTTTGCTGTTATTGCTGCCACTCAAAGGTCACAAAAGGTTTTCAAAATAAAAAAAAGTAACAATGATTCGGGTTTGCCAGAAAGAGTGAAAAAAACACCAAGAATTAGCAACTGAGTTTTCTGTGTTTTAGGAGGCAAATAATATTTGTGGAGCTTACTTATGAAGGGGAAAGTAGAATTTCAGTTCCCTAAAAGTCTAGAATTTGACTGTAAGGCATTTCTTTAACCAGTGTCAGCTATGAAACAATGGCAATAAGATGTATCTCTTGGTGTATTTGTAACAGTTTCTATTGAAGCCTACATATAGTCCCCTTGACATTTTGCTACATATTCTTGCACAAGTAAATATTATCTATCATCTTATTGTTGAAATGTTATTAGATAGGAATATAATAGAAGAGAACTGCTAACTGGATTCTCCTGTTACTCATCTGGCTTTGGTAGAGGGATCACAATGGATTCTCATGGAAATGACCTGAATGTGGGGAGGGGACATCAGTGGATTCTCCTGTGATTAACCTAGCAGTAGCAGAAGGATGCCAGTGTGATGCATGTAGCAAATCCATCCTGAGATTTGTGTCCTTGAAATATTTATCTCCAAACCTATTTTGGCTCATAGAAATGCTTCTCATTTTTGTTTTCCATGACCCAATATCTTAGTTCTAGCTACTATAACACACAAACACCATAGTCTGCTATAACAAGACCCAATTAAAAAATGTATTTTTTATTTTGGATGTTGAAAGTCCAAGATCAGGGTGCCAGCATGGCTAGACTCAGGTAAAGCTCTTCTTTTCTAATTTTAAAATGTACTTGTTTCTATGTGAATATATGTATACCTGTCTGGTTGTGTGTTACCTGCTTGTTTGTATATAGGGCCTACAGAAGCCAGAAGAAAGTGGGTCTGATTGCTTGGAATTAGAGTTATAGGTAGCTGTGTGCAGCATGTTGTGTGTGCTAAGAATCAGACCTACGTCCTCTGAAGAGCAGCAAGTACTTGTAATTACTGAGCTGTGTCTCTAGCCCAAGACTCTTTCTTTTTTTTTTTTCTTTTGTTTTTGTTTTTCGAGACAGGGTTTCTCTATGTAGCTTTGTGCCTTTCCTGGAACTCACTCTGTAGCCCAGGCTGGCCTCAAACTCACCGAGATCCTCCTGCCTCTGCCTCCCGAGTGCTGGGATTAAAGGTGTGCACCACCACTGCCCGGCGACTCTTCTTTCTCAAGTGTGTGCATAGAGGTGCAACTACTGTGTCTCCCCATGGCCGAAAGCAAGAAAGGGGATGTAAGCTCTCCCTCATTATCTTACAAGAATTTCAATCCCACCCTGAGAGCTCCCTCCCTGCAAAGGCTGTGTCTCCAAATGTGAACACTTCAGGGATTAGAGTTTGAACATATGCACTTTCAAAAACAAATCCATTCAGGGCCCAACATTCTGAGGAGGAGGCATCTTTAAAAATTCAAATTGCATGCTTCACAAAATATAAAAATACTTTTTGACTTTTAGCCACTCAGTTCCATTTTTGAAATGTATCAGGCTTACGTATGTTTAGGAAATGCGATAAAAGGAGATACTATATTTCTCACCACAAGAATAGTAAGAGAAGACATGATCCAGTGGCAGTGGTGGTTAGCTATTCCTTTTCTCTCAGAAATAGTAACACTCTGAGGGGACCTGAGGAAACCAGAGTACTTTGCTGTTGTTTTAAGCACAGATGATTGTCTGATACTTATAAACGTGAAAAGCAAATCAAGAGCATGGCTGTATGTTAAAGCTGCCTTTTTTTCCAAAAAGTAAGCATTTGCCATATCTCTCAGTGGAAAACTTATCCTGGGGTATTCTTAAAAGCTTCTGCTTTATCAAATAAACTTCCTTTTTGGATTTTTTTCTTTTTTGTACCACTGTAATGTTTCTTTGCAAATACTTATTTGGTAGACCAGTGGTTTTTAGGTTTTTGTTTTTTTTTTTTATTTTGTGGTGTGTGTGTGTGTGTGTCTGTGTACACATATCTGTGAAGACTTCAAGCTTCATATTACCACACAAGACTTTGAGCATAATAAAGGCTAATAAATTTTTACTTCAAACTATACATGGCCACAGCATACACTTGGGAGATAAGCAATTCAAAGCCATCTTTGGCTAGTGGTGAAATTGAGGCCAGTCTGGGTCCCCATCCCTGCTTCCTTCCTGTCACACTTATTCCCAAAGATCCTGTCAAATGCTCTCTAGCATTTCTGAATGCATTGTTATCCCCTGGCTCTTCTAGGGCCAGAATATACTTCAGGATTAAGTGTACTTTACTTGCCCATTTCAGTCAAAACTTAATTTGGTGTTTATAAACTATGAGCTCAGCTTTGGCTAAGTGCTAAAGAGCAGAGCATGGTGCAGGTCTGCCTGAAGTTCAACTGTTTTTCAGGAGACCTTAGGTGGCAGCATCGTTTTCTGAAGGCAGAAATATGATGAGGAGCCAGTGAACACACAGGAATCCTGCTTAGGGAATAATGGAAATAAATTATGCAAACTTGGTCTTGTCACTGAACACCAATGAGATGAAACTTGAAGCCCAGACATTAATTTTATTAAAATACCTTAATATTGGGGCTAGATATTTGACTCAGCATCTAAGAGTACTGGCTGCTCTTCTAGAGGACCTGAGCTTAATATTCTGTGTGTCCCTCCCTCTACCTCATTGTTATTATTATTTATTATTTAAAATAATTTTTAATTTAAATATATTTCGATCATATTCTTTTCCCCCAAGCCCTTCCAGATTCTCTCCCCCTCCCTACCCACCCAACTTTAAGTTCTTTCTCAACAAACAAATGCCAGTACAGTAGTACAGTATCAAAAAAAGAAAACAAATAAAACCACATTTAAAAAAAAGACCAACAAACTATAATCTAATAAAAGCACACAAAAAAGTGGACCAATTATATGCTGGTCAGCTGCAACTCCTCTGAACATGAGACCTGTCCTAGATGGGTTGCCATACCCAGTATTACTCTATGGATTGTGTATTATTGTGCACAGTACATGGCAGTTGACAACTGTCTGCTACTCTAGTATCTGGTGTTCCAGCATCACCTTCTCATGTCCTGGTGCACAGACACGCATGCAGGCAAACATCCATGCGCATGCAGTGTAAAACAAAATTAAGGTACTTTCTATGGGAAAGAATGCGAAAAATACATATTTTACATTTATAGAGAAATTAAAAATCACACCGAACACAATTTAAAGTTTGTATAACTGAATAGACACTTCAGTCCTTATAAGATGTCAGATGATTCAAAGAGTAGTCTGTCCCTGTGGGAACGTTGAGTAGACAGTGTACAGATTTCCCTGACAGGTTAAGGAATGTATGTTAGCACTGAGTCATGTACAAAGCCAGAGGGCACTGGGAGCTTCCTCAGTGGACGTGGAAGAACTCCTCTGTGCATTAGTGACCACCTTGTTTCTGTGACCAAACACGTGGCAAGGAGCAATTTAAGGGAGAGAAAAACTTTATTTTTCCCCTGTTTTACAGGGAATAGTGAGGATGGTATTTCTTTTTCCTTCTTTCTTTCTTTTTTTTTTTTTTAAGATTTGTTTATTATGTAGACAGTGTTCTGCCTGCATGCCAAATCTCATTGTAGATGGTTGTGAGCCACCTTGTGGTTGCTAGGAATTGAACTCAGGACCTCTGGAAGAACAAGCAGTGCTCTTAACCATTGAGCCAACTCTCCAGCCCAAGGGTGGCATTTCACAATTTCACATGACAAGAAAGACATGGCATCGGACAGAAAACACAAGGCTGCCTTTACATCAGATCCAGTCAGGAAGCAGAGAGGGATGAATCCTTGTACTCAGCCTTTTCTTTTAGTTGTGATTATTATCCTTATTATTTTGAGCAGTCCGACAATCCAGTCTGTGCAACAGTGTTACCCACATTGAGGATGGGTTTTCCCACTTCATTTGATCTAGTGGAGAATTTGTGTCCAAGGTAATTCCAGAGCCTGTCCATTGACAGTATAAACCATCACAGTGCCCAACTCTGGTGCTGCTGCTGCTGCTGCTGCAAACCAGAGCCTTGGACATAATACAGTAAGTTCTGGGGTACCCTGCAAAGCTACCATTGGCATGTGGTAGAAGAAATCAGAAGAGTTCCCTCTGCTATTTGTATTTCTCCAGTACATCCTGGCTTACAGTTCTGGGCAACTTGGATGTGGGAACTCTGCATCAAGCCTAGAGAGTAAAGCTCTAAGAAAATCCCTCATATGATATCATAGGATGGACATGTGACATTAGGAATAAGGACTTTTACTGCTTTAACTCTTGGATCCCTATGAGAGGCAAATGCAGGCCTGTTGCTGCAGTAGCATGAGCACCCTAGCTGGTTGCACACACACACACACACACACACACACACACACACACACACACACACACGAGGAAATGCAAATTACTAATACATAGAATGAAAGGTTGGTTCTGAGGCTATAGCTCAGTTGGTGGACCACATGCACAGCATGGGAAGACTCCAATCTTAGACCATTCACATTATAAACTTGCTGTGGTGGCTCATAGGTCTAGAATGCTAGCGCTTGTGAGGTAGGGGCTAACAGATCAGAAGTTCAAGTTCATTTCATCATTAGGTGCAAAAGAGTTTGTGGTGCCTGAGCTACGTGAGGTTTTGTCGGACACACACATGCATACATACACATGCACCACAAATCAATAAATAAAAAGATTATCACTTGGGGAAGACATTTAAAGGGTGGCAGAGAATACACCTCTACGACAGACAGAGCAGTTGCCTAGCAGGCACAAACCTCTAGATTTGCCCCTGGCACTAAAAGACAGAAAAAAAAAAAAACAAAAAAAAAAACAAAAAAAACAAGGATATTAGTAAAATACTAAACACACTACAAACCATGCACATACATTTAATGAACTGAATTAATACCTTGATTAACACTGATGTTCAACCGCTGTGTAATAGATAACAATAAGTGCTGTGGAGAAATTCAAACTCTTGTGCAGCGCGAGTGGGAAGGTGAATTAGTACAGATACTTTAGAGAACATGCTGGCACCTCTCTAATGGTGCAGTGTGAGAATCACATGATTCAGCAACTCCACCTCTGCATTAGAGAAATGAAAGCATATGTCACTCAAGAATGTGTATGTGAGTGCTCTCAACAGCATTACTAATACAGCACTAAGCACAACTTCCCCCAGGGGAGAAAGGACAGTTTAACGTTTGAAAATCACTTACTCATCAATCATCCTGTGAACACCGAAAAGCAGAAGACAAAAAGATAACACCAAAAAAAAAAAAAATGAAAAAAAAAATGTGTTGGACAAAGGTCAAATCTTATTCATAGCAGAAATTCTGTGTGGATTAGATATAGAAATACATGCCCCAGATTTGATAGATACCAGCAATAAATAAATAAATAATCTAAAATATACCCATATGTAAATAAACTTTAGAAATAAATAAGACAAAACAATCCCTACAACTAATACCATACCAAATAGTCAGGAGAATGAAGGCTTCCTTCTAACACCGGGAATCAAGAAACCATGCTTCACTGTTGCTATCGACAGTGTTTTAAAAGGTCCACACATATGATAAGGCAAGGAAAGTCAGAGTCTTAGTGGACTAGGAAAGACCACAGAAAACTTCTCTTTGCAGATGACATGTTTATGGGTTGCAAGTATGAAATTCACTTCTGTGTAGCGGCAGTGAACAGCCAAAATCATAAAAGAATACTAATAGCTCTAAGAAATGGAGTATGATGATACAATATTTGATGGAGTTACCTACATAAGGTGCAAACTACAAAAGGCTAATGCTTCATCCCAGGGATGCAAGGATGGTTCAACATATGGAAATCAGTCAATGTAATACACCATATAAACAAACTGAAAGAAAAAAACCACATGATCATCTCCCTAGATGCTGAAAAAGCCTTTGACAAAATCCAACACCCCTTCATGATAAAGGTCTTAGAAAGAATAGGAATACAAGGAACATTTCTAAACATAATAAAAGCAATTTATAGCAAACCAACAGCAAACATCAAATTAAATGGAGAGAAACTCAAAGCGATACCACTAAATTCAGGAACAAGACAAGGCTGTCCACTCTCCCCATATTTATTCAATATAGTACTAGAAGTTCTAGCTAGAGCAATAAGACAACAAAAGGAGATCAAAGGGATACAAATTGGCAAGGAAGAAGTCAAACTTTCACTATTTGCAGATGATATGATAGTATACATAAGTGACCCCAAAAACTCTACCAGGGAACTTCTACAGCTGATAAACTCCTTCAGTAAAGTGGCAGGATACAAGATCAACTCAAAAAAATCAGTAGCCCTCCTATACACAAATGATAAAAGGGCTGAGAAAGAAGTCAGAGAAACATCACCCTTTACAATAGCCACAAATAATATAAAATACCTTGGGATAACACTAACTAAACAAGTGAAAGACCTTTTTGATAAGAACTTTAAATCTCTAAAGAAAGAAATTGAAGAAGATATCAGAAAATGGAAGGATCTCCCATGCTCATGGATAGGTAGGATTAACATAGTAAAAATGGCAATCTTACCAAAAGCAATCTACAGATTCAATGCAATCCCCATCAAAATCCCAACACAATTCTTCACAGACTTGGAAAGAAAAATACTCAACTTTATATGGAAAAACAAAAGACCCAGGATAGCTAAAAGAATCCTATACGATAAAGCAACCCTTGGAGGCATCACCATCCCGGACCTCAAACTCTACTATAGAGCTATAGTAATAAAAACAGCTTGGTACTGGTATAAAAACCGACATACGGACCAATGGAATCGAATTGAAGACCCTGACATTAATCCATGCACATATGAACACCTGGTTTTTGACAAAGGAGCCAAAACTATACAATGGAACAAAGAAAGTATCTTCAACAAATGGTGCTGGCATAACTGGATGTCAATATGTAAAAGATTACAAATAGATCCATATCTGTCACCATGCACAAAACTCAAGTCCAAGTGGATCAAAGACCTAAACATAAATCCAGTTACACTAAACTTAATAGAAAAGAAGATAGGAAGCACTCTTGAACGCATTGGCACTGGAGACCATTTCCTAAATAAAACACCGACAGCACAGACCCTGAGCACAACCATTAATAAATGGGACCTCTCAAAACTGAGAAGCTTTTGCAGGGCAAAAGACACAGTCAATAAGACAAAAAGACACCCAACAGATTGGGAAAAGATCTTCACCAACCCCACATCTGACAGAGGATTGATCTCCACAATATATAAAGAACTCAAGAAACTAGACATCAGCCGGGCGTTGGTGGCGCACGCCTTTAATCCCAGCACTCGGGAGGCAGAGCCAGGCGGATCTCTGTGAGTTCGAGGCCAGCCTGGGCTACCAAGTGAGCTCCAGGAAAGGCGCAAAGCTACACAGAGAAACCCTGTCTCGAAAACCCCAAAAAAAAAAAAAAAAAAAAAAAAAAAAAAAAAAAAAAAAAAGAAACTAGACATCAAAGCACTGAACAGTCCAATTAAAAAATGGGCTAAAGAGCTAAACAGAGAATTCACAAAACAAGAACTACAAATGGCTGAAAGACATTTAAAGAAATGCTCAACATCCTTAATCATCAGAGAAATGCAAATCAAAATGACTCTGAGATACCACCTTACACCTGTCAGAATGGCTATGATCAAAAACACCAATGACAACCAATGTTGGAGAGGATGTGGAGCAAAGGGAACACTCCTCCACTGTTGGTGGGAATGTAAACTTGTACAACCACTGTGGAAATCAGTATGGCGGTTTCTCAGAAAATTAGGAATCGAACTACCTCAAGACCCAGCCATCCCACTCTTGGGCATATACCCAAAGAATGCTGATACATACCATAAAGATACATGCTCAGCTATGTTCATAGCAGCACTATTTGTAATAGCCAGAACCTGGAAACAACCTAGATGCCCATCAACGGAAGAATGGATGAAAAAAATGTGGTACATATACACAATGGAGTACTACTCAGCAGAGAAAAACAATGAAAGCATGAAATTTGCAGGCAAATGGATGGAACTAGAAAAAATCATCCTGAGTGAGGTAACCCAAACACAGAAAGACAGTCATGGTATGTACTCACTCATAAGTGGATTCTAGATATAAAATAAACAACAATCAGACCACAGCCCATAGAACCATGGAGGCTATATATATAGCATGGAGGTCCCTAGGACGACGGTGGCATATAATAAATTTCAGTTTTACTCAATTATTGAAAAAAAATAGCCAAATAAATGGAAACACATGAACTATGAACCAAAGGCTGAGGGGCTCCCAGCTGGATCAGGCCCTCTGAATAGGTGAGACAGTTGATTGGCTTGATCAGTTTGGGAGGCATCTAGGCAGTGGGACCAAGTCCTGTGCTCATTCCATGAGTTGGCTGTTTGAATCCAGGAACTTATGCAGGGACACTTGGCTTAGTCTGGGAGGAAGGGACTGGACCTCCCTGGACTGAGTCTACCAAGTTGATCACAGTCCTCGGGGGAGGACTTGTCCTGGAGGAGGTGGGAATGGAGGGTGGGCTGGGGGTAAGGGGAGGGCGTGGGAGGGGGAAGAATAGGGGAACCCATGGCTGATATGTAGAACTGAATGGTATTGTAAAATAAAAAATATATATCACAAAAAAAGTCTAATGCAGCAAATTAAGGAATGCCTAAATAAACAGAATGTTATATTGTATTCAATTATTAGAATATTTGGTATAGTTTACATGTAAGTTATCCCTAAGATATTGTAAAATCCATTATCATTTATATCTAACTACTAACAGAATTTTTTTTTTGAATTTTGGGGAAACCTACTCTATATTTTACATGGAACAAAGTGGAATCAGAAGAAGCAAAATCATTTGAAAAATAAAACCAATTTATAAAGTCTCAAGCCTTACAACAAAACTATAGCAACTGACAGTGATATCTCCAAATTTGTTTTTTTTTTAAATATTTATTTTATTATGTATACAATGTTCTCTGCCTGCATGTATGACTGCAGGCCAGAAGAGGGCGCCAGATCTCATTACAGACAGTTGTAAGCCACCATGTGGTTGTTGGGAATTGAACTCAGGACCTCTGGAGGAGCAGTCAGTGCTCTTAACCTCTGAGCCATCTCTCCAGCCTTGATATCTCCAAACTTGTAAAGATGTAATGTGAGTCCAGACCTAAAGAGAATCTTCACAGGCACACGGGAATGTTTAAGAACAAACTTGGCAATGAGCCATGCAGGAAGAACTGGATTTTCAGTTATAAAACCTAATCCAATAACAATGCTAACTATGCTTCAGAGCATATAAAATGTGCACTCAAATATGAAAATATAAACCCTTAAAAGAAGCTATAGAGTTATTTCATGACCGATTAAGCATTGCTTCATGGAAGATCAAACCATAACTTATGTAACAAGCAAATAAACAAACAAACAAAAACAATTTCAACTTCACCAGAAGTTTAAACAAAAAACAATAAGCAAAAACAAGACTCTAATTAACATTGTTAAAGTAATAATAGGACATGGTGTGCAGTAGGAAAAAAACATTTCCATATTGTTTGCTGAACCCCCATAAATTATATTTATAATAAGCTCACCAGTCTCAAAGATAAGAAAACTCAAAGATAAGAAAAAAAAATCCTAATTCCCATTGTGCATATGGTGGTCTGTCTACTATATTGTTCTTAGAGTGTAAAGAGAAGCATCAGTCATGGGAGTTTTGGAATGTTTGAAAGGACCTTTATGGGGCTAGGATGTTCAACTGGTAAAGCGATTATTAATTATTAAAATTTTAAAAAAAAGCCCTGAGTTCACTCCCCATCATTAAGTAGAACAAGATGGTGCATGTGTCCTGTCTGTACCTCCATACTCAGGACGTGGAGACACGAGACAAGAGGATCAGGAGTTTAAGTACTACACTGCATGGCAAGGTTGAGTCCAGATCGGCCTGCAAAAGACTGTCTCTAAAATAAAATAAAATAAGGTATATAATAATGGTCCTTTGCATTGACCATAATATTTGATGCTGGTAACAGAACTTTAAACATAATATTATATATATATATATATATATATATATATATTTTCACTTTAAAAACCTAAAATCTAGTCTTAAGCTAACTAATTTTTTCCCAATGTGTCTTAATTAAATATGGATCCACAAACTAATGGTTTCACACATAAACATGAACATACACATGTGCCCCTACCCACACATACACACACGACCACACACACACACACACACACACACACACACACACACACACACACACACACACATTACAAACGGTCATCCTACCAAATTGACAAAAACCACAGAGGATACAATACAGAATTACAATACAATACTCTCAAGCAGCGACTTGTCTCTTATAGTCCATAATGAATGCACAATTTTTAATTAGTTGTTATATTTCTTTGTTCGTTGTGTATCCTACTCAGCCACATTTAGTTTGATTCTGACCTCTGTTGACTTGCTAGCTTGCTATCCTAAAACCATTTGGAGACTTGATTACTGGGGGAATGGGGAGGAAAACAAAAACATCAATGTTTAATTGGGAAAAAAACATGAATATTACAAATAGTCTACCTTTGTGGCTAATTCCAGGACACTATGACTCATATTTTTAGAAATATGTGTTTTTCTGTTAGTGATTTACATAGTTACTGGCTCCTACATGTGCCATTCATTATACACCAAGAATTCATTTTTTGTTTATAAGGAACTCATAATATTTGGAGAGTCAGGAGCAAGTGATGATTAGGCAGATGGAAGGGCATCCAAGTCTTTTTTAAAGTGTACATGTGTGTATGCATGTGCATGTGTGTGTCCGTGTATGTGCACACACTAGAATACAGCAGCTCACAGAGGCCAGAAGAATTAGATCCCCCTAGAACTGGAGTTACAGGCAGTTGGTTGCAAATGTCCCAGCATGGGTGCTGGGCATTGAATTTGAATCCCGTATAGGAATAATGCTATTCTCTTAACTGCTGAGGCATCTCCATCCAGCCTGCCCACGGTAACCAAATCTTGGTGGGGAAGGGTCCAGAGTGTCTTGTCAGATGCATGGTGTGTACACCTGAATAAACAAGCTGAGAGAGTTGGTAGAGTGAAGAAGTTGGGGAAAGAGTGGGGATTTTTACATGTCCACTTTCTCTGAAAAAGAAAGGCTCAGTAGGAGTCTTTGCTCTCCTACATCTGTCATGTTGAAAACTCAAAAGGCAGAGGAGCTGACTTCAGTGCTGAATGAAAAGGGCTGGTGCAGTTTATGTTTCTAATGACTGTTGGCTCAGAGCGATGAGCATCCTAGGACAGAAGACAGCAAAGCTTGCTATCCGAGCTCTGCTTTGGGAACTAGCCCAGTTTCTTTCTCAGACACTTGGTCCCCTGGGCATCCCATGTTTTTTCCTAATGTTCAGAGAAGACTCGCTAATGTCTTAGAAATTCCCACATGATTATTTTTCAATGCTCTTTACATTTTAGTCCTTTTATCTCTTATTCCATTTTTACTCTTTTTCCCAACTGCATAGCAAAACAAAACAAAAGGCTTCTCCAGCTCTTCTTTGAAAACCGGTTTTCCTCTCCTGAGATGTACCTCTGTGTGTGACTTTTCCCTGTTGTAAAAGCTCTCTGGGTCGACTCATCTCCTTCTTTTCCTCTCTACTTCTTTTTACTTGTGTGTGTTTTCTCTTCTCTTTTTACCTATCACCCTCTGAACTGCAAGTGGGGTGGCAAGATGCAGGCTCTGTTACTTCTGGCTTGATTGCAGATTCCGACCAGCTGCCTGTTCGAATGTGCCGAGTGACTCACCTTCTGTGTTTTAATTCTTATTTTGGAAAGACAAATGACAGGAGCGCATTTTCTTGAGGTTTTCCCTCGGGCAAAAAAAAAAAAAAGCACAACTCGATTCTTTGTTTATGAAAAAGAAGACAGTCAGACAACAATATTTTATTTTTGTGCCTGCCAACAGATGTCTGCCTCTCTATGGCACACTGTGCCGCCAAGAGGCTGAGAAAGCCTTGGGAAACTCGTCTAAAGAAACTGGCCTTGAACTTGTTGAAATGCAGCTGTGGTCATTTGGCACTCTGAGTTAGCCATTGGTTTCAGATGGGAAACTGAAATCTGATACCAACAATTTAGAAAGGATCTCAGTATACATGCTGCACACTATTTTTTTTTTCAAATATTAAAAAAATGTTTTTTAGAGAAAACCTTAATGCCATTTCTGAAATATTAAAAATATTTTATTAGTGAACAAAAAGTAGGACACAAAAATAGAGAAGCTTAGATAAGGATACAGCTGGATGCTTTTATAATGTGTTTATATTTTTGATGACTTATCACATGCACAAGAAAGATTATATAATGGTATCAAAGTAAATATTCATGTCTGTGAGGAGAAACTTACAAAGTAGAATTTTCTCCAGTCTTGGAAGTTCCTTCTGTCCTTCCTGACCTCCAGGGCCTCCTGCTTCAGCGCCCTTTCCCTCCCTACGATGACCACTGACAAGCAGCGTTATGTTATTTTTTATTGCTTGTCTATGGCTGCTCGCTTTTGGAAATGATTTTGGCAGCTATGAAGACAGCCCATCACAGTATGTGTTTTAGCTGCTCACATTTTTAAGATTTAAAACATGGATCCTAATCTAAGTATCTTTATGTGCCTTACTTCTCTTTGACACTTCCTCCCCTATCTTAGCTGAGACAACCCAAGGGAACCTCGAGAAGCTAAAGTTTCTGTCAATGTGGGGAATTTCATGAGAGGAGTCCTGGCCATGTTGAATGGCAGTGGCTCATTATATGGGAATTCACTGCCCATAGTATGCAATGCTGTCGGGCTATGTGACCTTGGAAGATGTCAAGAATGCATCTCAAGCCAACACCGGGAATGACTGTTTTCCTCCACCATATGACTCTAATTTCCATCCTTTGTGCAATCACTTACAGGGGTATTTCTCTCATATGTTCATGTTTGCTTCAGTCAGATCTCTGTCAGTTTATCGAGTATATTTATCAGTACTATCATCACCATTGTTCTTTCTCCATGCTCTCTCTACTCTAAAGTGGCTTCCTGTTATAAATCTCCTATGGAATTAAATACAGGATGGAGGCAAGACCTTAAAAGAATATCCTAAAAGAATATGGCTTAGAGTCATGGTACACATATGTCTCTGAGCCTTTGTTCCAGATCCTTTCAGACCCAGTGACCTACTGAACTAGTGGACTGTTCTTTCCATTCATGTTTTTATACTTGTTTATTGAAATTCTACTTCTTAAAACCCCAAACAAATACTATCTCTTGTTTTTTTCAGGAAACTTTCCTAAGTTAGTTAGCATGAAAACTTTCATTTATGTAACACTTTTTTTTTGTACATAGTACCTTATTTGTGGTACTTGTACAAAAATGGCAGTTATTAAAGACAAGATTGTCTCCTACACAGTAAAAGTATGGGTTAAAGTCACATAAACTGAAATTAGTGACATGTAAGTCACTATGTACCTGCTACTTAGCATTACGTTGGTGGTTTTTGTACTACTGAATGAGTTAGCTTTGCAAACTTTGTTTTGTTATGTAAAATGCCATGCGTGATAGAGCTTTAAGAACATGGTCTGTATCTTTTCTGAAGGTTGTCTGGTGAAAATAAAGGTATTTCATAGATATAATTAAGAAATTCCATATAAAGCTGACATCACTGTTAGACTGTCCTAATATCTCCACAACAAAGCTGCATGCTGCCTATTGTAACAGAATCATTATGTATTTTTACTTTCTAAGTTGCAGTTAATGGTGATGAACTCGTATTTTATTTATTTATTTTTTTTTGTTATTTGTTCATCTGCTGGTGTTTTGAGACAGGAATCACCTTAAATGTGTGCTTTTCCTGTGTCTGCTACTGAGTGCTAGGATTTCAGACATATGCTTCCACAACTTGCGTGTATTTATCTGTATTTAGAGTTTGAGCCATCTACTTGTGATATACTGTACATCCAACTTAAGAACTAAATATGTCAGAATTTTAAGATAATATTATTAATTTCTTTATGCAATCATATTGTTAAATATTCTTGGATAGATATAAAATGCTATTTGCCAGTTTTCAGCTTTGACACACAGCATTTTCTTGTAAAACAATTCCTTTAAGGAATTTACATCTGGTCCAAACTCCTCTTCATACTTGTGCCATGAGTGGGCTTTTTAAGTTCTATTAGATGATCTTACTGTAAGAAAAATTAGGGGAAATAGGAACCCATCACTTAGGTTGTGAGACCCTTCTTTGTGTTGAATGGGAGAACAGAGTCCTGAGTACATGGTGAATTCTCTGTAGTTAGAGGTGACATTTGAATGAGCATCTTATAACATTTTGTGGGCGATTTTCAGCTCTGTGTCCTGCAGCAAGGTATAGCTGCACAAACTTTCAAATTATACCATATGAGAGTTGCAAATGAGATTGAAACAAGCTTGTTTTTGTTTATATTGTTTTAGTCTCAAATAAAATAATGACATTTACAAAGACAGGTAAACTTTATTATTTATGTTTACTTGAGGAATCACCAAAGAGTGACTATTTACTATTAGGTGATCAGCAGCTTGCTGTTGAAGGATTATTTGTCATTTCATGAAGGTCCTCTGTTTGTCCCACTGGATCTGTAGTTATCCTTCTGTGAGTACTCATAATTATATTTTCTTCTAGAGTATACAAAATGAACCCTCCAAAAGAGAGATATATAAATATTATCAAATTTGTGAATATCAAAGACCAAGCAATTCTTACTAATTGTGCTTAATATAAATAAGCTATCAGTGATTTCCATGTCTTATGCTGGTATTGATCTTCTCACCCATGCTCTGAAATGAGAATAAAATAAAGCTTTTGCTATTGCGCACTCAGCAATATGCCCAGAATTTTTTCTCATTAGATAATCATTTCTAAGTTTTTATCCATTTTCAGCAAAATATGAGAATTTCTTCCTTTGTGTATTTTTTTCTTTGAACTCTTTTTTATGTTATTTTCCATCCACTGACCCCAGAGGCAAGAAATATTTCTACTGTATTTGCCCCCAATAAATATTTTCAGTATTTTGTTTTTTGATAAATCAAAGACCCCATTTGTTTCCTTTGGGTAAAATTTATTCTTACATTGTCACACAAAACCCTCCAAAAGGTATATGTTATTGTGTTCCCCTATGATGTTTCCATATGTACATGTTATATAATAATTTAAAACAGAGTAGACAAATATCTCTTCTCAGGTGTCTGTCTTTACGATGAGAACATTTAAAATATTTTTGAATTTTACATATGTAATTGCTATCTAGGGTCACTAGACTGTGCACACTTAGACTATCCTTACTCTGTGTCCCTTCACCCACTCTACTTTATAGTCCCCAGCCTCTGATAACCCCATCTGACCTTCAACTTCTATCACATCAACTTTTTTAGATTCTGCATGTGAGTGACATCATATGGTAGTTGTCTTTCTGTGTCTCCCCTCACCTCAAAATAATATATTCCAATTCCATCTGTGTAAGACGAATCTTAAAAGGTCTTAATAATGAAAACAAACTGGGAGCCAGGTATTGGGGTGAACACTGAAAGATCAGAGAAGCAGAACCAGCCACAGCCAACCTCACCTCGCCAACTTCTCAGCCAATCTTGTTTCCTCAAACTGGAAGCCTCTGAGTCCTCATCTGAATGGATCTCAATTGAACTGCTGCTAAAAGCCTCAAAGCTTAAAAAGACTCTAGTTTCTGGTCCTCACACCTTATATACCTTTCTGCTTCCTGCCATCACTTCCTGGGATTAAAGGCATGTGTCTTTCCCAAGAAAGACATGAGATCTCAAGTCCTGGGATAAAAGGTGTGTGCCACCATGCCTGACTTCTATGTCTATCTAGTGGTTGTTCTGTTCTCTGACCCTAGATAAATTTATTAGGGTGCACAATATATTGGAGGACACAATATCACCACACATCTTGGTTGTTACTCAGACCAGGGTGTCATTCTTTTCCACAGATGAATACTGTTCCATTATTCATATGTGCAGCATTTTCTTTATCCATTCATCAAGTGATACATACTAATGGATGTAGAGTCCATAGTGATGAACTCTGTAGTGTCTTCAATGATGGTTGCATTAATTTACACTCCTACCAGCTGTGTTCATGGATTCCTAGATCCTTACCAACATGTGTTAATTTTCATCTTTATGGTAGTGGCCATCCTCATTAGAGTGAGGAGTTATTTCCTCATGGTTCTATTACAGTCCCTCTGTTCCTTACAGCAATAGAATGCTTCTGTTATGTGTGCAGCTACCAAGGCAGGAAGGCTGTCAGCCCCCTTCCTGCTCTCTGAATTCTCCCCACATGGTTCTTGCCTCCACTGTTTCTCTTTAGACCTTTTAATATAGCAGCCCATAATACTCACAATAGAGTCAATTAAGACACTTCACAAAAGAAGATGCTTCTCACAAAAGAGGATAATAGAGCAGTGGCTCGGACAGTATGTTCTTAACCATGATGAGAATGCTTCCTCCCTAGAACTATTCATGATAAAAAATCATTGAATAATTCTACTGAATAGTAACATAGTCCCTGCCACTAATCTCTCCTGTTGTTCCTGCAAAGAAAATAGCCTCCTTAGGGAGCAGGAGAATGTCTGTAATTGTCCTCTCACAGACTTCTCAGTTGGCTGTTCTCAGAACACTGCTGTCACTTCCATATGACCATGAAATTACTATATTTCAAAAGGTTTTATAGGGAAAAAATTACTGCATAAGTGACACTTGTCACCTGAAACCCCAAAGGTGTTTTTCTCATGAATACAGTCACATTTGAGGACCATTTTGCAAACACAAGTTCTTACAGTTGAAACCTTTACCAAACAAGGAGTAGAAGATTTATGTAGTCTGTGAATAGTTTCAGATGTTTTGTTCCCTTCCTGTCCCACTACCTGGTGATCTCCTTTGCTTCCCATGTGTGCTCACTGTCCTTTGCTACCTGCCAACATTACAGCAGACTCATCCATTTATACCATCACACTACCCGATGGTTTCATGGGTCAACATGTCAGGCATGACTCAATGGCGTCTTCTTTGAATCTGGGAAAGTGATGAACTAATAATGTCAGAGCCAGAGAGTCATCTGAGGCTGGACAAGGGTTTTCTTTCAAGCTCATTCAGCTCTCCATGGTTCTAGAACTGATTGATGATAACCACTCTGTTGAGCCCTGTTTCCTTTCAAATAAATCATGGATTTTTTAAAATGGGTTTGGGACTGTAGGGAGAATATTTAAATTATAAGTATAGTTGGAGAGTTTCTCTCCAGCTCCCGCCAAGCCCCGCAGTCTTGCAGCCCACTTGTAAAATAAACACACAGACTCATATTATTTAAACTGTTTGGACTAATGGATCAGGCTTCTAGCTATCTAGTTCTTACCTCTTAAATTAACCCATTTCTATAAATCTATACCTTGCCAAATGGCTCATGGCTTACCAGTATCTTACATGTCGGTACTCGTGACGGTGGCTGACAGCATCTCCTGACTCAGCATTCCTGTTCCCAGAATTCTCTTCTCTGCTTGTCCTGCCCATACTTCCTGCTTGGCTACTGGCCAATCATCATTTTATTTATACAGAGCAATATCCACGGCATATAAGCATAATGAGAGCTAAATTATTTTTAGTTTTTTTTAATTTCTACAATTTTGCAATACTCAAGACTACACACAAAGAATAAGACCACAGAGGCTGATAAACTACTAAATATGCATATTTGGAGGTCTTCTTTTGACTCCATATTCTGAAAGAGCCTCACCATGTATCTCAGGATGCCTTCAAATTCAGGTCCCCCCCCCACTTCAACCTGCAAAATGCTGAGATTAGAGTCAGGACCTACAATACTAGCATAATACCAGAGCATTTTGTACTCAATTATTCATATAAAACATCAAGCTCATGGTAAATTTAGTATGGGAATTTAACAGAATAACACAATGACAATATTCTTGTTATACTGACACATATTTTCTAGTCAGCAAGTTTTTTAAAACTTTTTTTTATGCACAGTGGTCACTGCACAAGTAACATAGGAAAATTAATGTCATCCTAATCGTACTGAATTCTTAATAATGAGTCTGAAATATTGGGCTGGAAGAAGAAAAATCCTGTAATATGCTTGTCTCATTACAAAGCCATACATGCTTAGTTTTGTTGGTACATCCAAGACATTAGTAAATCACGTGACCAATGGTTATCACATAGAATTATTTTCTTTTCTTTTGGATAATTAAAATAAATGGTTGACAGGAGAATCTCTAGTTAGTAACAAACAAGCAACTGACTAATATTTCATGAACTTTGTATGTCATTTTCTAAATAATTGTTGGCTGTGAAAATGGTGATTGTTTTTCCTCCATAGAAAATGATATCTGCCCTTCTTCCCCATTTCTTCTCTAATCATGATGATGAACCATGCAAAAATTATATCACATTATAAATGTATAACTTAGTTTAGTACTATTCATAAATACCCATACTTAAAAATGTTTGGGTGAAAGAATTTTTATGTGACCTGTTCTTCCTTCCTTCTTTTTTTCTTTCCTTCTTTTCTTTCCTTCTTTTCTTTCTTTCTTTCTTTCTTTCTTTCTTTCTTTCTTTCTTTCTTTCTTTCTTTCTTTCTTTCTTTCTTTCTTCCTTTCTTTCTTTCTTTCTTTCTCTCTTTTTCTCTCTCTTTCTTTCTTTTGTTCATTCGTTCTTTGTTTTTTAGTTTTTGAAATTAAAGTGTCATTATATTATTCCTCCCTCCAAATATTCCCATGTAACCCTCAACCACCTCTATTAAATTCATGACCTCTTTTCCTATTTGTATTTCTCAATACAGGAAAACATCCTGTCAGTCTACATAATGCTCATTTTATGTATGTGATTCCAGGACTGACCACTTGGTACCGGATAATCAGTTGGAAGTCTTCTTTGGAGAGTACTGTTCCTCCTGCTCTCAGTTTCCCTTAGCTTCTGTAGTTCTTTGTTGAGGTTTAGAGCCTCCTGATCATTCTCCTTCCATATTAGCAGGTCAATTGGTAAAGTCTTTTTATTTTTAATTAGAGTATTTATTTTTTTCAGAGTTTCATGCATGAATACAATGTATTTACATTATTTTACTCCGTTATCTCCTGATCCAACACCTTCAATGTCACACAGGACCTTCTATTATTTCTTTATTATTTTTATATAATATATAAAACTATTTAATATTGTTCACATATATGTACACAGAGGGATCACCACTTGGGTGGAAACTGACTTTCTGTCCCTCAACAGAAATTGAATGCCTGTAGAGGGGCCTTCTTGACTGATGTAGTCATTATTTGAGTCTCATTTAGGCAACCACATTGTTGAGATATTATGGATGTAGCTTACCTTTCAAAGGTAGAAGGCACTATCTAGCAGAGAGCATCTTAGGTATCTGACTCAAAATCTTTCCACTCCCACATCTTTGTAGTTCCCTGAGCATTAGGTGTAGTGGTTTTATTGTACATGTACAAATTGAGGCTGAGCATACCATGGCCAATTACTCTCTGACTTTTTCCTAGTGTGAATTCCCAGAGTAAACTCTGGCATGAAAAGGAGCTTCTTTGATGAGGTGTGAAAGCTAAACTCAGATCGACTGGTTTCTGCAGGCACTTTGGTGTCTTCTGAGGAAACTGAGCATGACATGTTCTCAGCCTTGGAACCAGCACATTTAGACAAATTACTCCCATGCTACTTAGAATGTTCTAGAGCCTAAATAAGTACTATCACTTGCTGATCTGGCAGATAAAATTGAGTAGTTTCTTACTTTTGTTCTGGAGTCTGTGGTCATGACTAAATTATAATTTATGCTTTTATTTATAGCTTATTATTTTGAAATAAATTCATAGAAATAATAACACACATAAGTCATGAAGATATGTGTACATATGTGTATGTCTGTGTTTGTATGTACATATATATTCCCCCAAAACCTAGTATCTCAAAAATAAACACCAAATGAACTCATGACTAGCATTCAAACTCAGTGTTGACCTCCACATTTATCTTAAATTCTTTTAAAGGATTGATGTATTACTGATAATTTATTTTTATTCAGAGCAACACTGACTTCAATAAATTTAAATAGGAAATAGGCAATGTTAATTTTTATTGATCATTTATGCATCTTATTTACCCATGCACCATTGCAGTAACAAGCATCAAATAGTGATGACAGGAGAAGAAATGTATTTTCATGTCCCTGTGTTTATATTTTTCTTAGCATTTATTCAATGATTTATTTAGGAAGATAACCTCAAAGAAATTTACACAAAAAAAGAGTCTAGAAATGTAATTTACAATGTCCATTATTTCTGCCAACTTTAGTAATAACTACTGATGAGCCACACACTTGAGATATACAGGCTAGCCGGCATATGCGTATCCAATTAGTCTGTTTCTTCTTTGAACCAATGGTGCTCTTTTATTTGTAACTTTAATGGCTTAATTTTGCTGCTATTACAGTTTGAAATGAGCTTAGTCAAAATAGCCTCTGACACCTAAAGATACCAGGTTTCGTTTCCACAGAATTTATTTTCAAAGTTCTTTATTATCTCAAGTTACAGCATGGCAAGAAGACAGCTCATTTGCATATTATAAACTTTCAAAATGTGTGCCGTTTTGATAGCTTGTAATTTACTAGAATGGGGATATAAAGAAATTTGATGGTTGCTAAGGTGCTTTTTGTTTCCAAACAGAAACTGGCAATTCATCAATGAGCATGTTTGTTTCAGAGAAATATCCTTCACGGTGACCATGCCTGTTGGGTAGGTGCCCGGATGACAACATCAATTAATTTAATGTTCACTCATTTGCTCATTATAGAGACCACAAACATGACCCTGTATTGTATAGTAAGGATATAATAGACATGTCATGGGCATTGTTGGTGAATGAAATTTTAGCTATAAAGTCACATGGATATTTGAGATAACTGGGGTTTGCAAAGTTCTAGCCATGAGGACGTCTCATTCAACTATAAATCAAAGATGAAATCCACAGTACTCCAGTAAGACATATCCAGCTATGGCCTGGAACAGCAAGCAAAGAGAGTCACCCAAACTGTGGTGCAGAGAATCCAAACTATTGCAATGAAGTAGAAAGTAGTGCCTTGATCTTGTGGTGAGAAGGCAAGTCCATGGATTATCTCAAAACTGAGCTGGAATACTTACAAGATGCTATTGATTTCTGCAATTCAGAGCATTGATTTTTTTTTAAATTCCCCTTTCCCTAGAAAAGGATCAGAGTTGGTACTTCAGACAGAGCTCTAGAAGCGGAAAAGGCTCAGTGGCGCTGTCTTTAGGGGCAAATAGAATTCCAAGATGAGAAAAACAAACCAGACAATTGATCTTGGTTGAGCTTCTGAAATCTTTCCTGTGCTTCATCATTTTATGTAGGTAGCCTTTAATTACTGCTTTCTCTCTTCTAGTTTCCATTTGGAAAAAAAATCAAATGTGTCCATTCTAATCTCCATGCTGGCTCAAGCTCTGCACCTCTACCCTCAGCGCTAGGCATGAACTTGTGACTTCATAGAGGCTAGGCAAGTCCTTTATCACAGAGCTCCCCTCCAACCCCTCCCTAGTCTCTCTGAGACTGTAAAAAGATGGAACAGAGTTATGTTTGGAACATCAGTATTAAACATTAATATTTTTGTGTTATTTCCCCTCTTTTTCTTTGATATACATGATTTTTAAATTATTATTTTTTTAATAATTAAGTTCCTTGTTCTATTTCTTATCTCTTGGGGATTCCTTTGTATGCCAATTGATTCAACTAACAGTAGGGATTCAGTCTAACCATTCAGCATGTTTTTCTGTTTAAAGATGTCAGTATTTCACATGCAATAGCTCCATTTCATTCTATCAACAACAAAAATGCATCCTATATTTTTATCGGTACTGACAGAAGCTATTATCAGTTCTGTTATAGATGAAGGTTCTGGGCATGTGTAAAGATGAATAGATAAACCCAGGCTGCATCACTGGCCATTTCATTCTGGTGTCTCAGTACAGAAAGTACTATGCCTTGATGATCCCTTTAGCTAAAAGTCTTCTATCAGTAATGAAAATAAAGTATGAGTTAATTTAAATAGTCTTTCAGAAATCTTCATGAATAGTTATGTCTCAGACTCCCTTTAAAAGAGCTTACTAATTTTAATTAAGTCTGTACTCATTAAAATTAGTGACTATTTCTTAATCTTTTTTGCATGACTTTCATGTGTTTCCTCTATAATTGCTTTAAAAATTTTAAGTCCTATGTTTTGTATTTTGTTTTCCTGTCACTGACCCACAAGATTGATATTATTTAACTACTTTATCTGCCTTCAGCAATATGAAACATGTCATTAAATCCTTGCAACATTTAAAGGGTCATTTATGGAGACCCATTTGCTATATTAAATTCACCTATTTCACATGTACAAGTCCATACATTTAATAAATTTATGAAACACTACAACTCTTACCATGAAGTCCAGCTTAATACATTTTATGACCACAATAACATTTACTGTTAATCCTGATTTCATCCCATCTCTATGCAAAGGCCATCTAAATTTGACCAGTTTAACATTAACTTTTTAGACATTTCAGATAATGGGACCATGCAATGTGCTGTCTTTTGTGGCTTGCCTTCTATCACCTAGCAAACAGTTCTTGAGAATCAGACACGTGATAGCATGTATCAGAGCTTCATTATTTTTGGCTGCTGTATAATACTTCATTTCATGCATATGCCCCAATTTATGCATCCATTGTCAGCTGATGAAAATTTGAGATTTTTTTTCCATTTGAGGGCTGTTATAAACAATGCTGGTATATATAGTTGTGTTTGAATTCTCTCAGAGCATTATTTTCTTCATGTTTTCTAGTTGTTTACCTGAGAAGGGTATTGCTCAGGCATATGGTGACCCATACATATAACTAGGTAGAGAACTGCCAAGTTATTTTCCATCTCACCATTTCACATTCTTGCAGAAAGTATACATGTGTTGCTATTTCTTTGCAATTATTTTATATTTCTTATAAATATGTTATAAATTATATTTCTTATATATAAGAATATATAATAATATGTATTGTTATATATTTATTATAAAATATAAAATAAATTATATTTCTTACCTATATATTTCTTTGCAATAATTACAAAACCTTGTTATTTTCTTGTTACCTTATCAAGACCATCTAGGTAGTAAAAAATGATACCCCATCAGGGCTTTATTTTGCATTGTCTTGTGGCACAATGATGATAAGCATCTTTTTATGTGCTCAGGTCTCTACTGTTTGTATGTTTTCATAAGGTAGAAAAGTCTCAAAAATTAGACCCTGAAGTTTCAATACCTTTATCCTTGGGTCTCACCCAGTGTTCCCTCTGAGCTTTCTAAGCCAGAGAACTTTTGTTCATAAAATCAGAGCAACAAGCTGGGGTGTGCTAGCACATGCCTGTCAGCCTAGCCCTCAGGAGGGTGAGGCAAGAGGATTTCTGTGAGTTGAGGCTAGTACAAATTATATCACAACAAAGCAGTCCCAGGCCAAAGAAACAGTGCCTGGCTGAATTAATGATGCTGTGGGAAGACTAGCCCACATGTAGAAAATAAAGTACTTAGCTGATAACATGCTTTCCTTGGTAATAAGTCTGTGTGTGTCCTTTTTAGGAGATATTGAAAAGCTGTAATTTTCAGAAGTTTTTATTTCTGATTCCCCTATTAATTCTTAACAATTACTTTTAAGACTCCCAAAAGCTGTCTTTTTACAGATTGAGTTTAATAATATTTATCGTATTAGAGGGTTAAAACTGAGAACTTTGCTATCATGGTACATGTATTTAATGTCAGCATTTGGGAGGCAGATGCAGCCAGATCACTGTGATTAGAGACCATTTTGATGTACATTGTGAGTTCTAGGCAAGTTGAGGCTACACAGGGAGACACTGTCAAAAAAAGAATAGAAAAAGAAAGAAAATAATTAAAAAAATAATTATTTAGAATAATATAGTAACTGCACAGTATTCTCTAGTAGTGACCCATGACAGTGATCAGGAGACCAAGGCAGGAAGTTTAGAGGTTAAAAATATCCTAGTCTACCTACCTAAAATGAAACTCACAAAATAAAATGTGCAAAAATAAGATTTGGCCACTTTGCTTCAACAAAGCAAACAATACCTTTATGAAAAATAAATACAGTTTTATAAATACAATAATTTAGGAAGGAAAACAACTTTTTCTTTCAATGTGTAAATCTGTTTCTGTATTTTACTCAACAGCAAAAATAATTCTCATTACAGCTTCTGTCATCCATAGACTACATTATTGCTCATATTATAAAAAAGTCTACAGTTAGCCTGTAGGAATATCATAGTAAAGAAGGTAGGTAACATTTTTACTGTTAACATTGAAATATCGCACCCTTGCAAATCTCCTGACAGTTCTCAAGGATCCTGGAGGTGCTGACCATGCTTGGGGAATCACTGTTGAGAGCTAGGGTGCATCTTTTTAAGCTAATTAATTAACTATGTCCCTCTTCAACACTGTACTCAATTTGAATGACCTTGGACTCAATTTTTAAGAACTTAATCTACTTGAAAGTAAAAGTACATGTTTCTGAAAGATTTAAAAAAAAAAAAGATTTTCAAGTTGAAAAAAATATGGTTATCCAATACCAAACAGTCAGCCCTGAAACTACATACAAGTAACACTATACACACCAAGCATGCTATATTTAGGAATATATGTGTATATCTGAATACATATCTATGTATGCAATTAACAATTAAAAAGGGGGCTATGAAATCAAAAGAGAACAAGGATGAGTGATTGGGAAGATTTGAAAGGAAGAAAGGGAAGGAGGAAATTTGTGATTGTATTATAATCTTAAAAATAGCAAAGTTTTTAAAAGGTAAAGTCTGCCTGACAAGCATGAAGATCTAAGTTCAGATCTTTAGCACCCATGGAAATCATCACAACCCCAGTGCTGATGTGTGTTGGGGGATGTGGAAACAGCTGTATCCCCAGCCTAGCAGAATGGATGAACTCTAAGTTCAATGAGAAACTCTGTCTCAAAATGTAAGGTGGGGAGCAATTGAGGAAAACACCTGACATCCATCTCTGGCTGCCACATACATGCAAACACATATGTATCCATACCTACGTGAACACATGCACATTCATATTCACACACATACACAAAAGCTTTTGTTTCTACAATTGGCAATATTAAAACATAAAGGCCTCCTTGGGCAACTAGAGTATGACTATGAGATATTGTTTGCTGATATTCTTGAACTTCATGATTACTCTTGGAAAGAGAAACTATATTGTTGGAAATTTTCTTGTGTCCCACCCAGTTTGCTGCCACTCAGACCCAAATAAACACACAGAGGCTTATATTAATTACAAACTGTATGGCTATTAGCTCAGGCTTATTATTGACTAGCTCTTACACTAAAATTAACCCATAATTCTTATCTATGTTTAGTCACTGGCTTGGTACCTTTTCTCAGTTTTGACTTGTCATCTTGTTTCCTCTGTGTCTGGCTGGTGACTCCTGGCTCAGCTTTCCTCTTTCCAGAATTTTCCTTGTCTGCTTATCCCGCCTATACTTCCTGCCTGGCTACTGGTCAATCAGCATTTTATTTATCAACCAGTCAGAGCAACACACATTCGCAGCATAGAGAACGACATTCTAGAGCAAGACTATGTTTCATTTTTTTTTAAAAAAAAAAATTCTTTTCAAATTATCAAGGATTGTGAAGTTAAAGATAAAATGATATTTGGCTAATTTTGAATAATAAGCCTGGGTAAGAAGTTATGGTCAGTGCTCAGGCTCACTAAAGAAAGTGAAGACTGGTGTGCTCAGTGTACTATCATGTACTTCATTTGATGGCAGAGCCTGTGAAAAGTGTCCTGGGGTAGCCAATGATCTGAGCAGAGTAAACATGGTATCTAGGTGGCGTGAGAGGGCACTTTGAGATGATGTCAGCATTTGAATCGTAGCGAGGACAATGGAAATAGTAGGAAGTAGTAGTGAGGACAATGGCGACTTCTCAGTATGCTCAGGCGTCATTTGATCTACTGACTAGAACAAAAACAAAGAAGTATGGATTTACCCTCCTTCTTCTGCCACTCCTTGAGAAACATCACTTCATCTAATCTTTGATGTTTTACCCTGAGACTAGAGAGGAGTACTTCCACCATTGGCAGCTGGCAGTGGGCAGATCTGGGACTATTTCTCCACCGTGATTACATGAATTCTTTATCTACCCCCCATTCATGTTACATACTGGACATGGCATGAACATGAAATCCCAAAAATTTATTGTCATCAAGTAAGACTTTTCCATGGAGAATTTATATGAGCTGCATTGATAATAGATGGAAATTTGAGATACTTTCTACTCAGTAAAGAGTTTGAACTGACAAGGTTTTGTAATCATTCATTATGGTAGAGAAGAGCCATAGCTTAACATCCAGGTAGGCTTCCACTTGTCCAGTGTTTGTCCAAACTGTTCTTTGATATCTTTTAGTCTAAAAACACTGAAAAATTATGATACCCTGATTTTGAAACTCACATCTATCTAATCAGTCAATTAACTATAATTAAGAGCATGATAGCATGACTTTTCATTTGTAAAATGCTAATAATACTTATTCTCAAGCTTTGTTGTTAGCAGTAAAGATAGTAGATTGAAAGCCGTGGGCATGCCATGTGAGCCTAGTGGGGCCAACCGAATAATGGTGGATATCTTAATTCAATTGTAAGCGGTAGAAATCTATCTTCCAGGCGGTAAGCTGCCAAGATGAACCATTACAACTGGTATATCTATGATGGTGAAGTGCCACCAGCGTTCGGCAATGCCAACATTAGGAGAACCACTAGAGGGGAAGGCAACCATGGAGCCCCGTCTTGGACATTTTCTTATTTGGAAGGATTTTAACTTTGACATTTTAAATCATTTCTTCTAAGCTAGTAATTATAATGTATTTCCTTCCTGTAAAATAATATTTAGAAACAAACCAGGGCTAGCTTATCAAAATAATGAAACATTGACATGCCCAGAAATACTTTTAGAAAGGAAATCTGTGTTAAAAATGTATCCGGAGATATCCAAATAATTGAAGCCATGATATTTGTAATTGACACATAAAATTGTAAAATCTGGCCAATTATTTTTGGCAGAATTTTATGAAACATGTTTTTAAAAAGATTTATTTATCTATTTTATGTATGAATTTCTATCTTCATGTATGCCTTTATGCCAGAAGAAGGCATGAGGTCCCACTAGAGATGGTTATGAGCCACCATGTGGTTGCTGGGAAATTGAACTCAGCCAGTGATCGTAACCTTTGAGCCATCTCTCCAGCCCCATGAAACATATTTTTTAAGTCTGCTTTCAACTCTCTTTATGTTTTCTTGGTAAAAACCTTATTACCCACAAAGGAAAACATACTCACTTGTGAATACAGGGACTCATGTTAATAAAACTAGAAAAATGGATAGTGTAAGACAGTTGATTTGTGAAAAGAAACCTGTGCTGCAACTATTAAAATTTTTAAGGGAGTTTTTCTCCTCTGGGGGAACAATTCTTTCTGAGAGTCTTAAGACTTCTATGTGTCTCTTTCATCATGAGTGGTGATAAATAAGTTCAATTTCCAGGTACTTTTCAATGTTTCAAAGACACCCTTTGATGCAGAATGATAGTAGGAACTAAAATTGACTACCAAGGTTAGAATTTGCAATAAATGCCTACTTTCCTACTGTGAAGAACATCAGTTCCTGATGTGACTCAATTATTCATCATATATATGGAAAATTGATGGTGCAAGCATTCATTGCTATTCGTCATGTTCACAGTTGCCAACTTTTCAACTTTTAATTTCTTGCTGTTATTTTGCAATCAAATTTAATGTTGTGGCTATGAAACAGATGTATGGTTCCATCTAGTTGTTTCCGTTTTGATATTGTTTTCCAAGAGTCAAGAGGTAGCTGAAATTCCTGAGGGCTTAAAAATAGTTCTGAAGCAGAAGTGTGCACCCTAGGGGCGCGATTATCTTATGTGCAGGCAATTGTATTTTCAACACAATTAGCTGCCTAACCGTGTGACTAAACTTCTCTATGTATTTGCACATATAAGTAATTATGTCAGAATTAAAGTCTGAGGAGCTCGCTCTGACTTTGCTTTCCCTCGGGAATAGCCATAACAAAATATAATGAATATAATCCTAAGTTATAAAGTTATTTACTGAATAAACTATTTACAAACAATATCTGAAATGATAGAGTTTCATTTTCTTGACCAAAATATAAAGATAATAAAGATTATGCATGACCATGACAGAAACTGTAGGATTCTACAATTTATCAATATATCTGGTCTGATAATTTCCCTTTAACACATATGTGAATTCATATGGCATATGTTTATATGAAATTTCAAACATAATGCTACCTCAAGAATTGATATTCATTTTATGCAATTGATATATACTAATAATGAAAACAAAACAATTATTAATCTTATAAACTGCAAGCAAAGTCTTGCCACTCACCTTATTCTGTTCCTTTAACACATGGGAAAATTTCTGTCTTTCAAAGCTTTCCTTATTGAAGGAGATAAGTAAATATTTATGTTTTATGTTGTTTTTGTTCTTCATAAAAAATGCTATCAGTACTAAAAGAAAATAAAACATGATGCATATTACTTAGAGACCCATTTTATTATTTTATTTTATACATTTTATTTTATTTTATTTATTTTATTTTCTTTACATTTCATTTTTTTATTTTTAGTATTATTTTTTTATTTTACAACACTATTCAGTTCCACATAATAGCCACAGATTCCCCTGTTCTCCCCCTCTCGCCCCCCTCCCCCTCCCCCCAGCCTACCCCCCATTCCCACGTCCTCCAGATCAAGGTCTCCCCCGAGGACAGGGATCGACCTGATAGACTCAGTCCAGGCAGGTCCAGTCCCCCGCTCCCAGACCGAGCCAAGCGTCCCTGCATAAGCCCCAGGATTCAAACAGCCAACTCATGCAACGAGCCCAGGACCCGGCACCACCGCACAGCTGCCTCCCAAACAGATCAAGCCAAATGACTTTCTCACCCATTCAGAGGGCCTGATCCAGTTGGGGGCCCCTCAGCCTTTGGTTCATAGTTCATGTGCTTCCATTCATTTGGTTATTTGTCCCTGTGGTTTATCCAACCTTGGCTTCAACAATTCTCGCTCATATAAACCCTCCTCTTTCTCACTAATTAGACTCCCAGTGCTCCACCAGGGGCCCAGCTGTGGATGTCTGCATCCAGATTCCTCAGTCCTTGGATGGGGTTTCTGGCACAACTATTAGGGTGTTTGGCCATCCCATCACCAGAGTAGGTCAGTTCCTGCCATCTCTCGACCATTGCCAGCAGTCTTTTGCGGGGGTATCTTTGTGGATCTCCGTGGGCCTCCCTAGCTCTCTGCTTCCTCCCCTTCTCATGTGGTCTTCATTTACCATGGTCTCCTATTCCTTGTTCTCCCTCTCTTTTCTTGATCCATCTAGGATCTCCCACTCTCTTTCCCTCAACCGTTGCCCTTCATTGCTCCCACTCATGACCAGGCTGTTCATGTAGATCTCATCCATTTCTCCGTGTCTTTTTTGAGGTCCCGTTTTCCAGGTAGCCTCACTGGTGATGTGAATAGCAGTCCAGTCATCCTTGTTCCACATCTAGCATCTTCCAATGAGTGAGTACATACCATATTTGTCTTTCTGAGTCTGGGTTACCTCACTCAGGATGATTTTTTCTAGATCCATCCATTTGCCTGCAAACCTCATGATGTCATTGCTTTTCTCTGCTGAGTAGTATTCCATTATGCATATGTGCCACAATTTATTTATCCATTCTTCAGTTGAAGGGCATCTAGGTTGTTTCCAGGTTTTGGCTATTACAAAAAATGCTGATATGAACATAGCTGAGCAAGTGCTCTTGTGGTATGATTGAGCATTTCTTGGGTATATGCCCAGGAGTGGTATAGCTGGATCTTGGGGGAGATTGATTCCCAATTTTCTAAGAAAGCGCCATATTGATTTCCAAAGTGGTTGTACAAGCTTGCATTCCCACCAGCAGTGGAGGAGAGTTCCCCTAGTTCCACATCCTCTCCAGAATAAAGTGTCTTCAGTGTTTTTGATCTTAGCCACTCTGACATAAAATGTATAAAAAATGTATTTTATACATTAAAATATAAATATATCAGTTTCCCCTTCCATTTCCTCCCTCCAGCCCCTTCCGAGGTCCCTTCTTCCAATTCCTTCCTTGTCCCTTTCTTGTCTTTTTCTTTGAACACATGTGTGTATATGTTCATATCTATATGAACAAATATACAATATATGCTGAGTCTATTACAGGAGGACTCTTGACTGTTTTATGGATTTCTATACCTGACTTGTGCATGTCTGTCCCTATTTTAATGTTTGGTTTGGGCCCCCATAGCCTCAAGAATGGTTTCCCACACACATTTCTGGAACTCTGCAGATTCCTCTCTGTAGTACAGTGCTCTCAAATCCAGCTACCTCTCCTCATCTCTGTCCAGGGGCCTCACCACAGATGAGCAAGGCTGCTCACATCTATTTGGACTCCCTTCCTCTGTTCAATAAGAAAGTATCTCCAATGTCAGATAGTAAAATCATAATCATTCTATGTTTCTTGCTTAATGAGAAAATATTTTGTTGAATAGAATTAGTGCTGTGGCTCACGTGTTTATATGGGTCAGATAAAGGTTAAGCTTGGTTGGACCTTAGCCTCTTTGAAATACTCATATCTTGTTTAAGCATGACAATAAACTAATTAAAGCAAACTGAAGGCCAGCAGTTTCCACTGGGTTAAGTGGTAGCTTTTCAAAACAAGTCCTCATCACAGGGTGCAAGTAGATTTCATATTAAAATAAACACTAAACATATTACTTGATGATTAAGTACATGTGGTTGATAATATGATGCAAATTCTAACTGGCAGTTTAATTTATTATTAAGCTAATTTGTATTTAGTTCTTGCTGCTGTTGAAATTATTTGTATCTCCTTCTATCATTAAAAAGAAAGTTAAATGAAATGACTCAAAGACAAGGAACCCAGCAGTGTGGTCGGTTTCCTGAGAGTCTGTGTGGGAGATTTAAGGCAGATGAACAGGTAACCATAAGCACAATAATGCCTAGACTTTTCTTTGTTCAAATTTTGGGCTCATTTAAGGAAATAATTCTGATAGGAGGATGAAGTGTATTTTGGATAATAGTTGTAACCTCTGGCTTTTTAGCATTCATACCGTAGTGTTTATAAATTCTTGAGAGACTTTAGGCTTGGTAAAGAGTTTCCATCTCTCACTGTGGCCTGCAAATTGGGGTTTCCTACAGAGATGGAATACTAAATATAAGAGTGTGTGTCCATTATGCTTTGAAAATAATCTGCCTTCATAAGTTTGACTCTGAAGCGGCACAAATGGTCATGTGTGTACAGTGGCACTCTGTTCGTTCGTGAATGCTTGAAACAGACATGCCTTCTGGTTACCAATTCTCCCCTAGGAACTGATTTCCACTGGTAGGTAGTCTTTGCAACATTTCATGGAATGGCTTCTCTGCATTTACTTTTCAGCCAAAGGCTCCAGGAAACCTGCATTGCAACTTCTGAGACTTGTTGTCTACACAGCTCTCCTTGTTTGTCACCACCCTGAAAATCTTGTTCATTTCAGCTCTTCCCACTTAATTTTGATCTCTGTGTCTCCAGCTCACTAATTGGCATGTCTTGCTTAGGTAGCTTCTGCCAGTGTGTAGTCTAGGGAGTGTCTCCAGGAAACACTCCAGGGCAAGCGTGAGCTGCTTCCCATTTGCTCCAGCCTTCGCCGGAAACACCTCACTCTCCTGCACCGTCTTTTCCCCAGTGCCTGCAAATAGCTGCTTCACAGATTTCTCTTTGTGTGTTTTGGAGAAGTTTAAGACGAACAGTTATTCTCAAAACCAAAATCAAGAGGGAGAAATGGGAGGGAGGGATGGAGGGATGGAGAAGAAGATGATGTAAAAAGAGAAGCACCAGATTCCTCTGCAGAGAGCTCTTCGATGCCTTGAAACTTCACCAAGGAAGAGACTGAAAGTCTTTTGTGGGGTTTGCTTGGGACTTGACAATGAGTGAAGCTTCATCTTCCCACTGTGGTCTCCTTTTGCTTGTTTACTTGCAGTCTGATGCAGGGCCTGAAGATGCTATGAATCCACAGAAAAACACTTTTGCAGTTCGCCTGGCTGCCGTCAGGACACTTCCTTCCCACACTTCTCCTACTAATTAGTTACTCGGCATGTTGACCTCTGTTTAACAGGTGCTTTCATAGTGATATCTAGAACACTGGAGACTTGACAGGGATCACTTCACTTCATTCTCATGATACCTCTGGATTAGGGTATGCTCCTTCATGGGCCATGTATATTGCTTTACTTTATGTTAGCAGAAGCGCTAGCTTTGGCTTAAACTAATATTTTCAAGGATGCTTGTGTAAGACGTTGGTCTTATCTTCAGAGCAACTCCAGCTCTGTAGGGAACAACAAGAGCCAAAGTGATGTAAAGCTAATAGGAAAGACATTGAAAAAAATGCATGTCCATGTTTAGGTACAGTGATAAGAACTGACTGGGTCATCATGACTTGGAGAAGTTTTATTCTAGAAAGTTCTCCAGATAGGTTCCTGGATAGTAGTCTCATTTTTTCCTACATATTTACATATGTAGGAGCTTGTTAGCAGAAGTATAACAAGCTTCTAAGAGCATTTATATATGCATAGAGAAAATGAAGAGGCAGACAGAAAGAGAATGGGATTATTCTCATCTAAGCATGGAAATATTCTTACATGGAGTGTTGAAGGATGCAGAAGTATTGGAACATGGAAATATAATCTCACCTATAGGGCATGGGTAGGAGAAATGATAAAAAAAAAAAGTGTGTGAATCATGGATATTTGGCACTGAGCTCTGGAGAGAAATGAAAAGAGACCACACTAATTGGTCTCTACCCATCACAAAGACAGGATGTGAACACAGGCAGGGCAACTGATATCAAGGAAGCTCACAAAGGTGGAGGGATTGTCCTGGACCACCAGGCAGAAGAAAATCTGTTATCCAAATGAGCTGAACACACTCCCCTGCCAGCCCTGCACCTGCAAATGAATTTATTCAGCTGATTCTGTTAGCTATTCATAGTGGCCTTGGTTGATCTTAGAACAAAGGGCAAAATAAAAACTCAGATATACCACTGGGTCTGCTGGAATAGCAGTTTAATGGGCAAATGATGAAAGGCCTCCAGGAGGAGGTCACAGATGACATCAAACTTTCTTTTTCACACATCTCTAATTTCATTCCTACTCATGTCTTGTATGTGGTAACATAATAATTAATGAACATTAAACTTTATAAAATAAAAGAATCTATGAGAAAGTGTCATGTCATAACCACACTTACTGCATCATTCTATTTGATATAAGTTGTTTTGAGATTTTAGAGGTCAGTCTATACAGATCACTTATTGCCCTGATGGACAAAAGTTCAAATGTCTTATCCTACAAAACTACATAGGAATAAGTAATTAAATATTCCCTGACCTTTATGTCAGTGATATTCCATTACACTCATATTACTTGAAATTACTTAAACAATACTTGCAAGTATTTCTACAAAAAGAAAAGGAAATAAAAAGTGCAATGAACAACCCCAATAAATTGGGGGTGTGACAGATAGAAATGACAAAACTTAACTAAACATATATTTAGTTTAAGGGGAAAAAATGTTGCCCAATGATGTATGTTGGACATCAAAAACAAATCTATTGAGTACTCTGAAAAGCACCACCGTTCTTCCTTATTTCAATGTGCTAAATGCCAACTAAGAAATATTGAATATCACTGCTTGGCATGTAGTATGAGAACTTATGAGAACTTGATTGTCAAACTAATAATTAAAATGCATAATTAAAACATTCTGTTAATGTAAACATGAACATTTGAAAGAATACAGTTCTCTCAGGAGTGGGCTGCAAAGTGATCTGGTCTGCTTTTCAGCTATGTATGCATTTTATAAACTTGAGTCTATCTTGCTGTTACTTCCATTAAAACTAGTTATTCTGGTACTTGATTCTCTTTAAGAATTTCATCTCTTGAGTCTTGTTCTGCCATTCATAAGAGACATTTGTAGGTATGGGTCTCCTAGGTAGCAAAGGTAGCTTATATTAATTCTTTCTAAAAGAGTTTGCTGTTGACTGCAAAATTGAGAGCTGGGTTGAGAATTTGAAAATAAATGGTTGTGGTATTAAGATGTGAAGGGGGTGGCTTTTAGTCTTTTCAAAGGGTGGCTTAAACATATCAGTTATTTGCCTTCACAATACAGATTTTTATCATGTTTTTGGACTGGCTTTTTCAGAACTTAGAAGTATAAAGTTGTAATCTTTCTTTTGAGGATAAAATATGAAAGGGTCAGTTATTCGGGTTTCAGTGTGTAAGTTAAGCGGGCATCTCAATATGTGTTTATCAGCTCACTTTATAGCATCTATCTTGAGAAATAAGCAGGTAACAATGAGTTTTGTTATCAGAAGATCTTGCAGTGTATATAAAATCAGTTCAAATTATTATAACTATTCATATGAAATCACTAAAATACACTCATGGGGGATAGTAAACCACTTAGCTTTGGGGGGGTTTAAAACATAGCCTTGAAGATTTGTATTCAAATACTTAAATCATTATATCTTATCAGATGGGGATGCAACATGGCTTTTCTGGTTGTTGTGAAAATTGGATATGAGATGGCCAAAACCCTTGAACAATTATGACACTCGCTCATCTCAAACCAAATGATTTATTAATAAGGCATTATCATTTCAAATGGGGCAGGGCATAGCTCTGCTTTCTAATTTTGATCAATTTTCTTTAATGGTAAAGTTAGTGCTTATATGATTTCACTGTGAAGTCTAGCATGGTTGGTTTATCTTTAAGAATTTTATTATCTATATTATTTTATTATCTGGAGTCTTTTCTCACCTCTACCCATCTGACACATATGCTTTTATCTATGCCTTCCAATCATTGTAAAATACTGGTAGCTTAAAAAATCTAATGCTCATAGATTCAGAATTTCTGAAATTTTAACCCGCTGATCCTATGACATCTTAATATTTTACCCCCTCTATGACATGTTACACACATGCACATACACATGCACACACACATATTTGCATGCACACATGTATGCATATGTTTATAGATTGGAATGAAAATCATGAAATATTAAAAAATGCTGATCTTAAATTTCTAAGGAGGATTTTTCTGAGCAGGGCAGGCATACATAGACAGTTATCCTAGCCCTGACTGCATGTTGTAATATGAGAATCTTTACAATTCAGAGCTTTTGCCTTTTGCTGAATGGGGGTAGGAAGTAGGAAAAGAGACCACTCAGGCAAGCAATGGAATCAAGAGAGTACCACAGATATTAAACAGATACTTTATAGGTGCTAGAGAACTATGAAATGAGAAAAAATCCATTTGAATTAATTAGATGAAAATAATTGTAATTACAACCATTATTAAAATGGCTTGCACTGGGCTAATTACCATATGTAAAAGCTCTCAGACATGCCCTTAATAGTGATATGTAGCAGCTTTGTATAGTTGCTATGTTTTACATAATTACTACATGAGACCATATTCAGCTGTGCTTCAAGTTCTGTTGCCCAAGTAGCAATTCATTTACTCCAATCTGGAACTTATTAGATGGAATATTACTTTTGAAACTCTGCTTATAGACCCATACAAAAGGAAGACTTTGGAAGAGGTTAAAAGTGAGGCTCTACATTCCTTTGAATTATTACTAAACAAAGTGTTCTACTCTTTCCCCTTTCTGTAAAATGCTGCTGGGTTTAAAGACCTATTGTACATAGATTCAGAGTTTCTGACATTTTAAACCTCTGGTCCGACAAGATCTTCACATGTGTACCCCTCTATTTAGATATCTCTCTCTCTCTCTCTCTTTCTCTCTCTCTCTCTCTCTCTCTCTCTCACACACACACACACACACACACACACACACCTTTAGAATGCTTATTTTGCCTCATTCATTATTATTATTATTTTGAATTTGAGTCCCATAGTTATATATACAGATATAGTAATATGTTTATATTTATATGTGTGTACACATACACTCACATATATATATACATATATATGTATATATATATATACTTCTAACATTCTATATACATAGTATATCTGAGTAAAAAATTTTTCCAGTGTGAGCAGTGTATCTAAATTTCTTTTGTTTAAAATGTGTGACAGATAGATCTCTGAGTTCCAGGCCAGCTTAGTGTGCGTAATGAATTACATGCCAGCTAGGGCTACTTAGTGAGACAGTCTCTAAAATATTTATAGAACACAGTTAATATTTCTCTATGTAGTTTACACTTGCCTCTTTTTATCCACCCTGACCATCTGTGCCATTTATTGGTATGTATAGACCACTGGCATTTATTTTGATTATTGATAAAATGAACTCAACTCTCTCTTATTGTTGTTTTCTATTTATTCTATATGTTCTCTGTTCTTTTTTAAACTTATTTTCATCCCTGTATTTAGAGTAAATGAATTGAAAACTGATTCCTTTCTACCACCACTATTGGCTTATTAACTCTTCTGTTCTTTTTTGTTTTTTTATCTCTGTCATTGTTATTCTTTATTCTTTTCTATTGAAAAAAATTATACAATCTATTCTGATCATGGTTTCCACTCCCATGACTCCTACTAGATGCCCCCATGTCTCCACCCACCAAGCTGCATGCCCTTCCTTTCATTCTCAAATTAGAAAAGAAACAAATAGGTAAAGAAAACCAAACATACCAGAATAAAAACAAACGAATAACATAGAAGAAACACACACATACAGAGAGAGGGAGAGAGAGAGAGAGAGAGAGAGAGAGAGAGAGAGAGAGAGAGAGAGAGAGGAAACTCAAAAAAACAAAATCAGAAACCACTATAAACAAGCAAAATATCAGTAAGACAAAAATGCCCAAACAAAACAATATGAGACAAAGTCTACAAAAATATCATTGAGCTTGTTTTGTATTGGCCATTGAAGGCTTCGCATGGACCTTGCTTGATATACCCAGTGAGACTCCATGGGCAAAGCCTAAATTTTTCATGTGTGAGTGGTTGTGAATTGGAGATATGTTCCTCATCATGGATGGAAACTCATGTTCATTGCCCCATCTCAGAACTGGGACCTCATCCAGCTTCAACCTGTGCAAGCCCTGTAAATGCTGCCACCGTCCCTGTGGGTTCATAGGCTCAACATCCTGTCCTGTCTGGAAAGATACAGTTTCCTTGGTGTCATTCAGCTCCTCAGGCTGCTCTTACACTCTTTCTGCCTCCTCCTCTGTAGAGCTCCTTGAACCTTGAGGGGGAGGGATTTGATGAGGACATCCATTTAGGACTGAGTGTTCCCAAGTCTCTCACCCTCTGTACATTGTTTGTTGTGCATCTCTGCATTTGTTCTCATCTACTGCAGGAGGATGCTTCTCTGATGATGGCTGAGTGAGACACTGATCTATGATTATAGCAGAACACCTTGATTCTGGTCATTCTTTTAGCAAAGACTGTTTAGAAAAGCTGTCTACCCATTTAGGTGCTCAGTTCCTGGGAAGTACTATACTTGTCAAGATCTATGGAGCCCAGCCTTCTTGTGCATATGTACATCATGTTTTCTGTACATTGAAGCCATATAGCTACTTAACTGAACTATTCTTACAGTTCATTCTCCCTATGTTACGTTTCAGTATAGAACCTCTTTGTTTTTGAGATAGTCATCTTGGGGGAAAAAAGAGTTCATTCTGGATATCCAAGAAAATTAAATGTAAATCAGTATTGATGTCTGACTATAATATGGCCTAGCATAAGGGGCAATATGTTTTGCTTGAAGGCTACCCTGTCCTGGCCAAGGTAAGATGGGTCATGATTGACACATCATAGACATGTCTATAAACTAAATTTAGCATAGCATGGATTTCAAAGGAGTTGGTGCTAAAGTTTAAACACACACTTGATAGAATTGTTAGTTTATAGAAAAATTATCATTCATAATTGTACAAATAAAGGGAGTTTATAAAGGCAGGTGAAGGAATAGACATGGATGTTTGTAGAACACTGTACTGAACTTAGTGTTAGATGATCCAGTGTCTGTCTGTATAGTTTGGGCAAATCACCCCCCTTGAGCTTTATATTTCTTCTCTTCCTATTAATTCTTGGCAAATCTATGACCAAGCCACTGAAGTACTGTGAAACTCAAAGGATATTCAGTATGTATTTATTGTGTAGAGTAAAACTGGTAAACTCATGAAAGATACTATTTCAGATTTAACATCTGAAATTTACATGAAAAAAAGAGAAGTAGATTTTTGAAGAAAACTTATAAACATGATAATATCTTTTGTCCCTAAATTCTCCATTTGTAAAATGTTGGAATCTAGTCTTGGAGGTGGGACAAGACAAGAAGATGTTAGTAAGTATGAAGTGTGTGTATGTGTGTGTTTCTGTCATACCAATAGATGTATTTCAAGCACTAGGTGACAATCATGACAAATTTTGAGAGCAGAGTAGAAATTTAAGTCTTAATAATTAACAAGATGAACTTCAAGCCACATGGATTAATTTTGCTTTAGAGCCTTGATATATATATATATATATATATATATATATATATATATATATATATAGTGAATTTTATGTTTAAAGTATGAATAAATTTTTTTTTTGCCAGGGAGCCAGGAAATTTGTCTTCCCTGGCACACATTTATTTCTATTTATGTAAAATTTTATTGTGTGTATATGAATATGACACATGTGTGCAGGAGTCCAAAGAGTGTCAGATTCAATGGAGATGAAAAACAGGCAGTTGTGAGCTGCCTCATGTGGTTACTAGAAACAGGAGTCCTCTAAAAGTCCTCTGAAGTGTTTCTAACCCCTGTGCAGTCTCTCCAGCCCCTAATTTAATTTATAAAAAAATACAATTGTTGAAAAATTTTAATACAAGATGAAAACGTGTATCTTAAATATGCACTTGTATATAAATATCAAACATTTGAATGTTAATACCATTGAAACTCTCAATAGAGATTGCAACACACACAACTTCACAAGAATAAACTTAACCAGATTTTTTTATTTCATGTAAAAAATTGTGGTTGCTGACTTTTCAGTTGTTAATGACTGAAATCATATACCATTTAAGAAATAAATATCATTGTGTCAAATTATTTGAAGTAAAGTCATTTCAAAGTCATAATTTATTCAATGCATTCTTCTTCCATTAAACATGAATGAGCTGACTTTTACTTTGTTTTTCATTCTTGTATTAGTTCTTTGAGAATTTTATACATGTATTTTAATCATATTCACTTGTCTACTCCCAGGCTCACCCCATTTTCCCTAAGCACCCAACTTTATGTCCTGTTTTTTTCTGTTATTGTTGTTTTTATTTATGTTTCATTTTGTTTCCCACCAGTTTGTACTGCTCACTTGCTCTTCAATATGTGGCCTACCATTGGAGTATCGTCTGCCAGCCAGGAGCCACGTCTTTAAGAAGACCTAGACTCCCCATTCCCTCTTCCAGAGGCTAACAGTTGCCAATCGCTACTTTGCTAGGGGAGGGGCTTCACGCCTCCTTCCTCTCCCCCATGCTGGCGTTTTGTCTAGCTTGATCTGGTGCAGGTTGTATGTGTCATGCCTCAGTCATCGTTGAGTTCATATGAACAGTTTCCTCGCGGGTACCCGTTCCTTATAGTCGGCCACCAATACTGGAACAAAGTATCTTCCAGAACTTCTTTTGCAATGACCCGTGAGCCCCAATTAGAGATGACCATTCTATAGTCTATCCTTCTCGGCACCTGGACCAGCTGCACTATTGGTCATCTACTGTATAAAGAAGCGTCTCTGATGAGGATTGAGATGGTCACTCATCTCTGTACACAGCAATGAGTTGTTGGGAGTTGGGAGTCAGTTTGACACTATGCCCACATAGCAAAGTAATAGTCATTGGTTCTCTCCAGGGCACAGGAAAGGCTTTCTGAACAGGACTCTAGTAGCACAGACTTAATGAGAGAATTCTTTATTTAAAAATTTTGTGATTATTGCTTTCAGTTTCCAGAATAATTATTTTTTAATTTAAGAAACTATTGAATTTGAAGAATAAAAGGATGAACATAAAGTGTGATCAGATTAAATAATAGGTGTTTGAAGTTAATAACGAGAATGCAGAGCACCCACCGTCAGGACCTGACTATTTATTCTTGAACCATCTGAATATTTTCATAAAACATCGTCTGATGGATGGAGTGCCTTAGATTTTTATTTGCAAGAAAATGCAGGGTTATAGAGGATGTTTAAAGAATAAAAATCCTGCCACCTACAGTATAAACAAAGTATGATTTAAATGTCCTGCTCCCGTGGAAACCCTGCTTTGAAGGAGGCTTGACTGCTGTGGATCAGGATTCAGCTCAGCGACCCAGACACCCTGCATTTCCCGAGCGCCCCGAGGCAGTAGTGCCCAGCTCATTTAACCCGGCTGAGACCGGCTGCCTAATGGAGCTTCACAGCAGCCAGCATTTCTTGCCACATTTGACAAGGACGTTCAGTTTCAGCAACTGAACCTTATTTAGAGAACTAATGTTTTTCCATTTGTGTATTTGCAAAAGGATATGCTTCTGGCAATGTCAGAAAACGAATTCTTGGGAAATGAACTGAAAATGAAGCTCAGGTCTTCAGATCAATAAATTGCAGTCCCTTTGATTTTTGTGAACTCAACAAGTTTCGGGGTTTGCAAATGGAAATCAACATTAGGCTTCATCTATTTCCATTCTGAGTCAAATTAAAGTGTAGTTTTTTTTGTCAGTTTAAGAAAATAACAGCTAATGGGGAAAATAACACGTCTGCATGTAAGATGTCAAGTGTCATCTCTGAATAAAATTTAAAGAGTATCAGAGATGATTATCTATTTTAAGATGAAGTTATTGCATAAAAATATTTGTCGAGGGCCAGAAAAATGGCTCAAGGGGTAAAATTGATTACCTCCAAACTTAATGACTAGAGTTTAATCCCAGAGACGCATGTGGTGGAAATAGATAAATGAACACTCACTGTTTGTCCTCTGACCTCCTGAAAAGAGTCATGGCACATGTGAATACACACACACACACACACACACACACACACACACACACACACACACACACAGAGAGAGAGAGAGAGAGAGAGAGAGAGAGAGAGAGAATAAATATTAATTAAATAAAATATAAAATACTTATATGAAAAAACTACTCATTTGTGAAATAACTTTAGACTTTAGTTCGCCTTCATTTAAAATACTTTACTTCTTTTCCACCCTTTCCTTTCCTCCCTTCAAGCCTTCCTACATACCTCTCCTTTGCCTCTTTCAATTTTATGGCACCTTTTTTATTAATTATTGTTATATACATGTATATGTATACAGATATACATATATTCCCAAACATATGAGTATAACCTGCTCAGACTGCCTAATGCTACTCATATGTGTGTTTTCAGGGCTGACCATTTGGTATTAGATAACCAAATGATATATTCTTCCCTGGGGAAGACGGTTCCTCCGGCTCTCCACATTCTTATTGCCTCTATTTTGTGTAGAGTTGAGGCTTTGTGGGTTTTCTTCCCTGTCTACTTTGGCATACCCATTGTTTTGTCCTTTTTAATCTCATATTTAGGCAGTCACATTGCTGAGACTTTGTGGGTGCAGCTTCTGATTTTACTAGGAGACAAGATCTCACAGCAAACTCCCTAATTCTCTGGCCTAGAATATTTCTGCCTCTTCCTCTGAACTGATCTCCAAACTCTTTAGGCGTGAGAATAGTGTCATAGATGTGTATGTGTTAGGTTAGGACTCCTGGTTTATAACTCTGTGCTTTGGTTGGTTGTGGTTTGATAGTATACTTATCTGTGCATATAAGGGCAATTGTTTAACATATTTAAGAGTATTTTTTATGAAAATGCTGGTTTAGTAGAATGGTTATTGTAGGTTCCCCTCCACCATCCATTACTTCACAAGAGCTGGTAGACAGTGAGGGGTCAGAACATGGTCCATGGATGAGTCTATGCAAAGAGATTCCTGAAAGCTTGTGAGAAAACTCCAAGTAAACAAGAGTCTTGTAGCCTCTGTTCCTTCATAACGAGTTGTTCTTGGAATGTGCTTTCATGCCTCTCCCAGGTGTATTAATAGGAGAGGGTTTACTTTAGATTACCATATCCTCTTACCCATTATTATTTAGAATAGTGCTTCCAAGCAGAGTTGTCCTTTTACTCTATACAGCCTAAACTCATGTGACCTTGCTCTTGTGGCTCTATACAGCTTGAGCTCAAGTGAACTTTGATCATATGACTTTGCCCAGCCCTCAGAATACACTCAGATTCTATATAAATTGTCTGATGCCCTGAATAAAGATGGCTATTGGATGAGACTGCCTCATTTTTAGGCTCCACTCTTCCAGGTGTATACCGCCAACTGGAGTCGTAACATGTAGGTTCCCAGTACCAGGCATGATTTCCCTCTTGTTGAGCAGGGCTGAAGACTAATTATGGAGAAAAAGAGAGGGAAAAGAAAGAAAAGAAAAAAAGAAAGAAAAAGGCAAACATAAAATAGCTTGTTTCACATGCATACTTTATTTCTTTGATTTTGTGTATAGATGTGTGTGTGTGTGTGTGTGTGTGTGTGTGTGTGTGTGTGTGCTTGTGTATGTACAGGTACATACATACATGTGTGCACATGTGTGTGGAGGTTGAATGAAAACAGGAAATAAGAAGGAAATGTTTGGAACTTAACAGAGGCCAGTGGTTATTCTTGGGTATCATTCCTTATGAGCCATCCAGCTTTTTTAACTGTTATTTTTGATTCCAGGTCGTTCACTAGCCTAGAACTTGACAACTAGTCTGTGATGGCTGGCTAGGGAGCCTCAGGGATCTGCTAGTTTCCACCTTCCCAGTGGTAGGCTCACAAGCACGTGCCACCACACCTGGGTTTCTTTTAACGTGGGTTCTGGGGACCAACCTCGAGTGGTCATTTTTGCAAGGCATTTTATCAGCATTTTACCAACTGAACTATTTTCTCTACTCCCGTCTCATACACAAATTACATGTACTATTTTCAGACAAAAATAATAAACAAAACTAATTCTAGTTTTTAAGACTTTTCTTCATGTTTCAAAGTGTATGCATGTGTTCAAGGAAGTATTCATTAATTGCAAATACCAAGGTGTTCACAACTTTGTTCTGCATAAGTTTTAACCTCAGATGTTAGAGGATTCATGCATAAGCTGGAAATATTTTATGTATTTAGTATTAAATCAACAGATAAAAATAATGACTGTGGCTCAGTGATTCTTAATTATTTACATATACATGAATATTGATGAATTACCCAAATTTAGTATATTTTATTGTTACAAATTTCTATTTTGCCTACAAGCATTGCATATATACATTTATTCACTTGGGATTTGGAAAAAGTAAGCTTAACCTGTCAATATTAATTATTAGTCATCACTTTATATCTTTTACCTTTAAAGTCACAGCTGTTCATTTCCAGTAAGTACTGTTTAAATATATTTTTGTACACAGCTTCCAGACTGGCAACCAGCCTCTAATTTTTGTCACCCCACTACAATCTGTTAAAGCACACGTTGCAATCTTTCAGCCAAGGCTAGACAAGTACACAGTTTGCAGAGTGTAAATACTGCACGGTTGTTATGGTGAGGTGGTTTTACAGCTGGGCTTTTCAATTTTACCCTTGCATATGCTGCTATGAAATCATGGAGTTTTGCCTTTTAAATCTTATTTTATTATTAAACAGAGGCAGTATGGTTTAGTAGAAAAACAATAGATCAGGCACGGCTATAAATTCTAATCTTGGCACCATCGCGGATTCACTGAAGGCCTCTGTAGCATAGCATGCAACACATTACTGATGACCACTGTTGACTGAAGCTGTCGTTCCATTTTCTATGTCAGCAGTAACCGGAGGACACTATAAATTAATGGCTATTAAAATAAAATAAAATAAAAAAGACCACAAGACTTAGCACACCGGTGGGACCTTAGCGAGCATCTCGTTAAACGTCCCCTGTTTCAGAAAAGCGAGCCTAAGTGTCAGAGAATCTACATTTGTGAATGAAGGTCAGCCTGTAGAAGACAAACAACCCAGTTGGCTGGTGGCCACTTCCTTGATCTGTCTACTATGTGTGACAAGAGGTGGACACCAGGAGAAGAGGATAAACCACCTAGACTTTTTATGAGGCATTATTTAAAATCTATTTTTAATTGACCTCTAAGCTTGTAGCTGTTTTGATATTTTTTTCCCACATATTATTTGTATTGATGACTTGGGAATTTCACATCACGCTCCCCAATCACACTCACTCCCCAGTCCTCCCAGGTCTACTCATACCCTTGTGACACTCCCAAAAAGAGAAAACAAACAAACACATAAAAACCTAACTCCAATTTGTGCTGCCATATACTTGGTGGAGCATGGTCAAACTCCCAGTTGCCAGCCCCTTAATGAAAACTGAGTCCTTCCCCATCTGTACCCCTGCCAGAAGCCATCAACTGTGGATACACTTCAGCATCCTTATCACAACTTTTAAGAGTTCTCTTCGATATCTTCGATAGCTTTCTCTCTAGGCAGTTTGCTTCTTTTTTTGGGGGGCGAGGGGTAGGGAAAGGGTGGGAGTTGTCACAGAAGCCTTCCAAGTCCCTTTTCCCCAACTGTGAGTCTGAACTCATCAATACCACTGCAGAAGTAGCTTCCTTGCCCTTTACAGTCAGCCAGAGCACAGATCATGAACTTCCACATAGTTTCTGGTGACTATTGTTGTGGTTATTTTACTCTTTTGGGGGGTCTGCCACCCAGCTCCAAAATAAATCACATATGGAGGGTTATTCTTACTTATAAATGCCTGACAAAAGCTTGGCTTGTTTCTTGCCAGCTTTCCTTAACTTTAAATTAGTCCCATCTATCTTTTCCCTCTTGGATTTTCCTTTTCTGTTCCTGTGTACCTTTCTTTGTTTCTTACTCCATGGCTTGCCATGTAGCTGCATGGCTGGCCCCTGGAGTCCTCTTCCTTTCCTAGCTACTTCTTCTTCTCCCAGATTTTGCCCTCTATATATATTCTCTCTACCGGCCAGCTCTGCCTATCCTTTCTCCTGCCTTGCTATTGGCTGTTCAGTTCTTTATTAGACCACCAGGTGTTTTAGACAGACACAGTAACACAGCTTCACGGAGTTAAGCAAGTAAATAAAAGTCACCCACCTTAAAATAATAGTGTACTACAGGTGTCAGCACAGACCTTGTATTAATAGTTATTGAAAACTTCAAAGCTGGGGGTCTGGAGAGAAATTACTCAGTGGTTAAGAGTGCTTGTTGCTCCTCTAAAGGATCCAAGTTCAATACTGTGTCAGATGGTTCACAACTACTTCCCACTCAAGCTTTGTTGGATCCAGTGCCTTCTTTTGGCCTCTGCATGCTCTCTCTCTCTCTCTCTCTCTCTCTCTCTCTCTCTCTCTCTCTCTCTCTCTCTCTCTCTCTCATACACACACATACAAACTCACTCTCATACACACACCCAAACTCTGTCATATGCATATACACACAAACTCTCTCTCATACAAACATACATACAATCTCTCTCTCATACACACACACACACACACACACACTGAAGTAAAAGTTTAAAGATTAAGATTATTTTTTCTGCATCAGAGTCAGCATTATCTCTGACTGCTAGAGAGTTCCATGTAGACCTTTTACCTTACCCGGACCTTGTTAAGAGAAGAGGGAGAGAGAGAGAGAGAGAGAGAGAGAGAGAGAGAGAGAGAGAGAGAGAGAGAGAGAGAGAACCCATGTTAATTAAGAGAGAAAGAGGCCCAAATTACTAATATTGTAACGAGAAAAGCAACATCATAGTTGATCTCACAAACATTAGGATGATAATAAAGGGATTTAATAAATATGCATATGCCTAGAAATTTTATGTTCTAAATTACACAGACCATTCTTTGAAAGACACAGTCCAACACATGCAGAAAAAGGTCATTTCAATATGTTTGTACATATTTAAAAAAGGATAAAAATGAATGACCTTTCAAAATGTAACTAGGCTCAGGTGGTTCAGTGGTTAGTTACCAAAAAATAGCATTGAATTATATCAACTCTCTATAATCAGTTCCAGGAGTTAGAAGCAGAGAAAATACTTCAGAGCCTGTGTTTGTACACTAGTGACCAATAGCAGACAAAGCCACCGAAAGAAAAGGTCACTTCAGACCAATCTCTTTTCATGAGCATAGATGCAAAATCTTTAGTAGCAGGTTAGAACAATGACATGCCATACTGGAAGAATTCAATACCATAGTCAACTAAACCTACCTGTTGTAGTAGTAGGCTGGTAGCCTGCTCCTCATTCCCATTCCAGTGTAAGAGCCTGAGCTACCTCTCATATGATAACATACTTGAAGTGATGACTTATGAAGTGGAAAAGTTGATTTTGGATCCAATTGGGCCTGAGGTTGTAGAAGGAATCTTAAAAGTTCTTGTTAATAAAATCAGACCCGAGGCCAGTTATTGGGGTCAACGCTGGTAGATCAGAGAGACAGAACGAGCCCAAGCTATCTCACCTTGCCAATTCCTCAGCTGGTCCTGTTTCCTCAGGTTGGAAGCTTCTGTGTCCTCATCCCAATGGCTCTCAGCTGAACTGTTGATCGAAAGCCTGAAGCTTAACCAGCTAAAAGCTTAACCAGCCAAATGCTTCTAATTCCTGGTCCTTATGCCTTATATACCTTTCTGCCTTCTACCACCACTCCCTGGGATTAAAGGCTCGCTTTCTGGGATTAAAGGTGTGAGTCACCATGCTTGGCTGTTTCCAATGTGGCCTTGAACTCACAGAGATCCAGAGAGATTCTACCTCTGAAATGCTAGGATTAAAGGCGTGTGCCATCACTGCCAAACTAGTGGCTTTTCTGTTCTCTGACCCCAGATAAGTTTATTAAGGTACACAATATTTTGGGGAACACAATACCACCACATGAGGTGACACAGAGCCTTTGCCAGAAGAGTTCGTTTGACCTCATGGCAGATAGGAAGAAAGAAAAGAGAGAGTAGTCGGGGCCCCTAATGCTTTCCCCAAAGGCAGTGTCCAAGGAGCGTATCTTTCTACAAGAGGACACCTTGTCTTAAAGGTGCTTTTCCCTCCCAACAGTGCCCCAGGCTGTGGACATGGCCTTTAAAAACCTGAGCCCATGGAGGACATGTCTCATTCAAACCACCACAGTCCCCTCTTCCATCCCCACAACACACGCATATATATAACTAAACACTGAAGAGAGTAAAGACAGGAGAATCCTTTGGCCATGAGGACTGCCAACCTAGGCCAGTCCAGAACATAATAAGCTCCAGTAAAAGACCTTTCATCCAAAAGAACAAGGCAAGGGAAATAAAAGCAAAATAAAACAAACAAAAACAAAGCCAAATCCTGTAAGAGACTAGTTACCTCAGGGATTGAAAGAACTATGCTGATAGTGTTAGCTCTGAAATAGATTCCAATCTGAAGAAAGAAGAACATATGGATTGAAAATAACTTGTACTCTAAAGAACTGTTTGCAAATGTGGACACATAATCTATTATAGGGAAGAGTGGTCCCAGAAATCTTAGCAGGAGTAACTTCATCTGAAATTAAGTCCCTGCTTAGTTGATTTATATGCCACTCCATAGAACAATGAAACCATACTCTCTGTGGTTTGTAATTTTTTTCCCTAAAATCATCAGAATCTCCAGTAAAAACAAGGACAATGAGCCAATAACATGTAACTTTCTTGTTTTCATTCAACCTCCATGTGCATGTATGTGCACACACATGCATCTGCACACATGAATGTACCTGTACACACACAGACACAGACACACAGACACACACACACACACACACAGACACACACAGACACACACACACACACACACACACACACATCTACACATAAAATTAAAGAAATAGAGTATGTATGTGAAACAAGCTATTTTATGTTTGCCTTTTTCTTTTTTTTTCTTTTCTTTCTTTCTTTTCCCTCTCTTTTTCTCCATAATTAGTCTTCAGCCCTGCTCAAAAAGAGGGAAATCATGCCTGATACTGGGAACCTACATGTTACCATTCCAGTTGGCAGTGTACACCTGGCACAGTGGAGTCTAAAAATGAGGCAGACGAAAGTTACATGCAATAGCCTTCTTTATTCAGGGCATCAGACAATTTATATAGAATCTGAGTGTATTCTGAGGGCTGGGCAAAGTCATATGAGCAAAGTTCACTTGAGCTCAAGCTGTATAGAGCTACAAGAGCAAGGTCACATGAGTTTAGGCTGTATAGAGTCAAAAGACAACTCTGCTTGGAAGCACTATTCTAAATAATAATGGGTAAGAGGATATGGTAATCTAAAGTAAACCCTCTCCTATTAATACACCTGGGAGAGACATGAAAGCACATTCCAAGAACAAGCCATGTTATGGAGTAACAGAGGCTATAAGACTCTTGTCTTGTTTACTTGGAGTTTTCTCACAAGCTCTCAGGAATCTCTATTCTTGGTTACTTATCTTATTAATGAACTGATTCTGTGTATTTGCCTGGGTCTCTGTGTACCACATACATTCACGAGCTCTTGGTGGCCAACAGACTGTCCAATTCCCAGAACTAGAGTTGCAGGCGATTATAAGGCACCATGTGGGTGCTGGGAAATGGAACCTATTCCTCTCCTAGAGGAGCCCACACAGCCCATGCAGTCCACACAGCCCACACAGCCCCCGCAGCCCATGTACCCCATGCTCTTACCCTGCTTAGCTATCACTCTAGCCCTACTTAGCAGTCTTGAATAAAAAAAGTACTCTTGGTCTCTCCATAAATATGTATGCATCTTGTTTTCTTTCTTACCCTGTATCATTTCATATTGACTTCTTTTTTTATGTGACATGGAGGAAATTCTTCGAAAATATCTTTTGACTAACAAATCCTTCCTTGCCTATTTTCCTAATAATAAGATGATATTATTTCACCACTTTGTGTCTGATGCTTTGAGAGCACAAACTTTGAGCAGGGACCTAACAAACAGTGCCTATCCTATCTTTTCCATTACTCAGGGTACGTACTTTTATCCTTTATTTTCTCACGGCATGTTTGACATTGAATTATAGATCTTTGTTGTGTGTAGAGTGCCTCAAGCCCTGCATTACTATATGAATTTACTATTGTTTGGTTCTTTGCAATTTCTGACCTTGAAGATTTAAGACAAGGATCCTTCTGCTGAAAGAGCCTTGTGGTGCAATGGTTTTAAAGTCAATTTGTTTACAGATAGTAAAAAAAAGCAAAAGTATTCACATATACATGGGATACCTTGCGTATTAAAATTCATACATGCATTATATGATATTTGCATTGTATTAAACACATATGTCTCCTCAAACATTTATCACATCTGTCTTAGGGTTTCTAATGCTGTGAAGAGACACCATGACCACAGCATCTCTTATAAAGGAAAGCCTTTAACTGGAGTGACTTGCAGTTCCAGAGGTTTAGTCCAACATCATCTTGGCAGGACATGGTGCTGAAGAAGGAGTTGAGAGTTCTGCATCTCGATCCACAGGCAACCAGACATGAACTCAGTACCACACTTAGCATAGCTTGAGCAAAGGAGACCTCAAAGCCCACCCCCATAGTGACACACTTCCTCCAACAGGACCACACCTCCTAATATTGCCAATCCCTTTGGGGGCCATTTTATTTCAACCCCCAACCCCCAACATCTTCCTGGTGGTGACATTCAACATCTCTTTTTCTACTCTTTTGAAGTGTATGATATATTATCATTATCTGTAGCTACCAGCTATGTACCAGCTTCAAAAGCTATTGATCACATCTGGCTGAAACATAGCCTCTATTTGTCATCATCTTTCTATGCTCCACAGTGGTGTCCCACACAACAGCTCTGGTCTCTTCTAGGTAACCATTACATTGACAGTGTGAATGAGATCCAATTACAAATGTTCCACATCTGGTCAAAATCATCTTTCTTAACATAGTGGCTGATTTGACTTACTACAATGAGCTACACTTCCATCAATGTTCTCATAAATGGCAGATTTCATCCCTCTGTTGCTGGATAAATTGTGTGACATGGTGCACGAGTACAAAATCTGTACAATGAACCTCATTCAAATGTAGTCAATCTACATCACTCTGAGTTAATACAGACCCCTCTCATTTTGCTTTTGATTTGCCTCATAATTAGTTATATTGAACACTTTTTATCAACTTTTTGGACATTTACTCAACTTTTTTTGAGAAATGTGTATGTAAGTCTGTTGCTGATTCTTAGATTGAGGTGTTTTGTCTTTTTTTTTGTTTTGTTTTGGGTTTTTTTGTTTTTGTTTTTTTTCTTTTTTTTTCTATTAGGATTCTTAAGTCTCTTACAGAGATTGATTAAATCTCTGTCATACATAGTTTGCAAAAGATTTCTCCTATGCAATAATGAGAGTTTCCTCTACTATGCAGAGACTTTTTATTTGAGTAAATTCTTTTGGTTTGCTTTTGCTTTTGCTTCTAACTTCAGCGCCTTGACCAAAACTTCTTGCCTGTTCCAATATTCTGAGGTTCACCTTTCTTTTCTAGAAGTGATTTCTTAGTTTTAGACCTTATATTTAATTCTCTAATCAATTCAGAGTTTGGTTATTTTTGTAGCTTGTAAAATATGGGGTTCTGGTTTTGTTCCTCTACATATAGATCTCCAGTGTTCCTAATAACATTTATTCAAATGACTCTCCTTTCTCGAATTAATATTCTTAGTACCTCTGTTAAAAATCAGTTGGTTGTAAAAGCATGTCTGTTAGTATGTTGGTCTGTTTTTAAAAAAACTAGCATAATGTTATGTGATTGCTACATATCTTTAGCATAGTTTGAATTTAGGCTCTAACAGGCTTCATGTTTTTCCTTTTTTCTCAAAGTAACTTTGTCTGTAGGAGTTTTATTGCCATTTCATACAAATTGTGGGACTAAGTTTTGAAGTTCTGTGACGAATGACATTAGCATTTTGATAGTAGGAATCACATTGGGTACAGTAGATATTTTGATCATACCAGCTCTTCCAAATCATGAACAGAGATTGAATTTTGTGTGTGTGTGTGTGTGTGTGTGTGTGTGTGTGTGTGTGTGTGATTTAATTTTATTCATCAACTTGTTATAATTTTCACTGTGGATATTTTTCACCTCTCTGTTGAAATTTAATCTTCTTTTATTTACTTTCACTTCACCTCAATTTAACATACTCCTTTCCTGTATTTGTGAAATGCCCATGCACTCTTGCCATTCACTTCTGTTGACTTTCAGTTCAGACCATGCTTATTATTATAGGTTGAACCATCCTTGCAGCTCAAGGATTAATCATGTAGGTGGTAAAAATTTTCTAATGTGCTTTGGGTTTGATTTGCTTATTTTGTTTTTTCTCTCTGTCCCTCAATATGTTAGCTGATAGGTTTTTTATTGTTTTTGTTTTGTTTTGTGGGGATGTGAACTTGTCTTATTTGGGGAATAGTATTTTGCTGGTGCTATAAAATAAATAGATAATTATTTCTCCTAACTCAGTTATTTGGAGTAATTTAAGAATAATATATATGACTTGTTATTTAAATGTTTGATAACATTAGAAGCCTTCTGGTCATCAATTTCTATTGTCAAGAGACTTTTCTTATTGGTTCAATCTCATTATGTATTTTCACCTATTCAGGTTTTCTATTTCTTCATTATTCAATATTACTAAGGTGTACATGTCTAGAAATTTGGCCATTTCTTCTAGGTTTTCATGATTGTTGGACTATGACTCTCACAATAACCTTCATTGATCATTTGTATTTCCTAGGAAAGCTCTAATGGCCACCTTTTCATCTCTTAATATATTGATTTGAATCTTCTCTTTTACTAAATACACTTACAAGTTTGTCCATTTTATTTATCTATTGGTGCAATATCTTTTGAGGATATGCTTTACATTATTTTTTTTTTATCTGATGCATCATGTATATTGTTCTTA